>NC_062552.1:70372274-70679966 GCF_016906955.1 Phacochoerus africanus
GAACTTAGGCTCTTTTTTTTTAATGGCCCTCTAAGACCAGACTCCATTTAGGACCTGCTCTTCCTGTACACACTTTGAGAAGGGTTGCCAAGGAAACCTGAAACAAAGACGACTTCATGCACTCAAAGCAGGAAAATGCATCAGCACCTCAGATCTTTATGCATTATTGTGGATTGACGGTCTCCTTCTTTTCTCTAACTGAAGCTTTAAAGAACAGCCTTAAAGCACTTCACATTTTTTTTTTAAAAAATCTAGGATACAGTTGATAGGGAGTTTTTCTCTTTATCTTTTGGCTACTTTTCAAGTGTTTTTGCCATTATTTCACAGTTTATATATTCAAAAGTAAACATTACAATAATAGCAACTCTTCATTTGAAAAAAATGAAAAGCTTAAATAAAGAAAATGTAGTTTTCATTACTTATTGACTTCTATAGCACCACCTTTAACAAGTATCACTATAGTTTCTATGTTAATTTTAGAACTCCCAAGGCTAGTGTAACTGTCAATAGAACAGATCTGTTGCTTGTCAGAGTATATAACCCAGTAACCTGCTAACACCTTGTATACAATTGGCTAGTAATATGAGTTAATTGTCATATCTGAATAAGGGTCATTTTTAACACTGCAAATTGATATATCTCATTAAATTATCTTTTGCATCATTTTATTAGAACAATAAGAATGCACTGTATTAAGCAAGAGTCTTTGAGGGGAAATAAAATCCTGTTACTTGACTAGTTATGTTTACAATGCATATCTAGATAAATATAAACAGATTTTTCATTTAAAAAGGGGTATATTGTATAAGCAAAGGGGTAAGTGGGTGGCAATGATACAAAACTAAGGAGGAATGAAGGCACATAGAGTAAGAATGTCCGTTTGGGGTTTGGAAAGAATGGTCACTGAAGTAGAATCTGAATCTGTGTGTGTGTGTGTGTGTGTGTGTGTGTTTTTCCAAAAAACCACATTTAACTTTCTCTGTGGTTGTCTTGTTCTGAAAGGCACTGTTTTCTTGATTGTATCTTGCTTCAAGGTATTATTTTTGAGAAATTACACAGCCTCCAGGGAAGAGACGAATGTGATGTTGTGAGAAGCAGAGGGACTCAACACCAGCCACCTGAGTCAGATGGAGGCAGCCCAGAGAGGTAGTGCTTCAGGATGTGTGGCAGCTATCATGTGATAATCATATCCTTGGAGAATCACAGATCCAGAGCAGTAACTCTTGCCTCACAATGCCCTAGGGTGTGATTATTTTATGATAACCATCTTAAAGATGTCTTTTTTGCTCAATTAACACATACTTCCATGAAAATGAGCTATCAAGATGAGTTACAAAATACAGATATTTAACATGACAGGTTAAAATAGTGCAATGTCTTCATCCAATTATTGCAATTTGCACTCTGGACAAGGAATACTACTTGGATGAGTGACTCAACTTGCTAACATGTATAGGTTTTGTAATTGTATATGATTACCAGATTTCTTCATATTGTGCAAACTCTGTATCTTCACCAATAGAGCTGTCTTTTTGAAAGACAAACCCAGGCAGGGTTTATGTAAGCATCTTAAGCTCCCATCAATTTGTTCTGTTTGGACCTGCCCTTTTACAAAACTTCCCCAGGGATCCCAATACATTTTCTCATCCATTCTGTGGCATGCAATGAGAAGGAGCCAGGCCATTTGCTTTTTGAATATTTGCTGGCACAGAGTAAAACACACTTGTCATGAATGCACATGGGCTGGGAATATTTCTTGAGGATAAATGGGTTAGCAAAATGAAGAAAAGTTTGTGCATTGTTTAAGAAGTTGGTACTGATCTGAATTCCTTCTGGTTCCTGGCAGAGTGCTATAATACCTCTATGGACTGTGAGTTCAGTCCTTGAAAGTGAGCAGATCCATTCAGATAATCTTTATCTTTCTTACAGCTTTAAAATTCTGTGCTTCTGCTATGCTTCTGCAGTGAAAATACATCTGATCTCCTGATAGATGAGGATTCCAAATGGTTAGGCCTTTCCTAAACTGTCTGTGGAAGTAGTTCTTAACCAGAGGCAGGGATAGGTGACCATGTCTGGAGATATTTTTGATTGTCATACTGAGGGGGAATGTTAGTGTCATCTAATGAATAGAGGTCAAGGATGCTAAATATCCTACATATATCCTACAATGCATAGGATACCTTCCCCTTCCTCCCCCCACCCCCCAAAAGAATTATCTAGACCTAGATGTCAGGTGGTTAGATTGAGAAACCTTGTCTAGGGTAAGTTCCTTAACAACTCTAATCCTTAGTTTCCTCATCTGTAAAAAGGAGATGATAGTACCAACCTAATTGACTTTCTGTCAGGATCCACTGAAACAATGCACATAAAACAGTTAGCACTGCCTGACATGTAATAAAAACTCTCTAAATGTCATCAATACTCATTAATTTAAAAATTAATAGTGTCAATAATATTTTAAAATATAGTTGCTATATACTTGGAAGAAAAATTCTTTCAGTTTTTCAAGGACTATTTAATCAAGTAAGCCAACAACTTGAGAGGCTTCCTGGACCTCTGAAACAGTCTATTGCAGGTGGTTCTTATGATGTGGGCCCTGGACCTGCTGCATCAGAATCACTTGGGAACATGTGAGAAATGCAGATTCTCTAGCCCCATTCATAAATTGATGGTGGGCCCAGTAAACTGTGCTTTAACAAACTGTCTAGGTGATGCTGATACAAGCTGAAGTTTGAGAACCACTGTTCTCACATATACCTTGGGAATAATTCCTCAGAGCAGGGACTGGGTATCATCCTTTTAATTACTCCAGACACCTGGTTGAGTGCCTTGTCTGTGGTAGGTACTTGGTGACATGATTGAATGGGATGAAAAGCTAATTCATAAACAGGACCTGATCCTACATTTTTGACAATTGTCCCCGCAGCTTGGCATTGACTGATGTTGACAGACATAACTGAGTTATACCCCCAGGCCCTAATCTTTCCCTGTCTGCCTGTACCAGGTGTAAGGCAGCATGCCTGTGGGCTAAAGAGGCCACTTGTGCTTACAAGTTGAGACCTGCCGACACAGCTCAAGTGATCCTACACCTTAGTTAGGGACAAACAGAGGGAAAGGTTTCGTTACAAATAATTAAACTCATATGCAACAAACCCCGGAGTTCAACAGACCTACACCTGTGGCTGTCATCAAATCATTCCTCTATTGTTTATATTGGAAGGATTTTACAACTCGTGGACAAGTGTTTTGGGGTTGATTATTTGTATATTTGGATTAATGATATAAATCTCATTTTCTGAATTATCTTTTCAATATTCAAAATTGAATGACCCTGAAAATATAAATCACATTGTAGAAATATGGAACCAAGAAGGCAATACATTAATTTGAGCTTAAAGTCATCCTCAGATTGGTTGCAGATATATAGAAGAGGGATCCAGATAATCATAGTAAGACTTGTTGAGACCCCAGTGGTATATGGGTCAACATGTCTTGTGGTAGGTTTTTAAATTATAAACATGGAAACTAAATATGAAGATGGCAGCATATTTAGCAGATAGTTTTTAAAAACACATTTTTAAAAAGTTTCAGAGTTCCCATTGTGGCTCAGTGGAAACAAATCTGACTAGCATCCATAAGGACACAGGCTCGATCCCTGGCCTACTCATTGGGTTAAGGATCTGATATTTCTGTGAGAGGTGATGTAGGTTGCAGACATGGCTTGGATCTGGCGTGGCAGTAGCTGTGGTGTAGGGTGACAGCTGTAACTCTGATATGACCCCTAGCCTGGGAACTTCCATATGCTAAGGGAGCGGCCTAAAAAAAAAAAAAAAAGTTTTTACTACATAAATTATATATAACTTATAAAGCGTAATTATAAACTAAACACCCAAGCGGCTACCATTACACTTAAGCAGTAGACTATCACCAGTGTTATTGAGGCTTCCTTTAAATCTCTTGTTCATTGCAAACCCTGGCTGCTATCTGTTCTTCATCCTGGTAACACTGTACTGAATTGTGCTTAAAAATAACTTTAATACATATGTATTTATCCATAACTTATTTTTAGGGCTTGCTTCTTTTTGAACTTTGTTATAAATGATGTCACTCTATATGCATTCTTCTGTGGTCTACTTTTCATTCACTATTATTCATAGTTGTGAATTCTCTGTTGAATTATAGTCCATTTTGTGACTGTATTAAAATTTACCCATTCTCCTGCCCAGTTTTGGATTATTTACTAGTTTTTTTTTTTTTTGTCTTTTTGCTATTTCTTTGGGCTGCTCCTGCGGCATATGGAGGTTCCCAGGCTAGGGGTCGAATTGGAGCTGTAGCCACTGGCCTACGCCAGAGCCACAGCAACACGGGATCCGAGCCGCGTCTGCAACCTACACCACAGCTCAAGGCAACGCCGGATCATTAACCCACTGAGCAAGGGCAGGGACGAACCCGCAACCTCATGGTTCCTAGTCGGATTCGTTAACCACTGCGCCACAACGTGTTTACTAGTTTTTGATGTACTAGTACTAATTGGAAAAACTCTCTTGCTTGTGTATATAAGCCAACCTCTTCATCGGGAAAACACAGTAGTTCAATCAGTTCTTTAAACCTTGGAGTCCAAGGCACCTTCCAAGTCCTTGCTTTTTGGTGACTTGTGCTCTTTATATACATGTATTTTATCTACTAGATGTGAGTTCTTTGTGGGAAGAAATATGTCTATTTCTTTCCTTTTTTTTCCTAGCACCTAAGTTAGAGCTTGACCAATAGTAGATGCAGAAGTGGGAATGGTTGTAAGCTGCAGAAAAGCAACTCAAACTAGATTCATTTTTTTAAGAGGAATATATTAGTTGGTGTCCCTGAAAAATCTCAGAGATGACCTCAAGAAACTTCAATCTCCTGTCATCACAGCATCCAGCCTCTAAGAAGAGAGAGACTCTCTTTGTGGCTCCTGCAGAAGTTTTTGTATCCACTCTCAGTGGCTTGAAGTGGCTCATTTGCTCATCCTCGTACCCATGATTGTGGTTCCAGGCTATGAAATGCCATGAGTTCCTTATACTCAGGTCACATATTCCACCCCTGGGATCCAACCCAAACTGTCTTTGCTAAAAGTGGGAATAAAGAATTTCTCTCAAAGCAAAATTAGGGGGCTTAGAAGTAGAGAAATGGGTGTAAAAACAATAGATGTCCACTACGATAGATGTTTGATAAATTCTAGTTGAATTAAAGTGAGAGAATAAATAGAAAAGTAAATTTAAAAAAATCACAGAAATACAGAGTTCCTGTTGTGGCTCAGGAAAAATGAATCTGACTAGTATCCATGAGGATGCAGGTTCAATCCCTGGCCTCGCTCAGTGGGTTGGAGATCTGGCATCATAGTGAACTGTAGTGTAGGTCGCAGACACGGCTCGGCTCCTGTGTTGCTGTGGCTGTGGTGTAGGCCGACAGCTATAGCTCTGATTCGACCCCTAGCCTGTGAACCTCCATATGCTGCAGGTATGGCCCTAAAAAGCAAACCAACAAACAAAAAACCCCACTCAAATAGAATTTGATCAGAGGCTATAGGGATTTAGCAAGAATTCAGTTTATCAGATGATCCAAGGGACACATTTACAATGGAAGTAGAGAAAGGGAAAGGGAAAACAATAAGAATTATGATTATTTTAGCAAAGCAAAAATAATTATGATTATTTTAGCAAAGCAAAAATAATTATGATTATTTTAGCAAAAACTCTGGGGCTGTGGACTGAGTTCTTTGGAGATGCTAGAGGTAATGAGACAATTAAACAAGTGGCCTGGAATGGCAAATAAGTATTGGTGGGATATAGAGAGAGGTTAATAGAAAGCCTAGGCTTAATGGGATTAATTTGGTGTCAAGAAGAAAGTTAAATATATAGAAAGAGGGAGGTATAAAGAGTGCAGGGGTTACCAATGCCAGTTTAAAGTTGACACATCCAATTAGATTTCATTGGAGGAAATGATTTTTATCAGTTTCAAATTCCCTACTTCAGGGATGTGAGAACCTTTCTCTTATCAAAGAGGCAGAAGATTAAGGTATAAGAAATATTTTCTTCTTGAAGTAATAATATGCAGTGGCTTAAAAAGAGTTACGTGCAAGGCATAGGTAGTTATCTCTCTAGATATCACCATCATCAGCATTATTTGGTAATAAACATAGAACAATCTCTGCATCCTTAAGCATAGATGTAAGAGGTGCTTCTATAATTTAATTTTCATAGATTCAGACTGTGAACTTAAGACCAAGTTAAGTCTTATATTCAGAGGGGGTATTTATGATTTCTTCACAGTGAGAAAAAGTCATGAAAAGCGTAGCAACTTAAAGCTATGGATTTCAATTAAGTGGGATTTTTCATAGGAAATAAGGTGGTACTTAAGAATGGATGGACGTACTGGGCCTGGGTGACTCTCACATGATATTGTCCACTTCTCACACCAGTTGGTTTCTTCTTACTTTCTAGCTATTTGTGCTCTTTATACAATGGGATTTCCTAAGTTTCATTCTTGGAGTCATTTCTCTTTGTCTCCTCCTCTTTCCCAGAAGTCTTATCTGTTCCTTTTTTCTTTATCTATTATCTCTATACAGATAATATCAGATTGTCATCTCCAGATATACAGTTTTGAGTGCTGGTAGGATGTACCTTAAGCGCAATATATCCAAAGGCAAGCTTTCTCAACACTGCATGAGAATTGCTTATTGTGGCTTTCCTATTTTATTTAATGTATCAGAGTTTCCTAGACTCGAAACAGAGTCATCAGTCACCTTTTACAAATACTAATATCTAAATTATTTAATTTTTATTATGAACAGATGAGTGAACCTTTCTTCCCTTTTTCATTACTATTGCTGCGGCCCTAGCTAAGTCTCTTACTACTGCTGGTCTCCCTTTTTTGCCTCAGATTTTCCTCACATCTTTTCTATTCTATCATTAATCCATCTTTTGCACCAAGACCAGATTAATTCTCCTAAAATTTAACCTATGTCAAGGTTAAAGGCAAGAACAAAAAGCAAAATCAAAAACAAAACTTCATTGGCTCACTACTTATTGTGTAATTTAGAATAAACTCTTCGGTATTTGATTCTCTCTCCAATAGACTATCAATTTGTTTTTCTAATTTTATCTTTTACTATCCTCCTGTTTTTGCCTTCATTCCAGCCAATTATTCATCATTTGATGCACATTTTCTTTTACCATGCCTTTGCTCTACACAGAATGTTAATAGCTAAGTCTTTTTTTAAGACTTACTATGTTCCAGGCCATAATCTAAGCACTTGTGCATAGTAATTATTCTGAGGTATGTATTATTACTAGCTCCATTTTTTAAAATAATGAAATCAAGATAGGAGAGTTTAATGACTTGTCTTAAATCATATAGCTGATTGATAGTAGAATTGGAATTGGAATCTCAGGGAGTGCCCATGCTCTTAGTCACTATGTTCTTTTTGCTTCTCTTATCCTAACCATGCCTCCATGCCCATAAAAATCCTCACCATGCATCAGGGCCCATATAAACACTGCTTCTTCAGACTATTTTGGTCTTCACAAATACTGGTGATTTTCCCGTGCTTTGAACAGCATAGCAATTTGTTTTCTACATTTCTCTCACTATGTATACCGTGAATGGTAATTTAGTTTCTCTACTATTTTAATTCTTCAAGTAAATAGATAAGATCCTGTTCTTGCTCTCAAGGAGGTCATAGTCCTGTCTCTTGAAGCATCTAGCAAAGAAATGTCTGATATTTAATTAATGTTTATTGGTATTAACTAATGAAACTGAAATCAATAAAAGACTCATTCCTAAGCCCTGAAATCAAGTCAGATAAACTTAAAATGTTTAATGCACTTTTTTAAAAAATCAAAATTATTTGTGATATCATATAGTTGCCATCCATTTAAGACAACATTTTAGCATTACTTTATATTGAATTTCAATGCGTTTTGACTTTTAATTCCATACCAGAGTTATTTAGCAGTTCAAAATTATGTATAAAATAAAGGGATTTACTCTGATTTTTGTTAAATCTTGCTAAACTTCACACCTTTACATAAACTTCAAATAAAGCATTTTTGGAAACCCTTCCAGGAAAAAAACTAAGATAGGTTAAACACTTGATTTGTTCTTTGCTTTATAATACTTATAATACTTACTGACAATAAAGCATTTTTGGAAACCCCTCCAGGAAAAAAGCTAAGATAGGTTAAACACTTGATTTGTTCATGGCTTTATAATACTTACTGACAATCTTGTTCATGTCTTCAAGTCCCTTGAGACATACTTTTTAGAGAGATTCAGTGCAATAAATATTTATACTTGTTTGGATATTATGTAGAATAAACACAAAAGTTTTTAAATTCATTTTTCAATTTTATGTGTCACCATTAACATAATAAATTCCGGAGTTCCAATTGTGGCGCGGCGGAAACAAATCCTACTAGGAACCATGAGGCTGCGGGTTCGATCCCTTGCCTCTCTCAGTGAGTTCAGGATCCGGTGTTGCCCTGAGCTGTGGTGTAGGTCGTAGATGTGGCTTGGATCTGATGTTGCTGTGGCTGTGGTGTAGGCTAGCAGCTACAGTTCTGATTTGACCCTAGCCTGGGAACTCCATATCCAGAGGGATATACAGCCCTGAAAGGACAAAGACAAAAAAAAAAAAAATTTCCTACAAATCCATTAGCAGACTGGGCCTTCAGGTTCAATTTAAGCCCTCAATATGGAGCAAAGATAGAAAATGGCAGAGAGGAGTTCCTGTCATGGCTCAGCGGTAATGAACCCGACCAGTATCCATGAGGACGTAGGTTTAATCCCTGGCCTCACTCAGTGGGTTGCCTTGAACTGTGGTGTAGGTCACAGACACGGCCCGAATCCTGCATTGCTGTGGCTGCGGTGTGGGCCGGCAGCTGTAGTTCCAATTTGACCCCTAGCCTGGTAACTTCTATATGCCTCGGGTATGGCCCTAAAAGACACCGCCCTCCCCGAAAAAAAGATGAAAATGGCGGAGAACCAGAAATCAGTTTTTCAGAAGAGGATACCTAATTTCCCAAAGGTTAAGCCTTCATTTGTGGGATTTGCCCTAATCAGATCTTTATTCTGTCTCCCTACTTCTCTTATTAAAAAAATTAATATTTAACTGTGGATTTTCTTCCTGGAACTGTTTTTTTCAGGTAATCAGAGTATGTATATTTCTGTTTGTCACTCCATCTATAATGAAAGTGGAAAATGTTTGAAATGTTGCCGGGATCAGTGGGATCATTTCCTCAGTCCCATGCTCCACTTTGTGGATCATGAAGTTAGCCTTAAATGCACAGTGAGCAGAGAAGACAGTCACTAAGGTAGGACGCACAGTCATGCTAATAAGATTGCCATTAACACAAGTTGAAGTTGAGATTTCTGCATGTAAATGAGGTAAGAAGCAATCAGGCAGAATCTACTTGAAATCAATTGCTAGAGGCTCTGGGTATCTAGTAAAATTATATTCTTTTATCAATGGATTTTAATTTCTAATTTTGAACAATTTCTTTAATAGTAAAGCATGTATGTGAACTTTGGCTATAGTGAATCAGGCAACATTTATATTAGAGGGTGGCTCCCTTTTCTATAAGTTGTATTATTGACCCATAGCTTTAAAACTAAAGATTATCATAGAGTCTCTCAACTACAGAATATTCTGGCTGAAATTGCATTTAAGTCTGTCCTTTTAAAAGAAGAGACCTTTAGAGATCAAGACATGGAAGAGATAGATAGAATCGAGGAGTAAGTTTATGGCCAGGAATAGTTTTTTGTAGACTAACTCACCTGTCTGGGAAAGTCATCCTTTACGATGGAGTCTATAGATTGCAGTGTGCTCTTCACATAATTATGGGTAAAGAGCTCTTCTTGGCCAGTTAGGTCAGTAGAATCAAATTAGGTCATCAGTAGATGACAGATGTCATGCCCAGTTCAGAATGCCATTCGGTTGATGGTCAGTACGCCATTACAATATTTGAAGACTCCAATACCATAAAATGGAGTTGCATGTTTTCTATATTTTCAAATTAAATGTGTCAGTTTTTTTAGCTTTATTAGTTAATTTTATATAGGAATATATATACATGTTATATATATTATATAATAATATCCTATTTTTCCTAAAGAGAATTTTGTTTGAATAAATGAAATAACGTAAGAAGATGGTGAATCTTAAAAAAGTTACATGGATCCAAAATATTAACTAAATATTTTAATCATAAACATGAGTGCTTCCTAGAAACAATGATTTAATTTCATTCAAGTCAATTTAACGTGTGTTTATTGAGTTCTGACTAAGTGCCAAATAGTGTATTAAGTAGATACCATGATGCTGAGCATCGGCAACTTTGCAGTAGGGGAGAAGGCAAACATTTATAAAGTATAGTGATGCACAAGGAATTTATTATCAATGTATGTAATTGAATTAAATATATTTAGCATTAGTCTTTCAAACTGTTGTCAGTGGAGGGAGTCTTGGTCATCATTATAGCAAATATAAGAACATTGAGTACATGGCAGTTTCTCAGTAAGTGTTTGCCAAATGAAAAAGTGACTAATTGTCAGTTTACTACCTAGTGGGCATAGTTAGTCTCAATCATTTGTAAAACCAAAAATCATTGTATCTTTTTGAACCTTGACACTTTTTATAGAAAAACAAAGACAATAGTTACTATTCTTATTTAACAATTTTTTTTTTTTTTTTTGCTTTTTAGGGCTGCACCCGCGGCACATGGAAGTTCCCAGGCTATGGGTTGAATCAGAGCTGCAGCTGCCGGCCTGCCCCATAGCCATAGCAACATGGGATCCAAGCTGTGTCTGCGACCTATACCATAGCTCATGGCAACACTGGATCCTTAACCTGCTGAGTGAGGCCAGGGATTGAACCTGCATCCTCATGGATACTAGTCGAATTTGTTTACCCTGAGCCATGATGGAAACTCCCAATAGTTATTTATTTAGTGTTCATCCAGTGTCAGGCATTATGCTAATAGCTTTAAATATGTAGTCTTATTCACAATAAGCCTGAAAGGTGGATGCTTTTTTTTTTTTTTGTCTTTTTAGGGTGGCAGGTGTTACTTTATAGGTGATATAGTTTAGCAAAGTCCAATAACTTGTCTAAGATGCCATAGCAGATAAATGGAAGGTTTAGGATTTAAATCCAGGTTGTCAAACTCCAAAGCACACTCTCTTGACTGCTACAGAGTAGTGGTTAATACTCATTTAAAAAGTCCAATAACTTTGAAGAAACAATTTATTAAGTCTTCAGAGTTTTATTTCTATAATAAAAATTATTAAAAATTATGTTGAAAGTATTTTAGTCAGTGATGCAGAATAGTATTGGTGTTGTCAGAGACTCTCAACCCATCTGGTTGGACAGGACAGGCTGCAGTCTCATTCCCACAGTGCTGGACAGGAGTGTAAATTTAACTGGGGAGCAGAGTGTAAATTTTAACTGGTGGGGATGGTAAGCCCAGGCACATTTACAGAAGAGCAGGGCCCAACATGGGTGTTTACCTTTGTGGGGAGACATGAGATCTCTATAAGCACAACCAAGACAATTGCCCCCTTTTTTTAGCCTCCTTCTGGCTTTGCCATACCTTTCCTTCTTGCATGACTCTTTAAGTGATGGCTCACTCCTTCTACATTAATGTAGAGCTGTGGGGGTGCTGTGAGGTTCTAGAATTTTACGAAGGTGGTGGCAGGTGTAGGAGATACTGGTTGTAGTGCTATTTCTTTCCTAGTGTACTTGCATCTTTAGCGTCATTAGGAGAAGCCCAGCAAGACACAGTAGGACTCTGTGTGAAATGGTCACAGCCAAAGAGTTCTCCTTGGGACAGAACTCTGAGGCAATGCATAGCCTAATTAATAGCACTCTCTGCTTTCTCTCATAATAGGATGCCCTCAACTTGAATTAGTATGGTTTAGTGAAAAAACCTTCAAGGCAGGAGGCTTTGGTTTCTGGGGCATTACCACTAACTGGATTAGTCACTGTACCTCTTTGGGGTTGTTTCTTCATCTGTGTCATGTGTGAATTAGATTAGATGATTTCTAAAACTCCTCATGACCATTGGAAAGATAAAGCTGGAAACAAACTTGCCTTAAAGTGGTTTCAAGTAGCTTTGCCAGTTTATTAGCTGTGTAAATCTAGGCAATCATTTTACAAACACACATAGCTATACACACATAATATGATATTGGAATATGAACCCTACTCTCTCTACCTTGTAAGGTTGTTGTAATGATCAAATTGAAATAATGTTAATGAAAGTATTTCGTAAACTGTGAAAGTGCTTTGCAAAATTAAGGTACTCTAAAAACTTTACGTTTATTCTCCTAACCACACATTCATATTGTTTGTGTAACTGGAATATGTTATTAGATAGTATTTGAAGAGCTAAGATTCAGCCACTCTCATTTTATCCTAAGTCCATAAAACAAGTTCATGGACGTATTAAAGTGTCAAGCAACACTCTTAACAAATAGTGAAATACACTCCTATATATGATAAGGTCCAATAAATCCATGTAAAATCTGATGAAAAGAGATTTAAAGAATTTATGAGAGTTTAACATTGATATTCCATTTAGCTGTTCACATATATAAAATGATGTTAAATGAAGTATACCTTTTTTTGGAAATCATTGAAGAATGTTCATTTTTAAAGTAAGGCATTATATTAGAGAAAGGAGAGGAAAAGTTAAAATGATTTGTACAGGGTGACAGAATCTGTAAATTTGCAGCTTAACCCACATGAAACTGAGGCATATGCCTGTGATACCTGCTCATTTCTTTCATTGTATTGGGCATATTCTCAATTTTATATTGGCTTAGCAGTAGTCACATTTACTCTTTTCTACTACACATCTTTATGTTATTTTATTCACATGTTAAAATTATCCTTGTCGCCCACAGATTAATTTGGTACATGAATGTGTACTTGTTTGAGCATTTATAAATAGCAGATATTTAATTCTTGCCATCCCCAATAAAGACTGCTACATTTTTTTTTTTAATAATGGCTCTACGCATGGCATATGGAAGTTCCTGAGCCACGGATTGCATTCAAGCTGCAACAGAGGCCTATGCCACAGCTGTGGCAACACTGGATCCTTAACCCACTGCCTGGGGCCAGGGATCCACATCTGCAGTGGCTGGTGCTGTTGCAGTCTGATTCTTAACCCATTGTGCCACAGCAGGAACTCCTCTAAATTCCTTTCATGGCTCTAATTTGCCATGAGGAACCTAGGGCACAGTTACCCAGGACATGGACGTGATGGTGGGAGGTCAGCAATTGGAGTGACTGATTATCCCTCTTCTCTAGGTTCTAAGGGAGACAGAGCATTATGATGGCAAGAACATGGTCTGAATGAGACCTGAGTAAGTCTCTGGGTCTCAGTTTCCACATTCACATTATAGGGGTGTCAATTGTTCCAAGAGGCCTTTGAACCTAATTAGGAAGTGGGGAAAAAAGAGAATGTAATGGTTGGTGGTGGGACTGAGGTGGGTGATGGAATTGAAATTGTTAAACTCACTGGGTTTGAATCCTGACTCCACACACTTATTGCAGTGGGGGCTTGTTATTAACCTCTTGAACCCTCCATTTCTTCATCTCTAATAGGATAAGGCAATAACTCCTTCACAGAGTTGTTACAGGTAAATGAACCAACTCTGTAAAGTAGTTGGTTTTCAATAAACTGTAGCCATTATTGTGTGATCTTGAGCAAGTTATTTAACCTTGCTGTGTGTCCGTGACTTCACCTGGGAATAGGACCAATATTGATTTATTGTCTTTTTAGGGCCGCACCTGTGGCATATGGAGGTTCCCAGTCTAGGAGTTGAATCAGAGTTGTAGCTGCCCGCCTGTGCCATAGTTACAGCAACGCCAGAGCTGAGCCACATCTGTGACCTATACTACCAGCTCATGGCAAGGCCAAATTCTTAACCCATTGAGCGAGGCCAGGGATCAAATCTGTGTTCTCACGGATACTAGTCAGATTTGTTTCTGCTGATCCATTATGGGAACTCCCACATTATTGATACTTCACTAAAATCATTGTTTTGAGAATTAAATTCACCAATACATGTAAAGGATTTAGAACAATGCCTAGCATGTAGCAAATGTATTTAATATTAGAGGAAGAAGGGAGAAACTCTAATCAGCAGCATTAGGTAGGGTGGCATTTAGATGAAATAAATTAAAGGATAATTAGGATTTTGATACACTGGAAAAAATATGGTTGTTCAGCCCATAGGAAAGAGCACTAGCAGAAGAATCCCCTGAAAATGTGTGACACCTTGGGTGACCCTTGTTTTTAATATGTGGCAGGAACATAGTAATTATGGGCATATGCAGTAGGAGATGAAGTTGGCATCAGAGCTTGGGCCTAGTGTGGGGAAGATTTTGAGTGTCATGCTCTTCTGTTTGCACATTTTTGATGGTTTCCTGGTTAGGTAGTTTGATTTCCAGCCTTATCTTAAGATGTTGAGCATCTTTTCAAACAAATATCATCTATTCTCTTCCTTCTTCTGTGCACCTTTGACATGTTGTACCTAGGATATTTTTTTTGCTTTTTATTGCAGCAGGGCATATGGAATTTCCCAGGCTAGGGGTCCAATTGGAGCTGCAGCTGCTGGCCTCTGCCACAGCCACAGCAATGCCAGATCCAAGCCACATCTGCAACCTACACCACTGCTCATGGCAACACAGGATCCTTAACCCACTGAGGAGGGCCAGGGATCGAAACTACATCTTCATGGATTCTAGTTGAGTTCATTACCACTAAGCCACAACATGAACTCCCTAGACTATTTTAATTGTATAGAATGATATAAAATATCATAGAATGTTTTAGTTATTTGTTTTAAATATATCTCACTTCTCCACTAGACCATAGGTAACTTGGAGGCAAGAACCACCACCAAATCATATTTATATAAACAGCACATAATAAACCCTGGGCCCAGTGCTTTCTTGAACAAGAGGGCAAGGTTCCTTTCAGTGAGACATCTAAGCTGACTGAGATTGGGGACTGGCCTGCAGGATTTTTTTTGTTTTGTTTTTTTAGGGCCACACTTGTGGAATTTGGAAGTTCCCATGCTAGGGGTCAAATCGGAGCTACAGCTGCCAGCCTCTGCCATAGCCACAACAACGCAAGATCTGAGCCACATCTGCAACCTACAGCACAGGTCACAGCAACACCAGATCCTTAACTCACTAAGCGAGGCCAGGGATCTAACCTGAGTCCTCATGGATACTGGTTGGGTTCATTACTGCTAAGCCACGATGGGAACTCTTGGCCTGCAGGATTTTGATGGGAGGTGTATGAGCTAGGTCTTCAATGTTGGATCATTAGGCAATGAATAAACACATTTCAAATTGGTCAGAATATACCTGATACACACCTAAGTAATTTTATTACTTCACTATTCCTTTAAATGTCTTTTTTTTTTTTTAGGATGACCCAGAATTTTATTACTTAATTTTTTTTTGCCTTTTTTTTGTCTTTTCTAGGGCCTCATCTGAGGCATATGGAGGTTTCCAGGCTAGGGGTCTAATCGGAGCTGTAGCTGACGGCCTATGCCACAGCCGCAGCAACACGGGATCTGAGCCTCATCTGCGACCCAAATCACAGCTCATGGCAATGCCTGATCCTTAACCCACTGAGCGAGGCCAGGGATTGAACCTGCAACCTCATGGTTTGTAGTTGGATTCGTTAACCACTGCGCCACAATGGGAACTCCTTATTACTTAATCATACTTGCTCAATATACTCAGTAAACTCAATATGCTCAATAAAGCTCAATAAACTCAATGCTGAATCTAGGCCTGGCATTTTCCTTATTACTTCTTTATTTAATCAGTATTTTTTCTTCTTTTTTCATATTTTAAATTGAAGTGTCATTGATTTACAACGCTGTGTTAGATTCAGGTGTACAGCAAAGCAGTTCAGTTATACACACACACATATATAGATATAAATATATACATGTTGCTTTTCATAATCTTTTCCCTCATAGGTTATTATAAAATATTGAGTATAGTTCCCTATGCTCTATAGTAGATTCTTGCTTGTTATCTATTTTATGTATAGTAATATATATATATATATATTTTTTTAATCCCAAACTCCTGATTTATCCCTCTCCCCTTGGTAACCATTAGTTTTTTTCCTATGTCTATGGGTCTATTTCTGTTTTGTAAATAAGTTCAAAATACGTTTGTTTCAGTTTTTTTTTTTTTTGGTTCCACACATAAGTGATATCCTATGATATTTGTCTTTCTCTGTCTAGTATGTTGTTGCAAATGGCATAATCTTATTCTTTTTCATGGCTGAGTAATATTCCATTTTATATACTTACCACATCTTCTTTATATATTTTTCTCTTGATGGACATTTAGGTTGCTTTGATGTCTTGGCTCTTGTAACTATGCCACAGTGAACATTGGAATGCATGTATCTTTTTGAATTTTAGTTTTCTCCAGATATATACCCAGGGGTGGAATTACCCAGGATAATATTGCCCAGGATCATTTTTGGATATTGAAAATTCATTACATTCCTGGGATAAGTCCCACTTATTCTTGGTGTATGATCCTTTTAATGTATTGTTGGACTTGATTTACTAGTATTTGGTTGAGGATTCATCTATGTTCATCAGTGATGTTGGCCTATAATTTTCTTTTTTTGTGGTATTTTTGTCTGGTTTTGGTATCAGGGTGATGGTGGCCTTATGCGTTTGGAAGATTTTTCTGATATATTTTCAGAAGGATAGGTGTTAAATTTTCTCTAAATGTTTGATATACTTCGCTTGTGAAGCCATCTGGTCTGGACTTTTGTTTGTTGGACTTTTTAAAATGACAGTTTCAATTTCAGTACTTGTGATTCCTGTTTATCTTTTCTATTTTTTCCTGGTTTAGTTTTAAAAGATTGTATCTTTCTAGTAATTTGTCCATTTCTTCTGGATTATCCATTTTATTGGCATATGGTTGCTAGTAGTAGTCTCTTATGGTCCTTTGTATTTCTTTGGTGTCAGTTATAATTTTTCCTTTTTCATTTCTAATTTTATTAATTTGGACCCTCTTCCTTTTTTCCTTGACGAGTCTGGCTAAAGGTTTACAATTTTGTTGATCTTTTCAGAGAATAAGCTTTTAGTTTCATTGATCTTTTCTAATGTTTTCTTTGTCTCTTTTTCCTTGATTTCTGCTCCAATCTTTATGATTTCTTTCCTTCACCTAACTTTGGGTTTTGTATGTTCTTTCTCTAGTCCTTTAGATGTAAGTTTAGGTTGTTTATCTGAGATTTTTCTTGTTTCCTTAGGTAAGATTTTATTGCCAGAAACTTCCCTCTTAGAACTGCTTTTTCTGTGTCCAGTAGGTTTTGGATCGTTGCGGTTTCCTTGTTATTTGTCTCAAGGTTATTTTTCATTTCCTCAGTGATTCCTTGGTAGTTTAGTGACATATTATTTAGCCTCCATGTATTTGTGTCTTTTACATTTTTTTTTCCTTATAGTTGACTTTTACTTTTTTTTTTCTCTTTTTGGCCATTCCATGGCATGAGGAATTTCATTGGCCAGGGGTTGAACCTGCACCACAATAGAACCCAAGCCTCAGCAGTGATGGCTCAACCCTTTGAGCCATAAGGAAGCTCCTTGTAGGTGATTTCTAATCTCACAGCATTGTGGTTGGAAAAGATGCTTGAAATGATTTCAGTTTTTTAAATTTACCAAGGCTTGATTTGTGGCCCAGCATGTGAGCTCTCCTGCAGAATGTCTCATGTGCACTTGAAAAGAATGTATATTCTACTGCTTTTGGATGGAATGTTCTGTCACTATCAATTAAGTCCATTTGGTTTAATGTGTCATCTAAGATGGACTTAATTGATAATTGATATTTTTGGTTGTAGGCTTTTTTATTTAATCATTTAAAAATATATCAAACTACCCCCTCCTGGCTTGCAGAGTTTCTGCTAAAAAATCATCTTATAGCCTTATGGGGATTTCCTAGTATGTTATTTGTTTCTTCACCCTTGTTGTTTTTAATATTTTCTCTCTATCTTTAATTTTTAATTTGATTACTGTATGTCTTACCATGTTCCTCCTTGGGTTAATCTTGTATGTGACATTCCACACTTCCTGGATTTTGATGACTGTTTCCTTTCCCATGTTAGAGCAGTTCTTAGCTTTTATCTCTTTAAATATTTTCTCAGGTCCTTTCTCTCTCTTTTCTTTTGGGTCCCCTATAATGCAAATATTGGTGCATTTTATGTTGTCCAAGATATCTCTTAAACTGTCCTCATTTCTTTTCATTCTTTTTTCTTTATTCTGTCCCATGGCAGTGATTTCCATCACTCTGTCTTCCTACTCACTTATTTGTTCTTCTGCATTTTTCTTCTGCTATTGATTCCTTCTAGTGTATTTTTCATTTTATTTTTTGTATTCTTCAATACTGATTGTTTCTTATATTTTCTAACTCTTTGTTAATAACTTCTTGTAACTTTCCACTCTTTACATTAATTTTTTTCCTCCAGATTCTTGGATCATTTTTACAATCATTACTCTGAACTCTTTCTTGGGTAGATTACCTATCTCCAGTTCACTTAGTTTTTCTCGACTTTTATCTTGTTCCTTCATCTGAAACATTTTCCTCTGCCATCTTATTTTGTCTAAATTTCTGCTTGTATTTTATGTGGAAGGATAGTTATGTTTCTTGACCTTGCAGAAGTGGCCTTCTGTAGGGAATGTCCTGTGCGTCCCAGGAGTACACTTCTCTATTGTCACCCAAAAGCAAGGGACCAGCTGATCCCAGGGGAAGTTCTGACCTTTATTTGTGGACTCAGTTCCAAAGGTTATGGGCTTACAGTTTTCTTGATTCTAGAGCTTGCCTCTGGTTGGTGAATTTGGTATAGAGGCTTATGCAATCTTCCAGGTGAGAGGGGCCAGTGCCTGCCCACATGTGACTGAAGCTGGGTCTTGGCCCTCTGGTGGGCAGGGCCATGTCAAGTGATGTATCTAGAGGTATTCATGAGCTCATGAAGTTTTTTGGCAGCCTGTCTACTGGTGGGTGGGACTGTATTCCTGCCCTGTTGGTTATTTGGCCTGAGGAATCTCAGTGCTGGAGCCTACAGGCTGTTGGATAGGTCCCAGTCTTGGTGCCAAAATTTCAGTGTCCAAGAGAGCTCATCTTGATGAATACTCACCAATATATCCACCACCAGTGACTTTGTCCCCAGAGTGAGCCACAGTCACCCCTTGCTTCCTAGGAGACCCTGCAAGACCAGCAGGTAGGTCTTGCCCAGGCTCCTATGAAGTCTCTGTTTTTCCCTTGGGTCCTGGTGCAATGCCTTCCAAGAGTGATGTCTCTATTTCCCCCAGTCCTTGTGTATGCCTTCCAAGAGTGATGCCTTTGGAAGTCCTTTGGCCCTCCTGCAATCAAATTCCACTGGCCTTCAAAGTCAGCTACACTGAGGGCTCTTACTCCTGATGCCAGACCCCAAGCCTGGGTGACCTGATATGGGGCCCAGAACTCTCATTTCTGGGTGAATTTCTGCAATATAATTATTCTCCATTTTGTTGGCCACCCCCCAGGGGGTACAGGGCAGGATTATTTTGTGAGTGCATCCCTCTTTCCATCTCATGGTGGTTTCTTCTTTATATCTTTGCATGTAGGGTATCTTTTTGGTAGGTTCCAGTCTTTTTGGTTGACAGTTGTTCAGTAGTTAACTGTGATTTTGCTATGCTAATGGGAGGAAGTAAGCACAAGTTCCTTCTACTCCACTGTCTTCTCTGGATTCTAAATTTCATTTTATTAATTTAAAAAATGTGCATTTTCCATTTATCAAAAGGAATATTAGTTTCATAATATAAAATATATAAAGAAGATATTGAAAATATGCTCCTTAATTTCTCTACATAGATAGCCCCTGCTGATATTTAAGAAAAATAAAAATTGTTAATGTATGTACTTAGAAATTTCAAAATGATCGGAAAGGCACAAAATGAAAAGTGACAGCCTTTCCCCACTTCTCCTTCCCTAACCATAATCATTTTTCTCCAGATTAACTACTGTTAAGTTTTTGTGATTCCTTGAATTACTTTAAATGATATACAACATGTTTAATGTGTGTTTCAATAATATGTATTCTGTTATTTTAAGAAATAAATTTTTTCCTCAGACAAGTATGTTCACAATTAAATTGTGCATTTTAATTTTGATGACTCTAGTTAGTATGACATGCAAGTCCATCAATGAATATACATTATCTTAATTGACTCTTGCTATTCTGCCATTACCTGGATTGAAAGAATAGTCTCAGGAGAAAATAATTTCTTCAGTAGTTACCTTGTAAATATAGAGTATTCAGTGGACTCAGAGTTATAGTGAACCTCTTTTTAACCCTTATCATTCTTCTAAAACTGACTTTGAAAATAACATGTAGAATTTGAGTTAAATATAGTTTTTATACCTGTGAACAAGTTGGAAACATGAACTCTGTCTTGAGCCAAATCAGAATGACCAGGTTTGAGCAGGCAGATTTCTCTGGTGGTAACCACAATGATTAGTGCCAGGGGGCTTGGGAAAACCTTCCCCCATGGAGAAGTAGCTGATTAGTAAGATAGAGGACCAGAAATAGAGAGATGAGAGGAGCCAGGGGAAAGGTGTCATCAAAAAGTTGCCAAACTAAGGTAGGCTGGATGCTTGGAATCAAGACAGAAGCAAAGAAGAAGCACAAAAGTCGAAATGAAAATTGTTGCTGAATCTGGAAGCTAAGTGACCCCTTAGGTAGAAGTGGCTCAGGATGCTGGCTGACCCTGCCTTGTTCTAATGGATGTGGGCAGTGACACAGACTTTTTAGCTAAGGCCATGTCTCCCTCCTCCCTTAATTCCATTCTCTTCAGTTAATCCTTAAACACCAGTCATTATGCTGGTCCTAGTGAGAAAAAAGATGTAACTTCTATCATTGAAGAGCATACAGAAAAAAGGAAAATGAGTGGAATGTAGTAGAAATATACTTGAGCAGTGCATTATTTTATTGATTTATTTATGCCAAACATTGAGAAAGTAATGGTCCTCTGGTGAGTAGACAAATATTAATAATTATTACCCAGAGAAATGTGACATTCTAATGACATTCTACTTAATATTGTGAAGAAAAAGTATGCAGCCGTGTAAACATATTTTAGAAGGCTGATGAATCAGGGAAGGCTCCTTAGAGAAAGTGATGTTGTCATTTCTTAATTTATGCAACTGTTCAACATAAATCCACATTTTGATAATTGCTCCATAATCATAGTGCTATAAGACAATAGTGTGTATTATGGTTAATGCAAGTAAGTACATATCAAAGGCATTTAGGAATTAATCCTGAGAATAATGTTTTCCATTAATATAATATTGTTTAAATAATTTCATTAAGTGAAAAGTTTTTCTTATGATAGAGATAATTAATTGTTAGAAAGCAAGTCATCTGTATAACATCAAAGGAAAAATTGTGCTGATTTCTGAAAAAATTAAAAAACACTTTAATAGAGAATCCAGAAAAATGGAAATAAAAGGCAATATAATAAAGCAGACAGCTACTGTAATTACTCCTAGAAAAAATTTACATCATTTTAAAAACCTTATGTAGGCTTCTTCATAGAATTTGAAAATTATGAATTTTATCATTAATCCCTCTTTAATCCCCTCCATTTACAAATGGTGAATTTGAGAGACAAAGTTTTTTTTTTTGTCTTTTTGCTATTTCTTTGGGCCGCTCCCGCGGCATATGGAGGTTCCCAGGCTAGGGGTCGAATTGGAGCCGTAGCCGCCAGCCTACGCCAGAGCCACAGCAACGCGGGATCTGGGCCGCGTCTGCAACCTACACCACAGCTCACGGCAACGCCGGATCCTTAACCCACTGAGCAGGGGCAGGGACCGAACCTGCAACCTCATGGTTCCTAGTTGGATTCGTTAACCACTGCGCCACAACGGGAACTCTGAGAGATTAAGATTTTAATTGACATGTTTCTACCAATAATACAAGTCTAAAAATATTTCAAAAATAACTTTGAGTCATTTAAAAATATAACCCTGATTTAGGTAAAAATTTTCATCTTTTCAGGTACACAAAAAATGTTTAGAAGTTGAATCTGCATTATAGTTCTGCATTAAAAATAAATGGACTTATGGAAAGACAAATACCTTGATATCCTTTATATGTGGGAAATAAAAACTAAAACAAATGAATAAATATAACAAAACAGAAACAGACTCACAGAGTAATTAGTTGTTACCAGTGAGGAGAGGGAAAGTGGGATGGGCAAGATACAAAGAGGGTTAAGAGGTATAAACTACTATATATAAAAAATAAATAAGCTCCAAAGATATGTTTATTATCATCACAGGGAATATAGCCATTATCTTATAAAAACTTTAAAGGGCATATAATATATAACAGTTTTAAATCACTATGTTGTACACCTGAAACTAATATAATATTATAAATCAGCTGTACCTAAATAAAATAAATAAAATAAATGGGGTTAATTTTATATAGTCTGGAAATTAAAAACTTTCTACATTAATCATAGTGCAGAATCATTGATTTTACAAATAAGGGAGGAAAAGAGTTGATTTCTTCAACAATATTTGGTATACATTAGAGAAAGCTTTGTATATTTTATGAGGAATGAACAATTACCACTTTGCATAAAGTGTAGCATTATCTAAAGCCCTTCTTATATTTACTTACATGGTTCTGAGAGATAGTAGGAGAAAGAAAAGTGAGGTTCAGGATGGGCCGAAGTGTTAAGGGGACTTCCAGTGTTCTATTATGAGACTAACTGTAGTGTACTTGTCCCCACAACCCAATGTAAATTGCTGCTGTTATAGCTGTATGAATATGGTGGAATATGGGATGTTAACAGTTTTTTTAAGACTCTGTAGAAAGTGAACCGTGTTTAGTTATACTTTTAAACATGGAGATTTGATATTGATATCTTCCAAGTGAGATCAGAATATTTAGTGACCAAGATGTCATTGGAGACTAATAGCTAACATCATACTTGTCTGTGAAAGACTGAGTGCTTTCCCCCAGGATCAAGAACAAGGCAAGAACTACTGCTCTTATTACTTCTGTTCAACATTATACTGGAGATTCTAGCCAGGGCACTTAGGCAATAAAATGAAATAAAAGGCATCCAGACTGGAAAAGAAAAATTAAAACTATCTCCACTTGTAGATGATATGAGCTTGTATATGGAAAATCCTGAGTAATTCACTGAAAACTATTAGAACTAACAAACTCACTAAGATTGCAATATGCAAGATCACTATACAGAAATCAGTTGTGTTTCTATACATTTGTAATAAATAATCTGAAAATGAAGTTAAGTAAATAATTCCATTTACAATAGCATTGGAAAAGAACAAATACTGAGGAATAAATTTAGCAAAATAAGTATAGAACAAAATTCTGAAAATCAGTAAACATTTTTGAAAGAAATTAAAGAACTGAATATATGGAAAGATATCCCATGTGCATAGATTAGAAGATTTAATATTATTAATACTCTCTAAATTGACTTATGATTGACACAATCCGTATCAAAATCCCAGTTAACTTCTTTGCAGAAATTAGCAAACTGATTCTAAAATTCATATAGAAATTCAAGGAACCTAGAAGAGCCAAATACTCTTTGACAAAGATTGTTATATTGCTCATATTTCTCGATTTAAAACTTACTACAAAGTTACAGTAATCAAGATAATGTAATACTAGCATAGGGGTAGTCCTATAAGTCAGTGGTATAGAATTAAGAATCTAGAAACAAGGAGTTACGTTTATGGTCAGTTCATTTTTGACAAGGATGTCAATGCAGTTCAGCATGAGAAAGAATAATCTTCTCAATCAGTGGTACTGGGACAACTGGTTGTCCACATGCAAAAGAATGAAGTTAGATCCCTACCTCCCTATAAAAAAGTTAAATCAAAATGGATCAAAGACCTAAATTTTTACAGCTAAAACTATAAAAAATGTTAAAGGAACCTGGCTAAATCTTTGTGACTTTGGTTTTCACACTGGTTTCTTAGATAGGACATAAAAAGCACAAGCAGCCAAAGCCAAAAAAATAAATTGAACTTCATCAGAGCTAAAAATCTTTTTGCCTCAAAGGTTATTATCAAAAAAGCGAAAAGACAACTCAGTGATTGGGAGAAAATAAATATTTATAAATCATATATCTGATAGGGATTTGTAGCTACAAAATGTAAGGAATTCTTACAACTCAACAACAAAAAGGCAAACATCCCAATTAAAAAGCAGGCAAGGAAATCTGAACAGATATTTCTCCAAAGAAGTTATCCAAATGGCCAATAAGCACTTGAGAAGATTTTCAATATCATTAGTCATCAGGGAGATGCAAATAAAATCTAGTGAGATACCACTTCAGTTACCCTGGGATTGTTATAATTAGACAAAGAAACAAAGAATAGCCAGTGTTGATGAGGATGTGGAGAAATTGGAACCCTCTACATATGTTGCTTGAGGGAATATGTAGTGGTATTTTTATTTGGGAAAACAGTTTGGCTGTTAAACATAGAGTTACCATATGACCCAGCAATTCTATTCCTAGATATATACTGAAGAGAAATGGAAACATGTGTCTATACAAAAACTTGGACATGAATGTTCATAGCATCCTTATTCATAATATCAAAAAGTAGAAACAAACCAAATGTTCATCAGCTGATGAATGGATAAATAAAATGAGGTATATCTATACAATAGAATATTAATACATCAATAAAAACAAATGAAATACAGATACTGTAACAACATGAATGAACCTTGAAAACATTATGCCAAATGAGAGAAACTAGTCACAAAAGACCACATATTGTATAATTCCATTTATATAAAATATCTGTAATAGGCAAATCTATAGAGACAAAGTAAGTTAATGGTTGCCTAAGACAGATTAGTGGTGGGAGAAAAATGGAAAAATGACTGCTAATGGGTATGAGTTCTTTACTAGGAGTAATGTATTAAAACCATTGAATTGTACACTTTAAATGAATTTTACGTTTTGCAAGTTATATCCTAATAAGGCTGCTACTAAAAAAAAAGGACATTGGACTATTCTAGCAATGATAAACAGAATTTTTGTGATATAAGAAGGAGATATATATGGCTTAAGTACTACTTTGGTGGATGCAGTCTGGATCTTGACTGCTTTTTGGCATAAGGAGGCTGTTGACAGTTTCCCCTCTGAAGCTTCCTCTTTCAGTTTCTTTTCTTTTGTTTGGATTCTTTGAATTCTTTGAACATATGACAGAAACCAGCTTAAGTTATTTAGCTCAAGAGAAAAGAGGGTAATACATAAAGATATAGGTGCCTCTTATAATATCCTAGAAAAGATTTACAATTGAGTCTCAGAAAAAAACCAAGAAACAGACCTTGGAAAGCCATCAGGGTTCTAGGAAATGCTCTTCCTTCTTTATCTCCCCCTCTCCTTTTCTCTTTCTCTTTGGCATGATTTTCTCTGTTCTCAGTCCACAGGGTGGAATTTGCGCATCTTTAAGCTCCTGTCTTACCCATTCTCATTGTAGTTACACACAGAAATTTACTGACTTTTCTCAGTCTCATTTCCAATTTGAAAGGATCAGGAATCTAACTAGTCTGTCTCAGGTCACTTGTCTTCTTTTAGATCAGTTAGCAGTGGTATTGAGGTGAGATTATACATAAATGTTTTCTGGATGCCAACTTTAATGAGTCTGGGGGTAGTTTGAGAAAAGGCAGTGGCTTGTGGATTTAGCAGATATATGAAAGGATGTCTAGCAATATTAATAATGATAATAAATAATGATGATAGTTCAGGTTATTGAGGACTTGCTTGTCTCAGCACTCTGTTAGATGCTTAACATCCTTTAGCTCATATATCCCTGTAATCCTTTGAGGTCATGTCATTAGTCCCATTTTATAGATGAGGAGATTGATACTCAGAGAGGTGAAATAACTTGCCCAAGATTTCACAAAACTGACTCTAGTCCTCTATACCATGATGCCAGTTCTCAAGAGCCCCATCCTTCTAGCTTAGCCTGTCTCAGCCTGCCTCTGACTTTCTCCTCTAGCTCTGTGAGGACACAGGGAAGTGGAGAAGACAACATTAATAGTTCATCTGTTTCCAACCATTCCAAAGCTTAGTGGCTTATGATAACAATTTATTGTGGCCTCATCGTTCTGTAAATTGATTAGGCTCAGCTGCAGTCTAACTTGGGTTTCTCTTGTGTGATTGCCTTAAGATGGTGGCTGGGGATGGAGTCATTTGAAGGCTTGACAGAGCTGAACATCCAGAGTGGTGTCTTCACTCAGGTGTCTGGTGCCTCAGGGCTTTTCCATCTGGTCTCTTTCTCCAGCACAGGAGCATGGACTTCTTATGATGGAGGCTCAATGCTCCATGAGGGAATATCTCAAGAGTGAACATTCTGGAGTTCCCGTCGTGGCGCAGTGGTTAACGAACCCGACTAGGAACCATGAGGTTGAGGGTTCGATCCCTGCCCTTGCTCAGTGGGTTAACAATCCGGCGTTGCCGTGAGCTGTGGTGTAGGTTGCAGACGCGGCTCAGATCCAGCGCTGCTGTGGCTCTGGCGTAGGCTGGTGGCTACAACTCCGATTCGACCCCTAGCCTGGGAACCTCCATATGCTGAGAAAGCGGCCCAAGAAAATGGCAAAAAGACAAAAAAAAAAAAAAAGAGTGAACATTCTAAGAGAAAGAAGGAGGAATTTGCAATTTCTACTAAAGGCTAAGTCTGGAACTGGCACAGTATCACTTATTCCATATCTAGTGGTCAAAGCAGTTATAACAACCAGATTCTAGAGACCACGTGAATGAAGGTGAAAGAAAGGAATTATAGAGACCATCTTTGGAATCAAGCTACCATGATGTTGAGCAAGGAAGTAGAGGTAGAATCAGCATATTAATAGGAAACTAATGGATGTGACATCGTAGGGTCTTTTGAGATGAACACTCTCTTTCACATGGGGTCTGCTCTTTACGCCTGCCTTGGCATAGCCAAGGGAGTAAATTTTCAAGAAAACCTTTTTAAAGACACAAATCCCTCAACTCCCCTTTCATAATATTTCTTGTTGGCAAGACATAATCCCTTAGGTGGAGATAGTAGTTTTATCCTCTGATTTGTGGCCTGCTTCTGAGCTGTCCTGTGGGCATAAATATCTGAAGAGTATGTAAAGCTAGGCTGCAAGAGCCAGAATCACTTACTCAGTTCCTCTGTCTGCAGATAAGCCATAACAAAGTCATAAATAAAGCATTTCAGTAGGGGTCCAACCTATTTTTAAAGACTTCAAGAAGGGAAACTTCTACAAAACCTTTAGGAAATACATTCTCAGATACAATAGTTCTTTATGTGTGACCTAAGCCCTTCATGCCATGTGTCAGTCACCTCCCTGAACCCATCTCTCTGTGCTTGGGAAACAAAGCACTCACATACCTCAGAAGGAAGTTATTTTGATGAACTAATGAATGGTTACAAAGGGCTTTGAAAATACAAATTGCTGCATAAATACTTAATGTCTATATAAATACCTTTGTTACAGCCTGAGGGGTGGCTTAGGCTTTTTGAAAGATTTCAGCCTTATGGAACACCTGAATAGCAAAGATAAAGCTCCTGCTAAGTGAGGATAAAGTGATTCTTACCTCTATTATGTATATTATTTATTGCAAAGGCATTACTAAAATAGAAACAAGGCAAATTTTAAGAGAGGATAAAAGTATTTCATGGTTTCCTTAGATTGTAAGCTCTTTCAGTCAGGTCTGTGTTCAATACATGCTTCTAAAAAATACCTATAACTCACAGGTATTATTGGTGTTGAGAAATAATGTGCAAGTGCTTTCCTGCATAAGATGTTTTCTTGGGGGAGTAGAGAGATGGACAAAAAAATTGGCACTGTATTTTGACATAATTTCTTTTTTTTTCCTCCTCTTCCATTTATAAAGCACTATTTCAAAATGAGGGAGATGATTTGGAGTGTGCCTTCCCAAAAACAAATTTTTTAGTACTTAGAAATTGCAAAAAATGGTTAGGGATTGTATTCAGTAAGATGTATTTCTCTAAACAAATTAGTTTTACCCATCCCTTTCTGCTGGTGGGGGCTAAAGGAAGAAAGGGATGTATCACACATACAGTTGGAGCAGAGAGCCATCCTACGTCTCTGCTCCATGGCAGCCTTTTCCTAGAATTATTAGTAGGTCAGCAAAGATAAGGAATCATTTAGGCTCTCAGGTTCAGAAAAATTAAATGGAATAGAGGTGAATAGAAGAGGCCAAGGGTTTGTGTGGAGAATTGTTTAGGAAAAGATGAAAAGAAAGCTTTTCCTAAAAATTTGCTCCCTTGATGCCTTTACCGATTGGTAGAGAATGCTTTGAGTCTCATCAAGGAGAGAGAGAAGTGGAGATGATGGGATGGACTGTTCTTCCTGAGGCTGAAACTGAACCAACAGATCTTTGAGCTTCTGCCTGAGGAGGGGGAGTCTGGTAAATCTCCTTTTATCCTTTTTGTCCCATAATCCAAGATGGTGGGAAAGCTAAATTAAGTGAATTGATGCAGACTGCAATCAGATGATCAGTGTACTATCTCTAGGACAGTATTTTGGAGAGCTGTTTTGTAATTAACCTGCAAATGACATATTCAGATTTGATTAATCTCATGTGGTCAGTAGGTAAGCTTGAGTTGAAGGTTATCATTTTATAATCATCAACAGGCACTTCTCTCATGTGTTTGCAAGAGAATTAAATGTTTAAATAATAGAAGTGGCAGAAAGTTAAGCAATGCTATGGTCAGAGATTTGTCTCCATTTCATATATAGAATGTATAAAATGTTTCACTCCATTTAATATAGAGAGACATTGATTTAGGTTCATGTTTATATATTATGAAATCACATGTGTATGTATAAATATGTATATTATATAACAATTTTATAAATGTGTCTGTGTGTATATATGCAGTGGTACATGTATACATATTTATGATAAAATGTCATCTAATTCTTTAGCCAGAGGGATTTAGTTTTCATGTGGTCTCTAACCTATTCCTTTAATTGCTGTACATGATAGATTCCAAGCTATAGATTATTTCCTTTTGCATTGGTAGATTACAGCTCAAATCTAAAGTTTAAAGATTTAATTTTCTGTTGTTCTTAATGAAATAACCAAAGCAGCAGCTCCCTGTGGTGGGATATGAAAAGTAGTGTATAGATACCTACTAAAACATTTGCAGACCTCCTCAGTTTTCTGTTTTTAATGTGATGAAAATTTGTGCAAATAACAAAGAAAGAATGTCATGGTAACAAAAACATTTCCTATACATGTATTTTAGAGGGAAGCTAAATCAAAGGTCTTCAAAGAATTACTAGGGTTCTTTCTAGGAGGTTATTGACAAATATGTAGTTTGTCTCTGGAGTTTGTGCCTCTTTCACAGATTGGTGTATTTGTGATCCCACCGGCAGAATAAGTGTCTGTAATTCATTTCTCCTTGTTAACTAGTGTGCCTTTGTGTGTAGGATGATTGGCAGCAAACTCGGCTGAGTCCCAACGGATGAGCTTGTTAGCAAAACCCTAGCATCCTATCTCTAATAAAGCATATCAGCAGTACATTTTGTCCTATCTATTAGCCTCTCTGTTTCTTTTTTTGTGAAAAGCTGAGTGTCCCTTTGAAGCAATGACAAATAAACCCCTGAACTGAAGTGCTAGGCTGCCTTACGGACAGCTGGATAGTAAATGTCACACCGTGTAGAGAATGCCTATTATCAGAGTGAGCCATTTGTTCCCGGCCTTTCAGTATCTTAATGTAATACAAAATTGCTAAATCAAGCCCCATGTCTGTGACAGAACATAATTAATGAGAAAGCAGGAGCCAATTCAACACTCTTTATTGGGACCTAATTGGCTCAGGCAACAGAGTTGTCACTCAACAAGAGACTTCCTTTAAAGCAATTTTGTTCTTGGTTGTATTACAGAGCCTATTAAATTGTCCCCTCCTTGATCACACAAAGAAGTATCTGCATGCAATAATTAGCTTTTCCAGGGGGAATTTTTTTTAACTCATGCAATACTGGATCATTTTAAAACTGAAAAAAACATGCTGGCTGTGGGGCTGTGCTGCCATACTGAGCAGCACTATAGACTGTTTTCCAGTCGGCTGAGGCACCAGGAAGCTGTGCTGCCGAAAGATGAAAAGGAGCCCCAAAGAAAAAAGAAATGTGTTCGAATGTGGACGGTGGGAGGATGGTAGAAGGAGTGGGTAGAGGAATTACTTTGTTGGGTAATCACAGCTCACTTCCTAGTCTTCGGCCAAAAGGAACAATAAAGGAATAACTATAATGTACATATTTAAATGCATGGTTAGTTTTTGGTAGTCATACCCAGCTTACTTAGGAATGAAAACTAACAGAGCTGTGGCAAGGGGGGGTAGAGGTTAAACATATGTAGAATTGTGAGGAGGAACATTAGTTCATCTGACCATATCACAGAGTTTTATGGGCCGTACGAGTTCAAAATCTCTACAAATTTTTAATAGCATGCAATTATTTATTATATTCAAAATTTTACTTTTGGGAATTACATTCTCTCACTCCCCCTTATTTAACAGGCCTCAAGATAAATTTATTTTTGGTACCTATACTATTGTTATAAAATTGTTTTTTCTTTCTGTCACGGTGTCATAGACTTCAAATAAATGTATGCTTTCTCCTGTTAAGTTTTAAGACAGTATGACATATGTTGATTAAAGACTGTAGAGAACCCAGATTACAGTTTACACTGGGGTTTGCCTGGATTGGGCGAAAAGGACATAGCTGGCTAAGTTTGAGGTAAAGCAAATGAGGAAGTTGTAGAAATTATATTTTCAAAGGTAAGAATTAAGGCAATAAACACTAGTAATAACAGCAATAACAGTAAAGTTTGAAAAATGCCACAGTTTATTTTAGAAAAAAATTTTAAGGGTTGGTTGAGGTGATAATATTTGGAGCAGTCTAAATAAAGGCCGTATGTGGCCCCTTTCTTAAAATAGTCATCAGTATCTCCCTCCTGTGCCTCCCCCGGAACAACACGAAGACTGACTCCTTTGCCTGGCAGCAGCCTTTGGTTGGATTCAGAGAGCCGCTTGTCCTGGCATTGTTACTTTCCTCAATGTGAAGGTGCCTGATACTAGGAGAGGAAAGAAGGCAAACCTCTGGAAGAGAGGAGAGCTGTGTTGTTCTTGCTGTGGTGTGCTGTGTGGTTTAGAGAACATTCACAGCTGCCGAGATCCCGGGGTTGTGCCACAGCAAGGGCGTTATTATGTGGTGGGCGCTCACAGTGTCGCATATTTTAGATTTTCTAGCCTTTGCCGGCATGTTAGCTCTATCGGTTAATTGTCATTTATTCAAGCACATAGAGAAATTGCTGGGTCCCCCCCGCCCTACCTACCTCTAAACAGTGAGTCAAGTCAGATTCCTGAATACACTCTAAATGTTTGAAAAATATTAGTTGTTATTCCACAGGGTAATAGAATCTAAAACTAACAGCAATACAAAAATATTAGTCAATAATGTCCTTTCCCAGGTGACTCTTGCACCTTGTGAAAGCATACATCCTCAACAAAGATTTATTAGACTAGTCGGGGAACACATGATAATGATAGCAAGAGCTGCCAGAATCTAATTTGCTTTAATTAATCATTTGCTTCATAACACGGCAATTTTTCCCCCTCCCCCTTCTTTTTTTTTTAAACTGTCTAGATCATTTTAAAACATTAGATATTACACTGTGGATGGCTGATGAAACTGAAATTGAATGCTGTAAAAGTTAGATTAAAAATTCATTTAACAGTATAAACATTTTAGAGTGCAGAATGGTGCCGATTAGGTCAAGTGTGTATGGAGTGATAAAACAGTCATGGAGCTGAGAGAAAAAATATTGTCAGAGGGCACTCAAACAGCTGAATTTAGTCTAATTTAAATGTTATAGCAGACAAAAAAATCATTAACTAGAAATCCTATTATAATTACTCTTTGGTATTTTAGCAACACAGACTGGTAAGAAGTCAGAACCTAGGTTTAAACACATTTATTCATGTAACTGTACAAACAAGCTTTGGTTCTGACAGGAATTAGTTCCTATGGTTAGGCCAAGGGCCCTCAGTGGAGTGCGGAGGCTGATTCAAAGGCCACTTTGCCTGGCCCTCTTAGGAGAATTAAATAGACTATCTCAGATTACCAGGAAAGCCTTGGATATTCATTATGCCTTTCTAGGCAAAACACTAGTGTTCAGAGGTCTTGCATTTTGCTGATGTCTTGAGGGACATTTTCAGCAATTAATTCTTATCTTTGTCTTCGTAAGCCTCCCCTATAGTTGATTGGCTATATTCAGTGTGATTTAGTGAAAATTAAGTATTCCTATTTCTCTGATTTCCCCATCATCTATAGGATAATCCTAACTACCCTTGGATATCATCTAAGGTCCTCAGTGGCTTGGGCCCTTCATATGTGTATTTATATACAGCCTTATTCTCGCTCCTATTCCATCCCCACCCAAACCTCCACTCACTGCTTGTAATCTCAATTAAATCCCACTAACTCAAGTCACTACGCCTCAATTTGAATGTTATTCCTCAGACAAGCTTTGCCTCATTCAGTTACATAGTACTGACCTTATAAAGTTGCTATGAGAAGTAAATGAGTTTATTTAGTATGAGCCTGGTATATAGAAGGCACTATGTAAGTGTCAGCTATTATTATTATAAGCACTCCCTTTCCTATTTGTACAATGCTCTCTCATGTCTACCATATTATGATAATGTTTTGCTTCCATGGCTTTTTCCTCACTATATTATTATTATTATTATTATTTTTAAGCTTCCTGACTTTATTTATTTATTTAGTCTTTTTTTTTTTGAATTTTTTTTCTAGGGCCGCTCCCACAGCATATGGAGGTTCCCAGGCTAGGGGTCTAGTCGGAGCAGAAGCTGCTGGCCTACACCAGAGCCACAGCAATGCAGGATCCGAGCTGTGTCTGCAACCTACACCACAGCTCACAGCAACGCCGGATCCTTAACCCATTGAGCGAGGCCAGGGATCGAACCCGCAACCTCATGATTCCTAGTCGGATTCGTTAGCCACTGCGCCACGATGGGAACTCCCCTCACTATATTATAATTCTCTTGAAAATATTTATTGATCATCTTTGGATTTCCATCCTAACACAATGTTTGGCTCCACATAGTAGGTGCTCAGACAAAAGTGAGTGTTTACCACAAACTACTCTGTAATCTGGTCACTGGCCGATTTTTAATACATATATAGGACTTTGAGTATTTTCCAAAGAAATAGACATTTTACAAGGTGTATAACATTTTTTTCTCAAGCAAGTTTTCATACTGCTTTCAGAAATCATTCTAGAAACTCATAGGAAAATTAGTACTAGGATATTACAGCCCTATTTCTTTTGTCCAAATAAAAAATGATATTCTCTAGGACAATCAGTTCATCAACTACTCTGTTAAAATTGATAATCAGCATATTGGAATTGATTTTAAAAGTTCATCCTGTGACTTGGCTGTCACTAAAAATACTCAAAAGGCATTTCCCAAGATGAATTCAGCAGGCATGAAGTGAGATTTTTTATTCCCTCACTGTGGTTCTTTGGTGGAGACTGTATTCCAATACTCCATTAAATTTCTAAGTTCTAGGATGTCCTAAAAGTAAACATGCTACTCCTTTTCCTTTGTCTACTCCATAGACTTCACCTGAAATACAATTACAATTTTATTTTATTTTATTTTATTTTATTTTATTTTATTTTTTGTCATTTCTTGGGCCGCTCCTGCAGCATGTGGAGGTTCCCAGGCTAGGAGTCCAATCGGAACTGTAGCCACTGGTCTATGCCACAGCCACAGCAACACAGGATCCGAGCTGCGTCTGCGACCTACACCACAGCTCACGGCAACGCTGGATCCCTAACCCACTGAGCAAGGCCAGGGATCGAACCCACAACCTCATGGTTCCTAGTCGGATTCGTTAACCACTGAGCCACGATGGGAACTCCACAATTACAATTTTAATTGTGGACTAATACAGCATATCCTGTTAAGATGAGAAAATGAGAGCTAAGAGCCCTATCCTGATCCTCAAGGATGTTTCAGATTAGGAAAATCACCTAATTTGGAACGTTGAAAGGGGAAGAGCATTGACATCTCCTGCTTTACCAATAGTGGAAAGCCTTTTAGACTTTTATGGTCAAAAAGTCAAAGACATGTAGTTCTTTTCAAGTTCCTAACCCTGAGAAGTCAGGATGTCCAGTGGAGCTCAAGGTGCATCTTCACAATTGAGTCACAGCAAGTTTGGTGCCAAGAAATAGGACAGAATTAGAGAGATTTGTGGGTCTCCTTGCAATTTTCTCCCCTAAAATACAAGGGGGAAATTACAAACTGGTATTGATTTGACTGACTTCTTTGAATCTCACTAAAATGATATGAACAGAAAGGAATGCACTTGGTTCAGAATTTCTTAATATTGAAAATGGGGGGTGGGGAGTGGGGAGTAACTCCTGTAGTCCCACAGGGAGCATTGTAATCAAAGAGAGCTCTGAACAATGTTAGAAGGGTCTTTATGGATCTCTAACTCCCTGGAATATGCACTTGCAGAATTGGTTAAATGAGCCACCATACTCTGGAAAATATGAATAGGTTGTAAGATGCTCAGTTTGATTTAATGGCCACCCATGGACACTTCCATACGCAGAAGGGAGTGTCACATTCAGTCTGAATAAAGCTCTAAAAATCAACTACTCCATTTGGCATTGTAGCTGTATTTTAATGTCCTCTTCAGAATTCTCCATTATAGTAACATCTTTGCAATCAGTCTAGCATAAAAAGGGCTGTTTATAATAAATTGGTCAGCCTCTTATGTTCCTATCACTCCTGATGGGATAGGGAACTATAAGATTGTTCCTGGTTGACTAGGCTGTAAGATTTTCAATATTACCAGTTGTCTCTCTCCATTTGCACAAATGATTTATTTCAGGCTTTATTTCTGTTTTGAGTCTTTGTTTTCATTTTATCTCATAATTGTCCTGGGAGAGGGGGAAGGCAAATGGTTCTACTTGTGACGTTTAGGTCTTTGGGAGCCATTTAAGTGAGATGTAGTTTAGTTTATGAATAAGCCAGTAAGTGAAAAACAAAATTGTTCAGTCTTTTGTCATCTTTTCAATTAGAAGACCTCTGTGACATTTGTGAACAATAGTGCACTGAACAGGAAATGTTGGCAGAAGTAGAAGTATGCCATTGATTTCTATGAATATTCTGAGGTGGAATAATCACATTGCCTTGATAGTGCATAATAATCACCCAGTACATAAGACCCAGGACCTTTGGAATCACTCAAAGTTTTCATTAGAGAAACAGCAGTCTTTTAGACTCACTATGGTGTACCTCAATGTTGAAATTGCGTATTACAGGTTATGCTCCTGTAAATAAAGGACATTTTGTTATGCCCACACTCAGATGCATTTCCTACTGTGATTTCTTTACCATACCCTGCTGTGACCTATTGCCAAATACAGTGCATTATTGGTGAGCCTTTTTTATCTGAACTTGATGTCTGTCCAGAAGACAAAAACACTGATTAGGTAGGAGGTTAAAAGTCCTTCAGGAACTGAGAGATTCTGGACCTTAGTTACAAACTGCAGCTTATTCAAACAGACATCCTGTCTTGAGGGTCCTGTCTCATTCATCTCTAGGAAGCATGACTTCCTTCTGGATTGAGGTTTAATGGGAAATGACCAAACATGACTCTTGGGCTAAATTTGTAGAGGCCACCCTGATTTAGTTTTAAAAGGAGAATCAATTCTAAGGCAGTCTTTTGCCTTTATTTCTCTTGGAGGGTTCTACAAGGGACTCAAGGATGGCTCACTTTCAGAAAGACTTGGGGAGCTTATTAAAGAGAGGCAGTTTCCCTAGACTTTGTTCCTGTTTCTCAGCGCTTCTCCTCTTTACTCAACATGCACAGAATAGCAATCTCTCCAAGAGATACTGGTGTTCTGAGTTGTCACGTAGATGAGGAAACATTTTGTCTTTTAAGAAAGTTATTGTCCCTTGTCATTTCTTAGATGTAGGTATAGAACTCTATTGTAAGATGGCAATTAAGACTCTTTAATTATGAAATTTTTTGGTGAAGCCAGTCAACAAATATTCATAATGACATCAACAATTTACAGTTTCATTTATTGTGGGTCCCCTTTATAAACATTCTCAAATGTTATGTACACTTTGCATAAAGAAATACAAGTTCAATAACTCGCCAAAAGCCACTTTGTTGACACTACTTGAGAGTAAGCTTCTGAGTTAGGCAGTCCTGGTTCTGCCACTTGTTTAGCTACATGAGCTATTTGCTATTGTTATTCTTTATATGGTTACAAGTTCAGTGTTTTTTCCACTTTACTGTGCTACCATCCTCAGCTCATTACCTTACAAATTAACTAAAAGAAAGAGAATATATTTTCTTAAATATGTACCCCAGATAATGAATTTTAAATCCTGTTTTGCAAAGAACTGTGGAAATTATAAATTTCTTAAAAGCAAGAAAACTTACTCCAAAGACACTCAGTTCTTCAGTTGTTCTCTGTTGGCTAAGGGAGCCGATCTTATCCTTTCACTCTACTAAAAGAGAAAGGCACTGTTTTATACCTTCTGTATTTGAGTCATAATGGAATAATGACATTTCTATTAAAGAGTCAACACTATCTAGAAGTAAAGTCTGAAGATGACGAGTTTTGGATAGTCATGCTTAATATAGAGCATTGGCTTTGGAACAATAAACATTTTTCCTTTTTTGCTTTATGACCATTCTCTGATTAAAGTCCAGGAAAAATATGTTGAACTGTGAAGTAATCAAGGATTAAGAAATTGAATATGACCAACATATCCAGCTGTACCTTAGAGAACACATACACACCCGCACACCTATGCACACACATACATAAAACAAAGCAAAACAAAGAACAGTTGACTTTCAGTTCTGTTCATTAAAAATCCATTTATAATTGTACATGTGCAGAAGGGCTGCGAGACTGAAGTGATACCTGAGAGAGGCCTGGGAATATGTTTGCACTACATTACTTGGACTGCATGATAATTGAGAGCCATTGTGACTGAACACTTTATGAGTTTGTTTAATTTGTCACAGTAAATAAAGCTTTTTTGATGCAAGTTAATTAGCTCTCTTGTGTTACTGCACATCAAATGTAATTAACAACCAACTGCCAGTGTGGGGTTGCCCTTGTGTTACATGGTAATAGGGGGAAAAACTTAACTGGGGCTGGATTAAGTAAAAGATATACTGTTGAATCATTGAATCAATCATCCTTCTGCTGCTTAAATTTGGATGGACTAGAATCTAGCGGGAAAATATCAAGTCTCATAAAAATCTCATGTATATGCCAGGCCCACATTTACCACCATGTTAAGTAAATTCAGCTAAGTAAAATTCCTGCCACTTCTCAGAGTTCAGTTTCTCCTTGATTAGCATTGCCTATTTATCCTCTGTGCTTGGATCTTTCATTCCCAGTCTCTTACCTTTATTTAGCTTTGACATTTTATCTCCCTTATGATAGGTGCTGCCATAGCTAAGGCAGAAGTGCTATTAAATAATGACTAAGAAGGAATTTGTTTGAGTGAGCAGAAGAAGATAATTGAAAAAGCCATTCAGGAGTTCCCGTCGTGGCTCAGTGGTTAACGAATCTGACTAGGAACCATGAGGTTGCGGGTTCGATCCCTGGCCTTGCTCAGTGGGTTAAGGATCCTGCGTTGCCGTGGGCTGTGGTGTAGGTTGCAGACGAGGCTCGGATCCTGCATTGCTGTGGCTCTGGCATAGGCCGGCAGCTGTAGCCCCGATTAGATCCCTAGCCTGGGAACTTCCATATGCCACGGGTGCAGCCCTAGAAAAGGCAAAAAGACAAAAAAAAAAAAAGAAAAAAAGAAAAAGCCATTCAAAAAAGGGGATAATGCTTCCAAATTCATAATAGCATTCTCATCTAGTTTATATTTTGATAAAGTGTTCTTCCATACTTTTTCAGTTTTTCCTCGGTAAAGTTAACACAGACATCAGACAGCCTTGATTTATCAAGGAATCAAAAGAAAGTTAGGAAGACAAACATTTTTAAAGGGACGCAATAATAGTAGACTCTCCAGTTGCTTACTGTTTATATTTTAAATCACTAGGGAAACAATTAAGATGAAATAAACTTGTGAAGATATATATATATATATATATATGAAGTTTATTAGATTAAACTTTTCTCTCTCGCCACCACTGCCCTTTCCTTCATAAAGAGGGAAGAGTCTATGCCAGTTTCTCTAAATAATAGCACTTCTTTAGAGAGTAACAACTTAAGTAGAAAGGGAAATTGAATAAGTGGAAGACCTTGGTTAAAACCTGACTCTGCCACTAACCAACAGTCTGATGACCTGAAGCTACTCACCTTCTCTGGGATTGTTTCCTTATAGAAATAGGAGTTTGATTGAATAGTTTTGTGGTTGTCTTCAAGATATAAAATTCTCTGATTCTGTGGTCTCTGTCATGCTCTTCCAGGAAAACCTCTGGTTTCCTTTTTTTCCCTGTCCCCCCTCCCCAGTATTTTTGCTGACTGGCTTTGGCAACAGAGGACATATTAAGTCTAGCTACTCAAAAGTCAAATAGAGCTGTGTTTGGGTGAGAGCTGGTGATTCTGCCTGCACTCATTTATTAAATGAACACTTTCTATAAGGTAGGTTCTGGGACTCTGAAGATGAAAATGATCTGGATAATCCTTCACATACATACTTTAAAAGCAGAAAATAGGGAGCTAGTTAAATAAATTATATCTCTCTATTCATAATGAATTATTTAAAAATATTTCTACGTATTTTATGTCTATCTATCATCCTTGGGCTTTTCTTTCAATGCCCTACATATTAAATACACTGAAACAAACAAGCAGGCCTAAACTAAGGCAGAGGGAAGAAAATAAAGCTCCATTTGAACATTTCATCCTGAAATGACTTTCTTTGCTAAGAGTTGTTAAGAATACTCACCTTATTTTCTTAGATTTGAAGATTCAATATGAAGAATTACATCACATATTTAATTCATTTTTACTCTTTCAAAATAATCTTTTTATTAATTAAAAAAGTAACAATTCTTATTTAAAAAATAAACTATTACAGAAATATATGATAGAAAAAAATTAAAATACCCCATTAATCCATTTCCCAGAGATGATCACTATTAATATTTTGGCTCATATTCTTGTATCTATTGCTTGCTCCCTCTCTCTCCCCCTCTTTCTATCTCCATTTCCTAGTTAAAATGTATTATTATGTCTTTTTACATATATATAATAACACTTTTAATACCAAAACTTGATTTTTTTTCATAGTTTATATTGGCTCTAGTTCCTTGTATAATGATCTAATTTTTTAAACAACTATTTTATATTTTATTGAATGGACTAGGTTTATTCAAATGATTCACTAATTGATAGATAGTTTGGTCTTTTGTTATTATAAATTATGCTTCATAGTATTTATAATAATGTTATTATTATGAAGAGTAATAAACACTGAAGAACTTAGGAAGTGCTAGGCAGTTTGTTACATACTTAATAGGTGTAATTTCATTTAATTCTCAGAATAATCTTGCAGATGAGGACAGTGAAATCTAGATGCACTGTGTAATTTGCTTACTAATGTCACATATCTAGGAAATTAAATGGAGCAGTAATTTCAACCCAGGTCTGTCTGATTCCAAAGGTAGTGCTCAACACTCACTCAGAAAATATTTTCGTATGTACATTTTTTGTATATTTGTGTTTAAACGCATATGCATTTATAAAGATAAAATTGCTGGGAATCAAGGTGGTGGTACATTCACATCATTCACATCATACAGGTCTGAGAAGGACAAGAGAGAGTGAAAGGGACAGAAAACTTATATGAAGAAATAATGGCTGAACACTTCCCTAATCTGGCAAAAGAAACAGACATTCAAGTCAGAGAGCCTGGAGAATCAAAGAGCTCTACACCAAGACACATTATAATTAAAAAGTCAAAAAGTTAAAGATAAGGATAGCATCTTAAAGGTAGCAAGAATAAACAGCTAGTTAAGTACAAGGGAACTCCCATAAATCTGTCAGCTTAGTTTTCATCAGAACCTTTACTGGCCAGAAGAGAATGGAAAAAAAACCTTGCCAACCAGGAACTTGCTATTTGGCAAGATTATTATTTACAATTGAAGGAGAGACAAATAGTTTACCAGACAAGCAAAAGAGACTAAACTGGCCATATAAGAAATGTTAAAGAGACTTCTTTAAGTGGAAAAGAAAAGGCCATAACTAGGAATAAGAAAATGTATGAAAGAAAAAAAATCTCACTGGTAAAAGCAAACATTTGGTAAAAGTAGTGGATCAACCACTTTCAAAACTAATATAAAGGTTAAAAGACAAAGATAATAAGGTAAAATATAATAATTAATGAAGGGACACACAAGATTAAAAGTGTAAAATATTTTGTCCAAAACATAAAACGTTTGGATGGAGGGAGTAAAAATTTAGTGTTTTTAGAATTCATTTGAACATGAATGACAAAATAGACTGCTACATACATAGATTGTCATACAGGAACCTCATGATAACCACAAACCAAATCCTATAATGAATACACAAAAAATAAAGAGAAAGGAATTTAAACATAACACTAAAGAAATTCATCAAATCACAAAGGAAGAAAGAAAGAGAAGAAGAAACAGAAAAGAGCTACAAAAGCAAATAGAAAATAATAATCAAAATGGAAATAAGCACAGACCTATCAATAATTACTTTAAATAGAAATGGACAAAGTACTCCAATCAAAAGACATAGGGTGACTGAATGGATTAAAAAAAACCAACCCTGTCTATATGATGCCTATTAAAGACTCACTTCAGATCTAAAGATGTAGACTGAAAGTCAAAGAATGGAAAAAGATATTTTATTCAAATGGAAATTAAAAAAAAAAGCTGGGATAGCAGTACTTATATCAGATGAAATAAGTAAAATTTGACTTGAAATGAAGGCTGTAATGAGACAAAGAAGGACATTACATGATGATAAAGGGATCAATCAAAAAGAGGATGTAACACTTGTAAATATTTGTGCAACTAACATAGGAGCACCTAGGTATATAAAACAAATATTAGCAGACATAAAAAGAGAAATTGACGTTAATACCGTCTAAGAGTAGGGGACTTTAATACCCCACTTACAGCAATGGTTAGATCATCCAGACAGAAAATCGATAAGGACATACTGACCTAAAGTGACACATTAGACAATGGATTTAATAGATATAGTCAAAATATTGTATTTAAAAACAGCAGAATACACATTCTTCAAGTGCATATGGAACATTTTCTAGAATAGATCACAGGTTAGGCCACAAAACAAGTCTCAGTAAATTTAAGAATACTGAAATCATATCAAGCATCTTTACCAACCATGACAATTTGAAACTAGAAATCAGCTAACTATGAGAAGAAAATGAAAAAAACACAATTACGGAGACTAAACAACATGCTACTGAACAATGAAGTAATCAAAGAGGAAATCAAAAAATACCTTGAGACAAAGGGAAATGGAAACAAGACTTTCCAAAATCTATGGGATGCAGCAAAAATTGTTCTAAGAGAGAAGTTTATAGTGATACAGGCATACACACACACACACACACACACACACACACACACAATGGAGTACTACTCAGCCATAAAAATTAATGAAATCTTGCCATATGTGACAACATGGATATTCACAGGGTATGATAAGTGAAACAGAGAAAGACAAATACTTTATGATGTCACTTTTATGTGGAGTCTAATAAACAAAACAAACAAAACAAAACAAAACATTGACTCATAGATACAGAGGACAAACTGGTAGTTTCCAGATAGTAGGAAGATGCTATTGGGTGAGGTAGAAGTAGGCAATTAAGAGGCAGAGACTTCCAATTATAATAAATAAATAAGTCATGGTGATGTAATATATGGGATAGGGAATATAGTCAATAATATTATAATAACTTTAAATTGTGACAGGTAGTAACTAGATTTATCATGGTGATTGTCTTGCATAAAAATATGAAACTAATATAACACTGTATGTCAATTATACTTTAATAAAGAAGGTAAAATTTCCAAGTCATAGAATATACGATATTTGAACTTAAACATGTATTTCAGATTCTCCTTTAAAGGTTTTTGTCAGTTAGCACTCCCGGTTGCAAAAAAACATAAGCAGTATTTTTTTTATACTTTTGCCAGAATTGTGTAGCGTCACCTTTCCCCCCAATTTTACAGTCAAAAAAATAATTTTAGTGTTTCAATTTGCTTTTCTTTAACAGTTTACTCTTTCAGTGACAAAGATTTACAGTTGACATTTGAACAACATGGGTTTGAACTGCAAAGGTCCACTTATTTGGAAATCTTTTTCAATAAATATACAGTTGGTCCACTGTATCTGGGGGCCTTAATCTGATCACAGACTTTATACATGATCCATAGTTGGTCAAACCTGTGGATTCATAGCGTAGATATGGACAGAAAACTATGGGACTTGAGCATACACAGATTTTGGTATACATGGTGTGTTTTAGAATCAATCCCCTGTGGATACTAAGGGATGATTGTATATTTAATTCTCATTTTTGTCATCATCTGTTGAAATATGGCTTATATGCCTATAATCGCTCTGTGTTATAGAAATTACATAAAATTCTCCATTTAAAAAATTTTCAATATATTATTTTCTCTATCATTATATATGTCTTAACTTCATATATATATTTAAATATATCCCCAGTGCCTTTGGAATTCTGTTGCAAGCTGAATATAACCCAATACCATGCTATCAGCAAGTTCCAGTTATTCATTCCAAGAATCAGTCAGGGTCACAGGGCTTGGGCAAGGAAAATGACAGAAGAAAAATGGGAATAGATCATTTAAAGCTGACTTTTTTGTATAAAAATCCTGGTAGTTCTGGGAAGAGAGGAAATGACTTAAAATAACATGATGTCTTTAAAGGAGGAGAAGATTGAAGGGAAAAAACTAAGAAATAACTTTAAAAGAATAGATGCTCAAAATAATTTTGTTAAATAAACATTTAAAAGTTCTTCAGAAAATATAAACTGGTACCTAGAATTCCATTAAAACTACAGCATTAATAGACTGTAGGTATCTGAAATGAATTTGTGCTTCAGTATTAGGTCAAATGCATATGTTCACTTATATACACTTTAATTCCTAGGAATGTAGGCATATTGCTTAAGACTTTTCTGATTGAAATGTACTCAATTCAATTGATTACAGTTGTCATTTGAGGAATAAGAAAGATAGGATTCATTCTACCTCATTAAGAAAAGCAGGCGCCTATTTCCTGTTTTTTGTCTTTGAAAGTTACCTGCTGTCATACCTATCTTTGTGGAGGCAAGAGTTTTCTTATTTGTAAAATTCTTGTTTTATATGAGTTTACTCAAAAAGGACTAAAATAGTGATATTGCCCTGTTTATTTAATGCATTAAAAATGTAGATAGACAGAAATATAGTTGGTCAGTTATACTAGCTGAGTCCTTAAGGAATCTGAGATTAAAAACATGACCAGAAAGCACTGGGAAGGTGTACAACAGAAAACAGGAGACAGTTAAAGGAAAGAGGAATATATTGCACTGTTGGGATAAGAATGGAAAGGGATGGCTTTTTATAGTTTTACCCCATTGTCAGAAAGCTCTGCTACAACCTGCAATTTTTTTTTTTTTTTTTGCCATACTCATGGCATGTGGAAATTCCTGGGCCAGGAATTGAATCCAAGCTGCAGCTGGGACCTATGCCACAGCAGCAGCAACTCCAGATCTTAACCCACTGTACTACAGCAGGAACTCAACAACCTGCATTTTGAAGAAAGTGATTAATACAGTTCGGTGAGTGTATAACACAGCCATAATATATTGTTCAAAGGGGCCTGCTGAGGCAACATGTAGTGTTGAAAATGTGCTGTTTTTCAGTAATAATAGAGATTACCAACGTTGCCTTAAAAAAAGTAGGCTTGGCCAGTGATTAAGCTAACATTAGTACCTTTTCCTAATTGCCAGAACTCCAACTTTTCCCAAGAGCCTCTGGTGCTTAAACTTTTTCTTCTTGTTGTTTTTGCCTTGTTTGGATATTTCATTTTTTGCCAGGGATTTTGGAAATAAAGAATGAAGGAGGAAGAAACTCTTGGGATTACAGGGGCAGGAAGTTGGATTGTGTTTTTCTTTCAGTGATCATTTCTTCTCTTTTAAAATGAAAATATCCTATATATCCAATATTTTCATGTGTCATGTTTTGGGATAGGGCAGATATGGCATGGTAAATGTCTGTAGAATGTGACAGACTAGGAGAAAATGGACTTTGAAATTAGACTGCTTCTGGGGATGTGTGGTTCTGGAGAACTCTGCTACAGGAGTAGGTAATGATTTAGCCTAGCCAGCAGAGCACGTTTCCACAGGTTTTGGCAGCAAATAGATGGTAATTCAAGTACGAAGTTGGTGTTGGAGCGGGCATTCACCATGAAGCCTGATGGCAACCTGGGAAAATGAGACAATGGGAAATCCTGAATGCCAGTTTGGAAGTCAGTGATGGGAATCCTCTTAGCAGGGAGTGGCAGTGCCCCAGACGCTGGACTGAGGTTGAAAAATAGGACTCAAGCCCTCTGTAGAGAAACTTGCATGAAATGACCTTTGCCCCAAGGGATTTTATTTTCCTGGCACTGATAAGATTCCTGTTTGGAAAGTGGCTAAGTTGTTACCAGAGAAGAAAAATAAGGAAGCAAGCATGAATTGTTGATTCTTCCAAAGTGGGTAGCAAAAACAGCAGTAGCAGGTTGACACTGCAAACTCTCATCTCTAATGTAACGGCGCACAATTCCCTTGACAAGAGACAAAGCAACTGCTAGGTTTAATGTGTCTTTACATGAGCAAATGATCTCGCATAGTAATACTGCACCGTGCTGACAATCCTTTATGAATACAGCAGTGTAACGCCGACAGTTAGCTAACAACAGAGCTGCCTGCCCAGATAGAAGGTTTGGAACCACACGGGAGGCACATATTCGATTCAAGGTAATTCTGGGGAAATGTGGAAAGGCTGACATCTGGACTGTCATGCAAAGCAGACACATTTTGAAACATAAGAGAAATGCCGTCTGAGAGGTCCTAGTGAGGCTTCCAAATTGTCATCAAGAGCTTGTTAAATTTTCATAATTTTAATATGGAAGCAAAAAAGATCACTTTAGAGAAGTAGTAGGAGGTACTTGAGATAGATGCATTTATTTATTTACTGAATATTTCTTTTTTGTGTCTGTGTATTTTTTGTTTGTTTGTTTGTTTGTTTTTTTAGGGATGCACCCTTGGCATATGAAAGTTCCCAGGATAGGGGTCAAATTGGAGTTACAACTGCAGGCCTACACCACAGCTCACAGCAATGCTGGATTCCCGACCACTGAGCGATGCCAGGGATTGAACCCACATCCTCGTGGATACTAGTCAGATTTGTTTCCACTGTGCCACAATGGGCACTCCCAATTTACTGAGTATTTCTTCACTACTTTCTGTCATCCAAGTATTGTGCTAGGTGACAGATAAACGGACATGAATAAGACAGTCCCTGACCTCAAGATGGTTATTATCTACATTTGGAGAGGGAAATAAGCCACCAGTTACAGTGTACTGTGGTAATAAGTAGGAATTAAGATTGCCATTGGAGCTGAGATAAAGAGCATCTAACCATGTATGTATGTGCAGGCATGTGTGTATATGCATGTATGAAGGGTGATGTTGGTCAAAGAAAGTTCCCAGGAGAAGGGGGTATTTGAACTAGATTATAGGTAAGTAAAAATGAGTGAGAAGAATGGGAGAGTGGGTGGATAGGTGGGCATTCCTATTGGAGGTAAGGATAGATTCAAAAGCTCAGATTCATAAAAGGGACACTCATGGAGAACATGGTGTAAATAGTGCTGGGAGAGATGGTGGAGATATGGAAATCAAGAACTGCCAAATACCTTATTCACTAGCACCTTTGCGGAGCCTTTATTGATAATAGAATATGCAGAACTAAGAGGTAACGTTCTTCTTTCATGGAAAAACGTAATCAGATTATATATAAAGCATTTCCTGATAAAAAACTGGTTAGACCTTAGAGGAAATTGTAGGGGAAGATTAAGAGAGTTCCTTCTCTGAAAGATGTGATGTAAAAGGTAACTAATGAAAAGTGCTTTCAACTCTGATTTCTCTTTCTTTCCAAAACTGACTAAAAGGACTGTGAAAAATTAATGAAGGGGAAGGACACTGTATGGAATGCAATTACAAAATTCTGAGAACTATTAAGGGCAGGGAAACATTATGACATTTTATATAGTAGTGTTCCAATATCAAGATAATGATTGTGGCATAATGGATTAAAATTATTTAATAATGCTTAAGCATCTGAACTATCTACAGTAAATTCGAACATGCTATCCTTGTAACCCTTAGAAACAGGGATACACTCAGTTCAGGAACCTGACACTGAAGCAAGCCCAGATCATTACAGACATTTAGTTGGTCTTCAGCAGTAGGTCCTGACTTCCAGTGATCCCCCTGTCTTATATTGTCTTCAGCTGTTTGTGATATGGAGGGCTCTAGTTCACTAGTGGTAGACAGGCTCATGTCTAGTTCTCCTTCAACACAACTTAACTCATATGCTAACTTTATCAAGGTTTTGCTTTGACATTTACATCCTGCAAATTACATGCAAAATGTAAACAGATATTTTTAGGCTAGAAATGAATGTCACATTAGTTTTCGAAGTACATTTCTCCATTCCTTTTTTGCTTGTCACATCCCATTGATACTAGGGGAACCAACATTACCGGAGGTAGCAGCTGGCTCAAATTAGAATGCCATGCAATGTCATCTCCATCTGGGAACATGGGAAAGTATAGATCATTTCATAGAAATTATCAAATGTTGGAGTTAGTAAGGATATTGGGAATCATCTCATTCTTCATCCTCAACTGGCAGATGGGGAGACTGAGGTCCTTGTTCAGAGCCCTACAGTAATAATAGACTATAGAGTTAAAATTTTTCTAAGTGCTAGGCCAACACTTCTTTCATCATTAAGAATACTTCTTTTCTTGTGGCTTGGCTATTTTAGAAAACTCTTTGAAAAATATAAATGCTGTAAAAAGTGTTATTTAAAAACATTGTATAAGAAAAGTTACACTGAATTAGAACTGCAAATACACTTATTAAAACCTCATGTATTTGGTTGCATTTTTCCCACAAATCTCACAGTTCAGTAACCTCTGCATGTGCTTGCTTGCTTGCTTTCTTTCTTTCTTTCTTTCTTTTTTTTTTCACCTCACTTGATCTAGTCTGAAAGCTATCAACCTGGCTAGCAACTCATCATGATAATTTGGTTGGCAAAGGCCATCAGGCAAATCTGTGTCATTAATGACTTAAGCATGTTGCTGATTACAGAGTAATTCTATCTATTTTTTGCTTTGCGCATGTAACAACCTTAAGAGCACACAGGAAAGTAGTAATCTCATGTAGAGATGATAAAGCAATGTCTTAGAATAATTAAGTGATTGGTTCAAAGTCATGGAGCTGGTATATAATAGAGCTGATCTAGTACCCAGGCTTTCTCACTCTTGTTTGTACTTTTTTCACCTGACCACATTATTGTCACATCATTACAATCATCATCATTGCCACCATCAACACTAACACCATCATCATCATCACCATCATCTAACTTTTTCTCATTCTTTTTTTTAAGAACAGCAGATTTCTTTTTTTGTCTTTTTTTAGGGCCTCCCCTGTGGCATATGGAGGTTCCCAGGCTAGGGGTCGAATCAGAACTGCAGCCACCAGCTTATGCCACAGCCACAGCAATGCCGGATCTGAGCTGCGTCTGTGACCTACACCACAGCTCATGGCAATACCAGATCCTTTAACCCACTGAGAGAGCCCAGGTATTGAACCTGCATCCTCATGAATGCTAGTCAGATTTGTTTCCACTAAGCCACGACTGGAACTCCAAGAACACCAGATCTTGATGTGTAACAGCATCTCTTTCACTATATCATTACTCCAACAAACTTGCGTCTTTGTTGCCTAAAGTTTAGCTAGGTGGCTGCAGGGAAGATGATCACACCTTTTAGGAACCCCATCCTACCATTAACTGCTCAATAGCAGTCAACACTAGGATTGATGTTTAATATGAATATTAATTTAATTCAATCAAACCATACTTCCTAAAACATCTGAAGAAATTGCTTAAATTTTTTAGTTCTGAGTACAACAGTGAAAATTTTGATGGCAAAATTAGCAACTCAAAATAGTTGGTCTTAAGCAACTATATTCCTACCTTCTTCAAGGAGTCCAATTACTCACTGCTTGATCCTATGTATCATAGTGTTGTCTAGGCTTATGTGCAGCTTCCTAATCACTGAACTTGCCCACTTTCTGTGACATACCTTCAGACTCTCTGTTTATCATTTTACAGCTAACTAATTAGTATTTATGGAAAAGGGCTAGAGGAAAAGGATTTCCTACCCAAATCGAGGCCTGTACTTTCCTACTCAAATCAAATTTACTTTTTAAGAACAGAACCCTTATGCTTTTATCATTTTCTTCGTTAGTAACTCCACTGACAGGAAAATATATAGAAACGTGTACTCTTCATATCACTAGTATCCACTGATCTGCCGAAGACTGACGGACTCCAGACAATAGATTAAAGTGGGGAGGGGGAATTGAGTAAAGGTGATCAAAAGATACAATCTCCCATTTATAAGTTAAATAAGTTCTAGGGATGTATGATATATTTGAAAGTTGCTAAGGGTATAGATTTTAAAAATTTTCAAGGAAAAATATCTGTAACTATATGAAGTGATGGATGTTTACTAAACTTATTGTGGTAATAATTTCACAGTATATACATATGTAACATTCACTATCACTGGGGGGAAAAAAAAGATTAAGCAGAAATACATGGGAAGTATCCATTGACTTAATCAAATAAATCTCCCTCCCTTCATTTCTGTTTTCCTTCTCTCCTTCCTCTCAGTACATATTTACTGAGCATCTGTTCTGAATATAGCAAAGTATGAAAATGATAGGGAGCTAACAACCTAGTTGGAAGACAAGTCTTACACACTGGGATAGGGTCAGGATGTGGGAGAGAGAAGGACTTTGTCATTAAATAAGTTTGGGAATGTCCAGTTATCAGGGATCCTAAACTTAAATACCTTCAGAGGCCAGGTTGGTCATATAAAAGTAGTATGAAGACAATAGGGAAAGGTGACATCTTTAGGCCACAGGTTTGTACTTCTGAGTTAAAAAAATCAATGCCACTGGGACATTAATATCCTGAGACAAAGAGTTTTAGAAAAGCTCTTGCAGAAAGTGGGGAGTCATTGAAGAATTCTGAGATGGATATAATATCATTAAAGCCATGTTTTGAGGGAGATTGAGAAGGCAGAAGGATCAATGTGAATTAACTGTAGTTAGACAGTGTATACCAGTTAGTGTTAGATAGTCCCGGTGTAGGTCTGTTATCCACCCGTAGCTATTAATAGTATGCACTTTCACTCTCACAGGTGCCCTAATTTAGACAGTAAAGATCACCCTAATTAGTGGGCTACATCAGCCATCTCTTCAGTGAATAGTGCCCCTGTTCACAAGGATTCCAACAGGCTCCTGTGAACATTTAAGATTTTTTTCTTGGTAGGAAGCCCTTTATCCAGCCATGTATGTCATAGTTTAGATGTGGATCGAGAGAGTGCTCACACCAAGAGAACAACAAAAGTTCCAAGGTGTTTTGTTGCTGGAGTGATGGTAGTAAGACTGACAAGTTTAGATACTGGTGTATGTTGATATAATCATAGAGTAATATAGAGGAGGACATTTATCAGAGAAGGCTGATTTTATCAAGGGAGTGGGTTGAATGGGGGGAAGGGATTGAATGGGGGAGAGGGGATGACTATGACTTTTTTTGTTTGTATACCCCTACATTGGTTGAATTATTATATGTAAGTATTACATTGGTAAAAAATTAGAGACTCAGTAAAAATATTTTATAAAAAGAAGGCTAGGTTCCATATCTTGTGATATACTAATAGATTTGTACATATGTCATATATAAGCACATTTACATTGTCATGCCTTATCTTCTTTGTGAAGATGTTATGTTCATTCTTTTGCAATATAGTTCTTAAGGACTAAAAAAGTGGAATTCTATATCAATGATTAGATAACAAAATCATAATAGTTACCAATACTATCTGGAAAACACTATATCAGATAACATCTCTGTGCCTTAGTATTGTTCTTGAAGGTGGATGTTATAATCACATTTTACACATGAGGAAATGGCTTCAGAAATGCTCAATGACTGGTCCAAGACTACACACAGTTTATACTAAGTGTCAAGTTGGAATTCCCACCCAGGTCTGTTGGTTTCAAAGCCCATGCAATTATGAGTAAACAGTAGAAGGCATATGTAGCAATATTAGATTTAAAAATGCTCAAACATGGGGCCTAAGTACAACTATTGGTTATTCTAACAGGTTGCACTGGGAAATATCAAAAATAGTTTGGAAACTTCACTTTCAGTGCTGTTTTACCTATAGCCTTGGTGTCAGGTGAATGGGTATAGATGTCATCTGACAGTGTTTAGTCATTGTCAAACAGAAGGCTCTTTTAATGAAATAATTGTTATCAGGACTGGATGCAAGTTTATATTTTTTCTTTTTTTGATATCTCAGAACACATGGCTATTGAGTTATTCCCAGGGTAGTACTATAAGCATAATGTTCATAACATTATAGCCCTCTCTTTCAATCTTTTATCAAATGCAAAGTATGTCATTCATAGAGTCATGGTTTACAGACTATTTGTGATCACACATGACCGTGAAACTCCCAGTGACTTTCAATCCTGGTTTGTCAACCACCATGATGTTGGGAAAGTCACATATAATTTTGAACTTTATTTCCTTCTCATGTAGGAACTACAGCTCTTCAAAATTTTCCTCTCTTTCAAGCATTTCTGGGAGTCCCCAGGGGAAATTTCATTTGCTTATGAACCAGCCTAGACCACAGTTTATTTTTATGCTTTTTTGGTGAATCCTATAGCTGGATCTCTGATGCTACCATTGCCCTTCCCCAGGCTTCTGCCCCTACTGCTGATCTATTTCTCCACCAGGATCCATGTTCCACCCTAAGTCATGGTTCCCTGCTTGTTATAGTGAAATAGTCCATGTGAATGGTTCCCCTAGAGCTGTGAAGTGCATGACCTGTGCATGTATGACAAAACTTCGTTAAGCCTAAACTGCTAGTTTGCTTAACATGCCCAGACATGTCTGAATCTCCCACTATGATAGCAGAAATGATGAATGTTTTCTGCAGATACAAGTATAAATAGTTGTTACTATTACACATACTAATTTGTCACAATTTACAAATCTTTATCAAGGGACATAGTTTCTCCTGGTTGAGGAGAATTCTTCATCATATGTGAATTGAGTGGGTTCTGTCACATGCCTCATATGGTAGGTAGATTAAAAACATTTCACTGCCCCTTAACAACCTTGTACTCAGTGGTTATCGAATTGCATATGGATCTACATAGTTAACCCAAGAAACACGTGGATCCAGAAAGATCATCTCTATAGAAACAGTATTGCTGTTCCATTTTCAGTATTTTGAGGCTGAGAAGGTTTAAGTTCAATGATAAAAATTAGAAAAGAGCAAAAGAATAAGAAAGCATAGCAAACAGATTTTACGTATGTATATATTAATGACAACACATATACAAAGGTTAGCCTTAGAGCCTGCTCTAAAGAGCTAAAGTTATTGCTGCTTTAAAAAATAAGAACAAAAAAACAAATGTGAAAACTTTAAAATTAAATTCCAACATTTTCAAACAAGTGCTGCCTAGGAGATCACGCAAAGCATCCAAAGCCTAAATTGAATGTATGTTGGCAAGAGTATCTTCACATCTCTCTAAATAACTAGCTAATACAGTCAGTATTTTGCACCTCATTGAGGCCTGGCACTTATTTGCAAAATGTTCCAGTCAATTGTCAACTAAAAAGAATGGAGAATTTCAGTCCTTTTAGAGGGGGAAAGGCAGGCAGAAGTTTTCTCTTTTCCCAAAGAATGTTGCATTGCAAAGACTGGAATTCTCTAGGGGCTCTTAAGACTTCTGTCAGGTGTAATCTAGCCCTTCAACATTTTTTAGGAGAAAAGCAGAAATGAACACAAAAACAAAAGATGAAGCTATTCAAAAAAGAGATATAGAGGCACCCATCTCTAACTGCTATAATTTGCAATAATTAAGCATTTTATCTATTCTATTGAATAAAGTTTTATAGAAAGTCAAATACAAAACATACAAAATATTCTAAATTGTTTCTTTTCCTTATTCTTTTGCTGAGCCTATTTATCTGACTAAAACAAAAGTTCATCAGTTATTCAGCCTTTCATTTAGTAGTTTATTTAAGAGCAAGGCAAGTGATCACAAAAAAAGTATTAGCTGCACATCTTAGCAGTCAAGGAATATATAATCTAGTAGAGGGGAAGAGACAATACTGAAACTGTTATAATACAGGATAGAAAAGAAGAGCCATCATCATGAAAGAACAAGGGGCTGTAAGTGTCTAAAAAAAGAATGCATGAGTGGAGATTGGTATCTCTCATTTTTTGAACCCATCTATGTTTCAGGCATTGGTGTCTTACACATTAAATCGTGTAACAACCCTATGTAGTAGGTATTATCTCCATTTTATAGATGAAGAAATTGAGACTTAGAGGTTAATCCATTTGATTAAGTCCTCACAATAGATGATAGGGCTGATATTAGAACCCTCAGGTACCTCTGACTCCAATTTCTGGCAGGAAGGCTTTAGGGGATCCTTTATAGGAATTGGGGCATTTGCACATATTCTTGAATTGAGGTAGTTTTGAACAGTGGGAGATGAGAGCAAAGCTTATTTCTTGAAGAAGAGATAGTGTGAACCTAAGAGTTAAAGTTTGATTGGAGCCCAGGGCACGAACAGAGATTCTATATCTATTAAGTTGGGACCTGTAGGTAGTTTATGAATTGAAAACTTGGTAAAAGTGGGGGAATCATTAAAAAATAAAATGTTAGGTTCGTCCAGAGAAAAACAAGACTTCGCTCTAGAATCTCACCCAGCTCCTGGAGAGACATGACTAATGTTAGGGAAAAACAAGACTTAGCTCTAGGCTCTCCCCTAGCTTCTGGAGAGATATGACTAAGACATGACTAAGTCTTCCCCAAATCATGTGACCCAATCTTAAAGACTACCCCACTACCCAAGAGAATGTCTAAACTTCTGTTCATATCCTACTAACAATTCTCCCAAACTGATTGGTCTGTTCCTTTTTCACCCTATTTACATAGTTTGTTGAAAGTACACAGATTGGTCTGTTCCTTTTCACCGTATTTACATAAGAAATGACCAATCAACTTCTGCACAGAAACCCCATTTCTTGGCACCCACATATAACCCCCCTCTTCAAATGGTTGGCGGCTGATCTCCCCTTGTGAGTCAGCCTGGCAGTATACTCCACTAATAAAGTCTTTTATGCCTGAACTTGGGTCTCGTCCTTTCGTCCGACCTTATGCAAAACATGGGGGCTTTTTATTTTAACATGAGATGTACAGGCATACGTGTATCTACCAGTCTTTTCCTGAAGAGCCAGATCACTTTCTTGGAGTATCAGTCTGCTGATTGGAAACCCTGCCCATAATACACCATTTTATGCCTGATTTAATATAAACAAGTTCGGTTTATTTAATGTGGAACAAACCTGGGAGACTCTTGAGAGCAATCTGAGCATGATATCTTTCTGTATTTTTATTACTTATTTTTTCAATTTGTTATAGCTGTATTGCCCATTTTTAATTTGACATCATTCTTTTATTGGCTTTTTTTTTTTTTTAAATCCAGCGTACAACTCAGTTTTCATAGAAACAGTTTTCTTTCTGTACTCATATTCTATAAGTTTTCATGTTTAATTAAATCACATAATTGCAAGAACAAGTAAGACTGGCATAAATAGGTTTGGACAAGCATATACCTAATTGGTGGGAGAAGGGCAGGGATGTACTGTATCACTTGCTAGCCTGAAGTGTTTAATCATCCGTGCTTTACAGAGGCCGTATTTTACACAGGGAAGGGAGAATATTGATCTTGTGAGTCAATTAAATAGAATTGTTTTAAGAGAACTATTGTTGCAATGGAAAAATAGGAGATATTGTCAGATTTTCTAGGGCCTTGAATAGAAAGCTAAGGAGTTTAGTCATAATTATTAGTTTTGGGATTGTCATGCTCAGAGCTATGGGTAGTATAGATACTGCCTAGTGTAGAGAAAATAGAGGAATTTCTAAGTGTGACAGGAGAAAAGGGGATAAATTTGAAATATTTGGAGTGTAGGATAAGTAGGATATGATGATGGATTAGATGTAACTGTGGTTGTCAATGTGCCTTTCTTATAAAAGTGAGTATGTAGGAATTTGTCGCTCAAACATGGGAACACCAGGAACTTAACTAGTGTTTTTGACTTTTAAATTCTCTTTATTTATTGGCCATGCTCATGGCATGTGGAAGTTCCCAGGCCAGGAATTGAACCCGAGCCACATAAGAAAAAAAACACCAGATGCTTAACTGCTATAGACCACCAGGGAACTCCCTTTTTTTTTTTTTTGTATTTAGCTTATTCCTTCTGCAAACCATCCAAGTGGTTGCAGTGGTATCTATTGCAGTAACCCTCTGCCTATCACTGTGTACAGCCTCTCCTGTATTTAGCACGTTGTGTATTATTTCCAGGTTATTACAGTATGTACCTTGTTGCATTTGACACTAAAATGCACTTTTATTTATTTATTTTTTGCATTTTTGCATCTCTGAAATCAGAATGCCTCTTAAAATGTCAGTGCCTCTTGACCTACGTAATGACTCAAAATTTAATTGGGTGCATGGTTTTTCTTTTTTAGAGGTTCATAAAGTAGCTATGTTTTATAACCAATGTCATCTCACCTCCTCAACCAGTTTACAAATTCCAGGCTTCCTTTGTTCGGTATTATTTATAACCCCTTGCACAGTGGCAGGGACACAGTAGACCTTTAGTAAATAATTGTTGACTTATTGTTAACTCAAGTTAGAATCATGGTAAATAGATTAGTAAATAAAATGTTGTATAAGGATGTAGAAACCATAATATCCTGAGCTTCAAGGAGACTTCCAAAATCTCTTAAGGAGACTAATAAGTGTATACAGAATCACAGTGTGAGCAAGAATTGATTTTTAACTCATTTGACTTAACGTAAAATAATTGTCCATTGTTGATTAGATCTCATAACGCCAAAAGAATTTTTGATCAAGTGGGATTTATCTCAGGGATGCAAGGATTCTTCAATATCTGCAAATCAATCAGTGTGGTATACCACATTAACAAACTGAAGAATAAAAACTGTGTGATCCTCTCAATATATGCAAAAAAAGCCTTTGATGAAATCCAACACCCATTTCTGATAAAAACCCTTCAGAAAGTGGGCATAGAGGGAACCTACCTTAACATAATAAAGGCCATATATGACAAACGCACAGCTAACATCATTCTCAATGGTGAAAAGCTGCAAGAATTACCGCTGAGATCAGGAACAAGACAAGGATGTCCACTCTCGCCACTACTCTTCAACATCATTTTGGAAGTCCTAGCCACGGCAATCAGAGAAGTAAAAGAAATAACAGAAATCCAGATTGGAAAGGAGGAAGTAAAACTACCACTGTTTGCAGATGACATGATACTATACCTAGGGAATCCTAAAGACTCTACCAGAAAACTGTTAGAGCTCATCCACGAATTTGGCAAAGTCGCAGGATACAAAATCAGCACACAGAAATCAACAGCATTTCTATATACTAACAATGAAAGAGCAGAACAGGAAATTAGGGAAGCAATCCCATTTACTATCGCATCAAAAAGGAATAAAATACCTAGGAATAAACCTACCTGAAGAGACAAAAGACCTGTACTCTGAAAACTATAAGACTCTGATGAAAGAAATCAAAGATGACACAAACAGATGGAAAGACATACTCATGCTCTTGGATTGGAAGAGTCAATATTATCAAAATCACTATACTACCCAAGGCAATCTACAGATTCAATACAATCCGTATCAAATTACGAAGGACATTTTTCGCAGAACTTGAACAAAATAGTTTAAAGTTTGTTTGGAAGCACAAACGACCCAGAATAGCCAAAGACATCTTGAAAATGAAAAATGGAGCTGGATGAATCAGGCTACCTGATTTCAGACTATACTAAAAAGCCACAGTCATCAAAACCATATGGTACTGGCACAGTGGAATAGGGTAGAAAGCCCAGAATTAAACCCACGCACCTACAGTCAACTAATCTATGACAAAGGAGGCAAGAATATACAATAGAGAAAAGACAGCCCCTTCAATAAGTGATGCTGGGAAAACTGGACAGCCACATTTAAAACAATGAAATTAGAATAATTCCTAACACCATACACAAAAATAAACTCAAAATGGATTAAAGACCTAGATATAAGACCAGACACTATAAAACTCTTAGAGGAAAATGTAGGCCAAACTCTCTCCGACATAAACGACAGCAGCATCTTCTCAGATCCATCTCTTAAAGTAATGACAATAAAAACAAAAATAAACAAATGTTACTTAATTTAACTTAAAAGTTTCAGCACAGCAAAGGAAACCCTAAACAAAACAAAAGGACAACCCACAGAATGGGAGAAAATCTTTGCAAATGAATCAACTGACAAGGGATTAATCTCCAAAATTTATAAATACCTCCTACAGCTCAATACCAAAAAAACAAACAACCCCATCAAAAAATGGGCAGAAGATCTAAACAGACAATTCTCCAAAGAAGACATACAGAGGGCCAAAAAACACATGAAAAGATGTTCAGCATCACTCATTATTAGAGAAAGGCAAATCAAAACCACTCTGATGTGCCACCTTACACCAGCCAGAACGGCCATCATCCAAAAGTCTACAAACAAGAAGTCCTGGAGAGGGTGTGGAGAAAAGGAACCCTAGTACCCTGTTGGTGGGATTGTAAATTGGTGCAACCACTGTGGAAAACAGTATGGAGAGTCCTCAGAAAACTAAAAATAAAACTACCATTCGATCCAGCAGTCTCACTCCTGGGCATCTATCCAGAGAAAACCATGACTCTTCAAGACACTTCTGTCTCCAATGTTCATTGCAGCACTCTATACAGTAGCCAAGACATGGAAACAACCTAAATGTTCATCGACAGAGGAGTGGATAAAGAAGATGTGTTACATATACACAATGGAACATTACTCAGGCATTAAAAGGAAAGACATAACATTTTTAGCAACATGGATGGACCTAGAAATTATCATGCTAAGTGAAGTCAGTCAGACAATGAGACACCAACATCAAATGCTATTGCTTACATGTGGAATCTAAAAAAAGGACACAATGAACTTTGCAGAGCAGATACTGACTCACAGACTTTGAAAAACTTATGGTTTCCAAATGAGACAGGTTGGGGGGTGGGGGGATGCACCGAGGGATCGGGATGGAAATGCTGTAAAAATTTGGTTGCGATGATTACTGTACACCTATAAATGTAATAAAATTCATTAAGTAATTAAAAAAGAATTAACTCATTTGACTTAATATTAAAATAATTGTACATTGTTGATTAGATCTCATGACACCAAAAGAATTTTTGAAGGAGGCTATTTTATTTTCCTTCTGTTCATATTCTTATGTGTGAATATATTAATTACTGGACAAAAAAAAGTAAAGAGAGAAGAAACATTCATATAATAAATCCATACAGACTCTACAAGACAAAAATGTTTTTAATGAAGTTGACTGCAAGATTTGTCCAAAATGCCTGAAAGAAAAGGAGCCAAATATCTGAGGATATGTATGTTAAAAGGCACAGTGTGTATAGGCAAAGGCACTGGGCTGGTTAAGCAGTATTCTAAGGATGACAGTCAAAAAAAGGCATGGGTCATCTAGTAATTTCTTCAGTTTTCCAACCAAAATATAGAAGTTGCTTTTCTTAGGAAAATTAATGGGTGATAGAAAAACATTTTAAAATTCTCTGCTGATATAAATCATTAATGAAAATGTAGGAGTACCCATTGTGAGTCATTGGGTTGAGAACTTGACTAGTGTCCATGAGGATGCGGGTTCAATCCCTGGCCTTGCTCAGGTGGTTAAGGATCTGGTGTTGCCATGAGCTGCGGTGTAAGTTATAGACGAGGCTTGGATTCCATGTTGTTGTGGCTGTGGTATAGGCTGGCAGCTGTAGCTCCAATTTGACCCCTAGCCTGGGAACTTCCCTGTGCCACAGGTGTGGCTCTAAAAATAAAAAAGAAAAAAAGAAAAAAAGAGGTAGAACAAGAGTTTCGAATGGAGAGATATTTGCATCATCTACAAATAAAGGGAACAAAATAAACATTTAGCACAGTGTTTCCAGGAGGGAGCAATGCTTTTGGAGTCTTGAGGACAAAAAGTAAGTGATTACAGTGGGTATGGTTTGACTCTTCATCGCTTATATTACAGAACTTAAAACATACTGGCCAACCAAACCACATTTACAAAGTGCATTTACCTTTCTAGAAAAATCCATAACTTGTAGGGTGTGAACACACCTTTCACCATGAGTAGGGTCTTTGCTAGTTCTGTTAGGAAAATGATAGTAGAAATAAAACTGTAAAAATAAAATCTTTAGTAAATATGTGTTTAGGGAGGCCATAGTATGGCACTGATTTAATAATGATAAAAAATAAGAAATCTATTTTGTGATTTATCCTAAGAGTTTCACTTTGAATTGACTTTTTTAGGGTAATTAAGGATTAAATAACGCTGAGAAATCAAAACATAGCCAATTCTTGAGTATTGATGTGAATAGATGGTTTATTGACATATTAGTAACAAATTTTAATTTCCAGTATATACTGTAATATTTCCCAAACTTTGCCGCACATTGGAATTACCTGGGAATCTTTAAAAAATAAATTCTGTTTGGCCCTTACCCTTAGACATTCTGAAATCATTGGCATGAGGTATGACCTGATCATACCTTTCTGGGCCATTCTAATGTGCAACAGAGCTTAGGAGTCATTATATTGCCTGTGAAAACAAGCTTTACCTACTTTTTGTGTAATTGACATAAGAACTGTTCGTTATTTACTATTCTCTGGGCAGGCAGAGAAACCTTTTGCTATGGAAACACATGCCCTTTGCAGAAAGGGTAGTTTGTATAGAGAGGCACTTTTGCCTGAGTGGGTGAGGCCTAGACTAAAAGGAGAATGTTCTGAGCATGGAAGATTATGGGAAAGAATTAAAAGGCCTTGATGCAGAATGAAGAAAAGGGATATTTCTCCCTTTCCCGTGAGTTTAGTCTTGAATGAGACCTCATTAATTTGCTTATATTAATCTTCTATAAAATGTATATCCATATTCAAATATCAGTTAAAAATACATTAAAAGGTAACTTTTGATGATTCTGAATTATTTAGGCCTTGTGGAATAATCAGAGATCTATTTTCTAAACGTGAAAAACACTTCAAATTCTTGATCATTGCAATCACTACTCTAGGTAGATACATATTACATCTCTGTTGTCTTTAATTTCGATGATTCTCTGAACTAAAACTTGTTGTAATACTACCCTTCATAATGGCCCTGACTATTCTTTGGCTAGTTCTATGATAAAAAGAGCAAGACAGTAATTTCAAGCTGTATTTCCTGCATGACTCTGCTTTTGTGACTTTATTGATCCTGACATTATCTGAACTATTTCCCCCTTAGTTTTGGGATATCAGATGAGTTATTTTACTATCTCTTGGAGAATAACATCGATGAACTATTTTTGTCCAATGCAGCATAAATTGTTTTTGTCCACAGTGGATTCCACCCAAAGAAGGCAGACTCTGATTACTGGTTATTAAGCTTTTTTTTTCCCTGCTATATGTCTGAATGGAAACATGGCAGGTTTTCCTTTGGGTTTCAACAAAGTGTTTTCTCAAACTGCAATGAAACGAGTTGATTGAAATGCCTTAATAACAGTGGTGGTTGTAGATTGTTGCTACTTCTTGATAAAACAGAGAAATGGGGCTATTTGAAATGAGGGTAACTTTGGGTGAAAGTATAAGGCTTTGAAACCAAAGATCAGATTTGCTGTCAGTCTAAATCTAGCTAATAAATGATCAGCATTTGCTTGATTGGAATCCCCATAGACAGGATATTAGTTTCTGATCTCCTGAGACATACAAGAAACATCTCAAAATGAAAATAAAATGCCAGAGCAGCACTTGTGTTGGGTGGTGTTTGTGTTGGCTGTACTTATGCAGGAGGAAAATGTCTTCTTTTTCCTGCTCAGGAGCATTCTCAATCCATTTGGGGTGATATTTAGTGGGGCTGGTCATCAGCCTAGAAACGCATAAGGGAGAATGCATTAGCCACAATTTGTCTTGATAATGTTCTCTTCACTCGTTTTGTACAAGACACTGATGTATTCCAAAGAAGATCTCCTTGCTAGGAGTGCTGATAGCAGTGGTCTCATTAGACTTCCTGAAGCACTGAACTGGACACTTTTCTTAGTGATGTGATATAATTGTTTATTCTCAAGTCTGAAGCCAAGAGAGTTTATCTAAAATTAATGAGGCACTTTTTGATAAGATAATATTTTAAAATCAAAGTCTTAGTGTCTTGGGCATCATGTAAACTGAGACTAAAATTATAATGTGTTATTTGAATAAGTGCCCAAAATTATGGACAAAGGTCATTTCTCTATCCCAATAAATTGGATTAACTCTATATATTTCTTTTTGTTTTTGTTTTTTTTCCCTAAATGTTAATTGGCCACTTACACTTGTCCTTTTTTTATTGTGGTAAAATATACTTCACATAAAATTTAATACTTTATCCATTTTCAGTCTGCATTCCTATTCTTTGGTGTTAAGTACATCACATTGTTGGGCCGCCGTCACCACTATGCATATCTAAAACAATTTCATCATCCCAAACTGAAACTCTCTAGCTATTGGATAAGAACTTCCCATTCTCCTCTCCCCGCAACCCCCGGTAACCACTATTCTCTTTCTGTCTCTATGAATTTGACTATTACAGGTACCCAATGTAAGTGCAATAATAAAATATTTGTCCTTTTGCATTAGAAATTCTTTTTAAGCATCTGGTTTCATAAAGTCATATGGTCATCACCGTTTAGACCAAGAAGAGATCAATTATGCCAACCTACTTTACTGGATAAGGGAGCTAAGTACTAGAAAGTTAGCGGATTTCTCTGCTGACTTCTAGCCCACAACATTTTATCCAGTTTAAGATATTACATTAAAACACTATTTGTACCTGTATTCACTTTCATGTTTGTGCTTATAAATATCTTTTGCCCATCATCTCTCTGCTAGTCCTGTATTACACTTTCTCTATAATGATGTTGAATATAGCTAATACTTATTGTGTGCTTTTTCCCATTTGACAAGCTTAATGCTGAGTGTTAAGTATGTATTGATGTCATATAGTCTATACAACATTTTATAAGGTAGTTACTCCACTTACCCTCATTTACAGATGAAGAAACTGAAGCATGAAAGGTGAAGTTGTCTCCATTAGGTTGTATAGCTAGTAAGTGGTAGAACCAGGACACACAATTTACACACAATCACACAATTTACCTGGTCGATATATAATAAATAAGAATTGTTTTGCTAAAATGAATTAGATTTGGGCAGTCTTTTAAAATTAAGGAAACCTCATATGAAATTTCTATTTTATACTTTCATCCATTATTTTTTTTTCATTGGTAATTCAGTTCCTTAATATGTAAAATGATTACCCATTTAGCATCATCAAGGATCATACTAAAGTGGTTAAATAACAGAGTTTGCAGTAACATTCTCATGTGTAAAATACTTTTAAAAAGAACCATATTTGATTCCCATCTGCATTTATGTATTTGTTAAGTATCATTATGCATATGGGTGAGGCATTAAAGAAATTAGTGACAGTAATACCTATGAGAATGTATAGCACCAAGTTAACAAGTGTAGGTAAAGTAATTCTCTGATGATGCTTTTAACCCAAAGGAATTTAAAGTTTTGCATTCTAAGTCCACATTCTCAGAAAAATCTTCAGTACCTATCAGGCGATAATTTTCTATCTACTTTATTTTGGTTCCGTTCTTGATTTGCTCTGAGTAGAAGCCAAATCTACTTTCTGTATGTCACTCTTATGGTTTTCTCAGTCTCATCCTACAGTCCAAATAGTAAGGGTCCGTGAAATGCCTGGCCAATCAGGAGAATGTAGCTGAGCCATTCTCAGCCATGAAGTTGGCAGAAGAGGTTATGGATTATTCAGTGTTTGAAAATCTCTCTCTGATAAGGAGTCAAGTCTTCTACATCAAAGTGGTCAGTAATTAGAATTCCAGTAGTCACTTTCTTGCTGGTAGCTCTCAACTCTATAACAGCATCTCCAAACACCATAGATTTATCCTTTGTAATTGGTGGTTGGAGTGGATCCTGCTGCAGACAGCAAATAATATTTAAACTTGAATGAAAAGTCTTTTAACCTCTAATATTGGTCAGTGCTTTTTCCTTACTCTAACATTTGTGCTATGACTGGCTCAGTCCAGGGGCCGAGGAAGACATGCCTAGGTTCTTTAGAAATTAACCTCATGGCTGAAACAGCTCATCATCAGACAGAACTTTTAGATTCTCAATTTCTACTGCTTACTTTCATCCTGTTCCTCATAGTTATATCACAAGGCTCTAGATGCATGCCTTCATCTACTACCTCACAATTGCTTTCTTTAAAATATTGTTGCCCGATGATTATATCCCCCACTTAGTCATCATAATTTTTATATAATGTATATATTATTTATAATGTGTCATTTTCCTTTATATTGTTACATTGTAAACATGCTGTGTTAAAATATGTTAAATTGGTTTAAACAAGTTTCCTTTTTAGATGCCTTTAATTTAGCTCAGATTGGTCTAAATCCACGAGGAACCATATATTAAACACTCTTGAATAGCTTCTATGAAAAGAAACTTAATTTATGATGTTTAGTATTATACATTATACAGTTTCTTTATTTTTCACTCAGTTCATCATGCTGTGAAAATTCATGAATATTTAACTATTAAATGAAATGCAAAATTTTCATTATCATTTTATTGAAAACTTGACATCTTAAAATACCATACATACCATTAGTATTCTAATGCATTGTCACCTTATTGAAAAATGCTGCTAAAAAACAATACAGCCATTCAGAAAAAAAAAATTTTGTCCGCCCAAGGCTATTAACTATAGTTCTACACATACATTAGTGACAAATAAGTGAAGCAGCCAATGCTCACAAAAGATGTCACTAAAATGCTAGGAAACAACTGTAACCATAGAAACCATCTCACACTGCAATCTGAACATCTTTTGTCAGTGTGTGACTAGAAATGAGATGCTTAAAATCATTAGACTATCAAAAAATCTGAACATCTCTTCATTGAAATTTACATATTTAAATATTTTGAAACCTGCAAAAACTTCAACATGATACTTCTATAAAATATTGTTTCAGCTCCTAGCCCTCAACTATCAGTTTAGGTATAACAACAAAAATTATACATGAAGACTTACAATTTTTCCCCCTCTATCTTTAGGCTACATGCATTGTCTAAGGAGCCTAAACAAACACCCCGGAGAACAGAGGTTGGCTCCGAGGGCTGTCTACCTTACTGCTCTAAATCTTCACAATGGTGCCATTCTTCACCTTTCCTTTCTCTTTTGAACAATCACTGGCTTAAATTGTACCTGTTCCAGCAAGATAGGTTTGCAGGTTTCATAAGCCTTCATGACAGTAAGTACAAAATTGTCTTAGATAATGAGATATTTAAATAAAGGATTTGACAAACCAGTGTAGGAGAGCATGAGTTTGGATGAATGTGGAACAGCCTTTGTAACCCTGGATATAGAACTGACTTTTTTCCCTTGTCTTCATCATCTCAGAAACTCCTGAAAGGTCTGCTTCTCTCTCTGAAGGCTTTGCATTTAAGGAGCAATGGAAGCCATTTTCCTTGAAACCTCCATTTGAAACTAAACCTCTGTTTGAAACTAAAGCTAAAGCTAAACTAAACTGCAGCTCCTTGAGCAGTCTAGATTATTGAGATTCTACTGTTTCTAAATCACTCTCCCTACCCCCTTCAGTCATCATTCTCAAAACATTTTTGAAGTCCCCACTGCATGGTAGGCACTGTTGTAGGCACGTGAGAGACATCAGTGAGCAAAGTCTTGCAGAGCTTACATTTTAGCAGGAGGGGACAGACAAGAAACAATGAACAGAACAAATAAATAAGATGTCTATAATATGGTATTTTTTGAAGACTTTCATGTTGCAGGCATTGTTCTAGGATTTTAAGATCCAGCACTGGACAAGGCTAGCATGCTCCTGCTCTTCTGGAGCTTTCATTCTGGAGGAACCCTAAGGAAGTATTTAGGAAAAACATGAATGCATAGATAGGGTGCCTGATCTCTGAGGCTTTAGTGTTGGAATCATTAAGGAGCACTTCTGTCAATCCATACTGTAGGCAGTCAACAGGACATAAATAAGGAAGCTCCATGGAATAATTCTCAGTGGTTGACCAGGTATATAAAATAGTGTTAGCTATCTGTTCATTTTGTCCCATCATACTTTTTATTTTCTGATTTCCAAATGCTCTTTTCCATAGAAAATGAAAACCTCATTCTTCCCAAGTAGTTTGTTTTTCCACTGCCAAATTATAATAATCTTTCTTCCATAAATCTGTATAAATCAGGCTTACCAGAGATTTAAAAGTAAATATGTAACAAGTTAAATATATATTGATATGAACCTATATCAATACACACAAAAAAGTTTTGAATACTTATTATCTGCTTAGCATCATACCAAAAATGTCATCCACATTCTCACACTTAAGCCTTGAAAGAGCTTGTCGAGGTGAAAATTCTGATCTTCAGTTTCCAGGGGAGGATTAGAATCGTACTGTTGTCCCTCAGCTTCCAGGACTCCCCAGATATTACAATATGTGCTCAAGCCCCTTATAAAATGACCTTGGACTGTCTGCTTCAGGCAACTGTGACGGATGAGGAACCTTCAGATATGGTTACCATAGGGTAACTAGCCAAAGGAGACGTAGCTAGTGACTGGTATTGTGGGACTTGAACATAAACCTATCAGACTTTGCAGTCTATGCATCTAACCATCATTTTTGAGTCAGGGAGAGAGACTGAGGGAAATACCTTGCACCTTGTCATAGCCGTCCTAGAGCCTGTGGGTGGTTCCTTTCTACGCACGACATTCCAGTGGGTTAGGGGTCAAATCAAACAACAAAAGTCTCTCCTGATAGCTCAGTAATGACCTGCTATACACAAACGGTTAGAAATCTTAAAGTTATAAAGTCAGGAAGATCTCTAACTCCTTCATTTTATGGATGAGCAAATTGAGATTTTAAGTTGACGTGAATCGCCTGATTTAACTCGCTAGCTGGTTAGCAGAGCCAGGTCTGAAATCAGAAATTCTGCCTCCCATGCATGTCTATTGATGTATGTGTCAGTACAAATATGCAGATAAGGAGCACAAACACTCACACAGAATAAATGCTCTCTGTGTAGATTGGCTTCTCAGTGTGCTTGAATTTAATTTCTAGTTTAAATTTTACTTCTGGAATAACAACCTTGTTTTTTATCTGTTTTCTTTAAACTGCCAACTGTAATGTCACAGGCAACCTTGATTCATGGGAGGGCACTGGAGGCGGATCTAGAGAAATGACTTTGAGTCTCACTCATCAAACCTCTGTCTCTCCCACCCCCTCAGTCCCTCCCACAGAGCCTATACTGTTGTTATACTCTGCACCATTCCAAACCCTTATGTTGAGAAACAGGGCAAATTCACTTGATAGTGTGAATTCATTAGTGTTTCGAAATCTATGTATTATATATATGCACACACACACACACACACACACACACATATGCACACATATGTACATATATTCTATATGTGCATATAGAATATATACATATAGCAAGAAGGCTCATACATGCAATTTCATTTTTCCTTAAAAGTATAAATGTGAATCTAAATAGTTACTATACCTTTTGAGATAATAAAGAAGACAGTGCCACTGAGTTTTAAAGAGATCTGTAATGACAAATGAACAAATTAATAAAAATTAAAAATGGTACAGCAGCTTACTCTTTGCTACACTATGAGTGGGTTTCTGTTGCATTCCTCAGTCATCAGAATGATATCAAATCTAAAATGTAAGTGCTTTCTGTCCATATTACAACCTAATATTCAGCTCTTTGCTTTTCTTCCGGCAACCTGCTGCCCACCCATCTCTAACTGAGGACAAGAAGCACTATTAATCATTCTTTTGCTCATTATGGAACTGAATTTTTCTCAGAGCCTCTGGCCCCCCAGGGTATTGGGAACTTGCTCAGGCAGACCACCCAGGATTCCACAGAGAAGTGGTCAGTCTGAATGAAGGTGATTGGTCTCCTGCTCAGGTTTCTGTTAAGACCCATTAACTCTGCCTTGACGGCACTTCACAGCATTAACTGCTTCCTTCCCAAGTCTTTCCTGGCTCTAAAGTTTTTGAATGTTCCAAAGAATTAGTGCTATTATGGGCCCAGCAGTTCTGGTTCTGATGAGAGAACACCACCCCAGAAAAACTACAGGGTAGGATCCTGGTCAGGGCCAAGAAGTTCCAGCAGATACCCCTTAGAAAACTGAGAAGTACTCTGTATTATGGAATTGAAGATACAGCTTTTTTTTAGGGGCTTTAGGAAGACTCCTCTGATATCGCAATGGCTCCCTCCATTTGTTTTCCAGTGACTGAAAATTTGCTATTACAGTTCTATGTCTTTTTACCTAAGATCTTACCACCTGTGAAAGTGAAAATACTCTTGGGAGAATCAGCATATCAAGACTTATGAATGAAGTAAACCTTTGAATGAGAGAACTGACCAGATTCATTCTAAGTACGAGCTTCGATAGAAGTCGGTACAAGAAGAAAGGGAGATTGGATTTGATGAAAATACTTAATAAAGGTTAGGGGAATTTAAGGACTTTAAGAGAAAGAGCAGAGAGCACAGAAGTAAGAGAACAAGCACCAGTGAAGAGGGAAGGGGAAAGGAGGAAAGGGAAGGAATGAATTTGTCCATAGATGTGGGGTAACTAAGGGATTGAAATGGAACCTCTCTGTTTCCTGCTGTGTCACATGAAGCCATGTCCTTTTTGACTTCAAGTTTGCTTTTCCATAGTAGTATTTTCCAAGTAGCTATTGAAATAGTGTTGTGAAATATACCAGGAGCTATTTCTAAGTTGTGGTTCTAGTGTAACCCATAGGAATTGTTTCTCAAACTCTGGGGGCAAAAAAGACCGTATCTCTTATTTTTCTTCAGAAACACCTATATTCCTCTTTTGCATCTGTTCCTAGGGATTTACACAACCTAATCAAGTTGTAGGTCTGATTTCTATATCCAAGGAGGATAAATTTGGGCTTTGGTTCCTGTGATGCTACACAGTGTGGTTATTAACAAGTAAGTCCTTTCATTAGCCTTAAAAATGTTTGTTGGTCATCTTTGAGAGAGGATGGAAGGAAGATGGAGGGAGAAGACTAAGTTTAGAATGCCTAGGATCATCCCAGAGTCATTGCTCTTAGGGCTTGGCTCTTTCAGTCACATACACAGGTGTCCCCCAAGGTACCCACAACCCCAGACACACTGCATCAGTCTAGTTAGCCCCTCCTGCCAAGGGCCTGATATATCTACCCTGTCTTTTATGTGGATCTGTCCTGTAATCATTGGGTAAAATTTCCTTCTCAATTCTTGAAATCTGGAAAGTCTCCTTACATCCCTTTCTTTCACAATAAAGCTAACCATTCAGTTTCCCAAGAGGAATTCCAATCCTACCCACTTTCATCAATGAGGTGGAGTTGGTACTAAATTTTGTAGCTCAGAGGTGAATTATCCTCGTAAGGATTATCAAAGAGACCTTTCAGCATCTCTTCTCACCATAGCTTAGGAGAAACAACCAAATTTCAGCAGGCTATCCCTTTACTCTGGGTACTTCCATGGTCAATTTTGTTAGTAATGACCTTGAAATCCTTATGGTGGCACTTGAGTAGATATTAAATTTGAAGTGCTCCAGTGAGCCAGGCTTTTCAGTTTTAGTGGCTCTTTTTAAGAATGATTGATAGCATGTTTTTTGTTTGTTTGTTTGTTTGTTTTTTGTTTTGTTTTTTTTTTTGCTTTTTTTTTCCAGTTGGAAGAGATTTGAAGATTTTCCAATCTAGGGCTAGCAAATAGACTTCAGAATGATGCTAATTTCCTCTCCCATGTCATACTTCACTAATCAATCATAAGACTCCTTCCTGATGAACTCCTATTCAACCTTGAAATCCTTCCCAGTGTTACACTCCAGAAAGACACTCCCAATTGATCAGAATTGATAAGCAAGATGAAACCTATTTGCCATCCAGATCCATCCTGGTCTCCTTTCTATTTGAGAGAGAGAGAAAGAGAGAGAGGGAGGAAGGGAGGGGAGGGAAGGAGGGAGGAAGGAAAAGAAGAATAAGTGCTTTGCCAAGGTCATGTAAGCTTTTTTGGTATCATTAAGTACAATTTCGGTTATGCCAGCCTTTTACACTTTAATCATTTAATGTTAATAGTTTTCACTCCACAGAGCTTATATTGTAGAATAAATTCTCCCTAGAAACAGTCTTGTGTGATAAGTTTGCATCATTTTGCAATATAAAGAATATGAACCCCATTAGAATGAGGGTCTTTGCAGTCATTTAGTTTCCAGACAACTTCTCTGTCATTGAGAACAGAGCCAATAATCCCACAGACTCACAAACTGAGAAGTGATGGTATGATTAGGTTTCAGTTCTTTAATAATTGTGAGTTCATGAATGCCAGATGGGCTCAACTCTAAACTTTCAGTTGTCACTCTCAGCAGAAGAGGCTGAAAAGGGTCAAGTGCGTAGGCTCATCCTTCAGTTATTTCGGAATTAGTGGTTCACTTAGGCTGGATCTGCATAATGCCACATCAACTCATTGAAAAGTGAAAAATTAGGTCAATCACCTAGCTATTTTGATGCCCAATAAAAAGTCATCAATGTTTCCATTGTGAGCATTAAGCCTAAACTGTGGAAATCAATTTAGGTATGTATGAACAACAAATACCATCAAGGTCTCTGATCCAATAATACTAATACATGCTATTTAATGAGTACCTTTTGTAAACTGGGTTCAATGCTAAGCACTAGCACTTTAAACATATTCTTGTGTAAACCTCACAACAACAGTATGAGGCAAATGCTATTTTCCTTGTTTTAGATATGAGGAATCAGAATCACATTTGTCTTTTTTATTTAAAATGTGGATTATATATTTAATAAAAATATTCTTTCATACTGTGGTTAACTGTAAGCCTAAGGAGTTTCTATGAGAAAATTGATCAAGTATTAGGGTCTTGACATGCTCTTAGTGCTTTGGTTTCTAAAATTCTTTATGGTAAAGAGTGAATTTAGAGAAACAGCCTAGAGATCTGGAATGCTGAGGTCATTCAGCAGAATTGAGACCTTGGTCAGCAAGGACTCTTTACTTTGAGACTTCCATTTCCTGATACCCCACATGACTTGAAACCACAGTGACAGATTTAGATCCTATTTGCATTCGTCCTCCAATTTAGAGGAGCTGTGTCATATTGGTGCCATGGAAGAAAACAGAGAGGGTAGTCTAGATATGTCACTTGCCAAGATCATCCATAAAAAGGTACATGATCCAGGAAAGTTATGCTACTTATTGCCAACCCTTCAACATTTTTTATACACATGAAATGACTAAAGTAAACAAAGAGGGAAGCCTTGCAGGGAAAAGAAGTTGAAAGTAGCCAATGAGTAATTTAAGAGGAGGAGCATGAGAAGTAGTATGCCAATCATTTTAATATCTGTAGATAAAATCCCTCATTTACACCAACCAGTTGCCTCCTTGAGGTAGCAATAAGTTCTGGGAGATGAGGCTCCCTCTAATGTTTGGAGCTCAGATAATAGCTCAGCACCTCCCTCCCCTTTCCCGACTACATACTTTAGACATAGATAAATCTACATTCCACATGTATTTCTTGGTCAGGACATGGGGAAAATGCTGTGAGGAGAGATTTGTCTTAGCATATAAGGCTTATCTGAGATGGCATATAAAGCCATCTCTCCAGGCATGTGCTTTGGAGAAGGGCATGAAGATGGTAGTATTTTGTGTGTGTGTAAAACTTCTCAAGGCCAGAAGATGCAACTGAAGGAAGAAAGAGTAGGCATGCAGGTAGGAAAGGGGAAATATCACAGAAAATAGAAACTAGACAAAGACCTTTATGACACTGAGATGGATTCTTAAGAAATATTTGGTCAGTATAGTTGTTTGGCCAGGGGGAACAGATGAAAATTGTCTTCTTCCCTTCCAGATCAAATCCAACTCCCTAGCAGTCTGAGAGATGCACCCAGTATGGGCTCATTCAAAGTTTTAGAAAATCTTATCTTCCAGTTGCCTAGCATGGAAAAACCAGGGATCAAAATATATCAGCATGATAAAAATGATATATGCAGGAGTTCTTCTTGTGGCTCAGTGATTAAAGAACCCGACTAGTATCCATGAGGATGTGGATTTGATCCCTGGCCTCGCTCAGTAGGTTAAGGATCGGGCATTGCTCTGACCTGCAGTGTAGGTTGCAGATGCAGCTCGGATCTGGCATTGCTGTGGCTGTGGTGTAGGTCGGCAGCTGCAGCTCCAGTTTGACCTGTAGCCTTGAACCTAGGCTGGTGCGGCCCTAAAAAGACAAAAAGAAAAAAAAATGATATGTGCAAACATGGATGTTTAAAACTCAGTTACAGATTCTTATATTGATATAGATTAATTACCCTGAAAGTTAGAGAGGACTGCTGACATGGGTCTATTCAAAGAATTGTATCTCAGTGGTCATTGTGTCTCAAGTGCAGTTGTGATTCATTTGCCAAGAGATTTAGCCCTTGGCTAATGGAAAGGAACAAACAGGAAATACAAGTAAGTTATCAAATAAAAATATTTCAAGTGTTTTTCACTTAAGAAGTAGCTCAGTGATCTATAAATTGACTGAACTTGGCTTGGTTTAAATTTGCCAAATATTGTCATCATCTTTGACTCACTGATGCTATACGAAGCTACAATTTTTCCATCATGGGCACATGTTCTTTTGGTGGAGATAAATGCTCTTTTTTGGTACTTTTCACTCAGCTCTTAGCTTTTCTTTCTACTCAGTGTTTTTCTAAGCATAAAGTTCAACCACTGGAGATTTCACTGACAGCTAAGTGCAGTCATAGTCTTTGGAGGATGGAAATAATTAAACTAGATTATATTCATATTTCACATCTTTTTATAACTTCATATACTTTAATACACCCACAGCGACAGGTAAAAGTGAGTCAAGATTTCCATAAAGAGACATTTCACCTTGTGTCTAATTGAAAATGCAAAATAAGAAGTGAGTTTTAAAGATGAAACCACAGAGGAACAGAGGCTCTGGCATATGAATGAGTTTGCTCCTCAGAAACATTCATAAATGAAACTATTGTTTAATATTATAAAATCTTGGTCTCTTTGTTGTTGGGAGGGGTAAGGGGATGGATATTTACTAAATGTGTGATCTTGGACAAATATCTCAATGTTCTCAGCTTAAGTTTTCTCATCTGTGAAATAAGATTGGATTATGTTATTTTATTATCTCCTGTGGTTTTAAAAGTCCATGGTTCAGTCACAGAAATGATAGAAACGTTCTACATAAGAGCTGAGTGCCCTGGGAGGAAGCGAAGTTTTCAGAAGGTGCCCTAGTTTACTTTGTGATGTTCCTTATTTATCTTGTTCTGATATAGTGATGGGAATACTCATGTTTATGAGGAACAGAATCACTCTCCTTTGGACAGACCCTGATAAAATTCTTATTCTCTACCTTAGTTCCCTTAGCAGCTCAATACATGACGTGTGTGAGAGATTTTAGCTTTTCTCCATTTCACATTCATGTTTTTCTAAGGGCAACCTTAGTGTGTTCTTGAACAGAGTGAGTGAGCCCCAGAGAGTTCAGAGCTTGGCAGAAAACAAGGAAGCTCACAGAGATTCTCATGTGCCATAAGAGAGAAGCTTGGACCTCTTAGCACCTTATTAGGAAGGTGGTGAAAAGCCATCAGTAGCTTTTAATGAGAGGAGAGGTGGTGAGAAAGAAATGATCTGATTTGTGTTTTAGAAAACTCCTTGCTTAAAGTAGAGAACAGATTGGTGTCAGGATAGCCCACAATAAGCAGTGACCAGTTAGGATGCTATGGAAATAGTCCAGGCAGATGATGAAAAGGAAGTAAAAGTAAGACCAGTGAATACTGAGAGACAGGGGGCGATGACTACAATAGTAATTTAGGGCATAGGACCACCATGTGGAGGGTCAGGGAAAGAGGGACATTAAAGATGACTCTCAGTTTCTATTTTGGGAAATGGGAGATGGTGGATTTTGGGTAGAGAAACTAATGGGCTCAATTTTATGCATGATGGATGAAAGTATAGCAGGAGCAGTTGAAAGAGAAGAGTAGAGGGAGGAGGGGAAATGTTGACTTTAGAACAGAGAGAGAAAAAGAAACCCAACAAGAGATGGTGGAGGGCTGTGGGCTTCACGATACTTCTGGGGGCTCTTGTCATCTGCTGCCCTTGGTTTGCTCAGCTGATTCAACAAACACTTTGTACCTCAAGGAGCTTACAGTGTGGGAGAAATAGACAGAGAGAAATAATTACAACACCATTGGATGAACTAGCATCTTGATTCTCTCCATATTCCTAATACCAGGCATATGCCTGGCAAATGGTAAGCCACTTTATATTTGTTGAATAGATGGATAAATTAATTAATGAAGTACTATAATAAAAGTTATAAAATATGACATAAGACTGTTGAGAAAACAATGAACTGTTTTTGAGTGGAGAGTAAAAGTCAAATATTTAACAGAGACCATGGCATTTAATCTCGGTCTTAAAGGTGGAGAATGGCTGAGAAACAATTGAGGTAATGGGAACCCATTTGTAAAGACGTGTGGTATTAAAGTGAATCTCGGAGTTCCCGTCGTGGAGCAGTGGTTAACGAATCCAACTAGGAACCATGAGGTTGCGAGTTCGGTCCCTGCTCTTGCTCAATGGGTTAAGGATCCGACGTTGCCATGAGCTGTGGTGTAGGTTGCAGACGCGGCTCGGATCCCGCGTTGCTGTGGCTCTGGCGTAGGCCGGCGGCTACAGCTCCGATTCAACCCCTAGCCTGGGAACCTCCACATGCCGTGGAAGCGGCCCAAAGAAATAGCAAAAAGACAAAAAATAAATAAATAAATAAATAAAGTGAATCTCTGTTTTGAGCTCTTGGAGAGGGATGTCTTTTATAAAGACTGGTGTTGAGCTTTATTTTAGCATGGATTATCACATAGGGATTTTTTTTTTTCTTAAAAAACATGCACTCTTGAAAATATGCTTCTATTTCATGGTTTGTAAGTCTGCTATATTATTATGCTCTGCATAATGGTGTGCACAGTTCCCCCCACTTAAATGAAACGGAAAATAATTCAACTAAGTTATTCTCTCAATAAGTGAGGGAATGATGTAATGATGTTCTTGTGTGGAACAACATCGTCAATACTGAGCTGTAAACCCTGGTAATATTTAAAGACCTTAATTTGGAAAGAATGTATACTGATTAGGTTTTTAAAACTTCTGTTAATGTTTTTCAATAAACTATAGAACTGAAGAGTGATAAATATGCAAGTTTTGAGCCTTCCTCCTTTTAGCCTTCACAGACTGTAGTCTAGAAACCTGTCTGAAAGTATCAACATTCTGATTCTTGTTGTAATTTACTTATACAAAAGAAGAGAAACAAAATTTCCTAGACTATTCATCATATATTTTCATTTCTTCTGTCAAATACTGGTTAATATGTTCTACATGTCACGTATAATGTTATGTAACATGGGGAATATTCTAGCTCCCCAGGAACTTTCAGGCCACAAAGAAAGACAAAGTTACCCCAGTGAAAAACAAAAACCAATCAATACCCAAAATTTGTGATTCAACTCTTTAAAGTTCAATAGAATTCTCAAAGAAATGTTTTCCTTTTAGTTACTTGCCTTGTTGCATGTTGGTAACAAACACCTCACTATGTCCAAGAGCTTACTGTATATCTCTGAGAAATTTATATTTTATTTATCTTCTGCTCTTGGATCATGACTTACATGCTGATTTTTTTCAACAGTTGCTTTTATGAACATTTTCAGTAGAAAGACAACAAACAAACATTTATCAAATACTTGCTGTGTACTCCTTACCTTGTCAGTTTAGATTGGAGAATTCTGAGATGAAAAAGACACAGCCCCTGCCTTCCAGGTGCTTTATTTGGGAATGAGAAGAGTGGAAGTAGGTTGGGAGTTTAGAATAAGTACTCAAATGACTCGGCTCTAGACAGAGTAAATTAAAAATCTTAGAGGAAGGACACAAAAATGCTGTGGGTGAAAGCAGTAGCTTCTCAAAGCATCAGAAACAATAGAAGTGAAAAATGTCTGTGTATCAGCTACTGTGGGAAATAAAAAGGCAGAGGACATGGTCTTGAAGTCTTCACAGAAATGAAACAATAAAAATAAGATCTCTAAATATTTTTTGAGTGGATCATAGAAACCTACAATTTACTTGTTATAAAACATCATTGTATGCCTTGAAAGGCTCAGTTAAATATCATATTCGATAAGCCTTTCCTACCCATTGCCTGAGCTCATGACCCAGGGCAGTTGTCCCTTTGTCAGAGTTAAGCATTTCTCTGGGGGCAGATAGCATGATGATCCTCTCATCTTTGTAGAGCAGTAACAGCTCTTATTAGTGCACTGCAGCCAGTTCATTTATTTTTTTTTTCAATTCAGTTTGATTTTTATTTTATGTTGGAGTATACTTGATTTCCAATGTTGTTTTAGATTCAGGTGTACAGCAAAGTGATTCGGTTATGCAGATACATATATCAGATTCTTTCCCCTTATATGTCATTACAGAATGTTGAGTAGATTTCCCTTTTGCTGTACAGTAGGTACCTATTGACTATCCGTTTAATACAGTAGTGTGTATATATTAACCCCAAACTCCTAATTTATCCTTCCCTACCACCTTTCCCTTTGGAAACAATGAGTTTATTTTCTAGGTCTGTGAATCTATTTCTGTTTTGTAAACTAGTTTATTTGTATCATTTGTTTTGGTTCTACATATTAGTGATATCATAAGATATTTATCTTTCTTTGGCTTACTTCACTTAGTATATAATCCACCCATGTTGCTGCAAATGGCATTATTTCATTCTTTTTTATGGCTGAGTAATATTCCACATATGTACCATGTCTTCTTTTTTTGTTCCTCTGTTGATGAACATTTAGATTGCTTCCATGTCTTGGCTATTGTAAACAGTGCTACAATGAACACTAGAGTGCATGTATATTTTCAAATTACAGTTTTGTTCAGATATTTGCATAGGAATGGGACTGTAGGATCATATTGTAGTTCTATTTTTAGTTTTTTAAGGAACCTCCATTCTTTTCTCCATAGTGATTGTACTTATTTATGTTCCTACGAGCAGAGTAGGAGGATTCCTTTTTATCCACACCCCCTCCAGCATTTATTGTTTGTAGACTTTTTGATGATGGCCATTCTCACTGGTGTGAGATGATGCCTCATTGTAGTTTTGATTTACATTTTTCTAATAATTAGTGATTTTTGAGCATCATTTCATGTGCTTTTTTTGTGTATTTTTTTGGGAAATGCCTATTTTGATCTTCTGCCCATTATTTGATAGAATTGAATGTTTTTTTGGTTTTGATACTGAGCTGCATGAGCTGTTTGTATATTTTAGAGATTAATCCTATGTCAGTAGCATCATTTGCAAATATTTTCTCCCATTCTGTGTGTTGTCCTTTCATTTTGTTTATGATTTCCTTTGCTGTTCAATAGCTTTTAAGTTTAACTAGTTCCCTTTAAAAATAATTTTTCATTACTCTAGGAGGTAGATCCAAAAAGACATTGCTGTAATTTATGTCAAATAATGTTCCACCTAAATTTTACTCTAAGAGTATTATGGTATTCAGTCTTACATTTAGGTCCTTAATCCATTTTGAGTGTATTTTTGTATATTATATTAGAGAAAGTTCTAATTTTCTTATTTACATGTAGCTGTCCAGTTTTCCTAGCATCACCTATTGTATTGACTGTCTTTTCTCTATTGTATATTCATGCTTCCTTTGTTGTATATTAATCGTCTATAGATATGTGGGTTTATTTCTAGGCTTTCTATCTTTAAAAATTTTTTTAATTTGTTTTTTTATTGTTATTTCACAAATACAATATTTTTTTCCTCCTGTACAGCATGGTGACCCAGTTATACATACATGTATACATTCTTTTATTCTCCCATTATCATGCTCTGTCTTAAGTAACTAGACATAGTTCTCAGTGCTACACGGCAGGATCTCATTGCTAATTCATTCTAAAAGCAACAATTTACATCCATTAACCCCAAGCTCCCAATCCATCACACTCCCTCTCCCTCCCTGCAGGCAACCACAAGTCTATTCTCCAACTCCATGATTTTCTTTTCTGTGGAAAAGTTCATTTTGTAGTATATTAGATTCCAGATATAGGTGATATCATATGGTATTTGTCTTTCTCTTTCTGACTTATTTTACTTAGTATGAGAGTCTCTAGTTCCATCCAGATTGCTGCAAATGGCATTATTTCATTCTTTTTAACGGCTGAGTAGTATTCCATTGTGTATATATATACCACATCTTCCTAATCCAATCATCTATCAGTGGACATGTGGGTTGTTTCCATGTCTTGGCTATTGTGAATAGTGCTGCAATGAACATGCGGGTGCATGTGTCTTTTTCAAGGAAAGTTTTGTCTGGGTATATGCCCAAGAGAGGGATTGCTGGGTCATATGTTAATTCTATATATAGTTTTCTAAGGTACCTTCATACTGTTCCCCACAGTGGTTGTGCCAGCTTACATTCCCACCAACAGTGCTGGAGGGTTCCCTTTTCTCCACACCCTCTCCAGCATTTGTTATTTGTGGACTTATTAATCATGGCCATTCTGACTGATGTGAGGTGGTATCTCATGGTAGTTTTGATTTGCATTTCTCTAATAATCAGGAATGTTGAGAATTTTTTCATGTGCTTCTTGGCCATCTGTGTATCTTCCTTGGAGAAATGTCTATTCAGGTCTTTTGCCCATTTTTCCATTGGGTTGTTGGCTTTTTTGCTGTTGAGTTGTATAAGTTGCTTGTATATTCTAGAGATTAAGCCCTTGCCAGTTGCATCATTTGAAACTATTTTCTCTCATTCTGTAAGTTGTCTTTTTGTTTTCCTTTACTGTGCAAAAGCTTGTCAGTTTGATTAGGTCCCATTGGTTTATTCTTGCTTTTATTTCTGTGCTTTGAGACTGACCTGAGAAAACATTTGTAAGGTAGATGTCAGAGAATATTTTGCCTATGTTCTCTTCCAGGAGTTTGATGGTGTCTTGTCTTATACTGAAGTCTTTCAGCCATTTCGAGTTTATTTTTGTACATGGTGTGAGGGTGTGTTCTAGTTTCATTGATTTGCATGCAACTGTCCAGGTTTCCCAGCAATGTTTGCTGAAAAGTCTGTCTTTTTCCCATTTTATGTTCTTGCCTCCTTTGTCAAAGATTAATTGACCATAGATGTCTGGGTTTATTTCTAGGTTCTCTCTTCTGTTCCATTGGTTTGTATGTCTGTTTTGGTACCAGTACCACACTGTCGTGATGACTGTGGCTCTGTAATATTGCCTGAAGTCTGGGAGAGTTATGTCTCCTGCTTGGTTTTTGTTCCTCAGGATTGCCTTGACAATTCTGGGTCTTTTGTGGTTCCATATAAATTTTTGGATTGTTTGTTCTAGTTCTGTGAAAAATGTCCTGGGTAATTTGATATGGATTCCATTGAATCTGTAGGTTGCTTTGGGTAGTATGGCCATTTTTACAATATTAATTTTTCCAATGCAGGAGCATGGAATATCTTTCCATTGTCTTCAATTTCCTTGATTAATGTTTTATAGTTCTCAGCATATAAGTCTTTTAGCTCCTTGATCAGGTGTATGCCCAGGTATTTGATTTTTTTGTGGTGCAATTTTAAAAGGTATTTTATTTTTGTATTCCTTTTCTAATATTTCATTGTTAGTACACAGAAATGTGACTGATTTCTGAATGGTAATCTTATATCCTGCTACTTTGCTGAATTTGTTGATCAGTTCAAATAGTTTTTGAGTCCTTAGGGTTTTCTATATATAGTATCATGTCATCTGCATACAGTGACTGTTTTACCTCTTCTCTTCCTATCTGGATGCCTTTTATTTCTTTGGTTTGTCTGATTGCTGTGGCTAACACTTCCAGTACTATGTTGAATAATAGTGGTGAGAGTGGACCTCCTTGTCTTATTCCAGATTTTAGTGCAAAGGCTTTCAGCTTTTCTCTATTAAGTATTATATTTGCTGTGGGTTTGTCATAAATGGCTTTGATTATATTAAGGAATGTTCCTGCTATACCCACTTTGGTAAATTTTTAATCTTGAAAGGATATTGGACTTTGTCAAATGCCTTGTCACTCCTGCGGGTCCAGACCTCCCAGGTTCCCTCTGTCATGGCTTTCCACTCCCCAGCCCTTAGCATACCTCTTCACCCACGCATGGTGCTTGCTCCCTAGTCCCTTAGGCTGTCTCCACACCACCAACCCCAGCCTGCTCCCAGGCACTGACCAGAGCCTAAGCCTCAGTGCCCTGTTCCCACCCGAGCATCTCAGGCTGTGGTGTCTGTGCCAGTGGTTCAGATGATCTGTGCATATCTCACTCTGCTTTTCGGTTCTCAGCCCTGCTGTTGCGCTTTTCTCAGCATCTTGGATGTACCTCTGACTTGGCTGATGTTTCCATTGGTTAAGATGCTTCCTAGGGTGTGGGTTCCCTTTCTCCTTCACAGCTCCCTCTCAGGAATTCTAGTCGTGTCCTGATTGCTTTTCTCACTCTCTCTTTTTTTCTGTTGTTTTACCTGGTTTTATTAAGACTTTCTTACCCTTTTTGGAGGTTTAAGTACTTCTGCCAGCATTCAGTTGATGTTCTGTGCCAGTCGTTTTACATGTAGATGTTTTTTTTTTTTTTTGATGTGTTTGTGGGAGAGGGTGAGTGCATCCTCTTAATCTTCTGCCATCTTGCCTCCTCCCTCTAGGCTTTCTGTCTTGTTCCATTGATCCCTATTTCTGTTTTTGCACCAGTAACATACTATTTTAATGACTGTAGCTTTGTCATGTAGTCTGAAGTCAGGGAGCCTTGACTCCTCCAGCTCTGTCTTTCTTTCTCAAGATTGTTTTGGCTAGTCAGGGTCTCTTGTGTTTCCCCACAAATATAAATTTTTTTGTTTTAGTTCTGTGAAAAATTCCATTGGTAATTTGGTTGGGATTTCATTGACTCTGTAGTTTGCCTTGGGTAGTATAATCATTTTGACCATATTGATTTTTCCAATCCAAGAACATGGTATGTCTTTCCATCTGCTTGTGTTGCATTCAATTTCTTTCATCAGTGTCTTATAGTTTTCAGTGTCTTATAGCCTTCTCCTTCGGTAGGTTTATTTATAAGTATGTTATTCTTTTTATGTGGTGATAAATGGGATTGTTTCCTTAATTTCTTTTTCTGATCTTTTGTTCTTAGTATATAGAAATGAAAGAGATTTTTGTGTATTAATTATGTATCCTAAGATTTTACCAAATCTATGGATCATGCCTAGCAGTTTACTGGTAGCATCTTTAGGATTTTCATCTATAGTATCATGTAATCTGCAAAGAGTGATGGTTTTATTTCTTATTTTCCAGTATGGATTCATTTATTTTTTTCTTCTTTGAATGCCATGGCTAGGACTTCCAAAACTATGTTGAATAAAGGTGGCATGTGTGGGCATCCTTGTCTTGTTCTTGATTTTAGAGGAAATGCTCTTCACTATTGAGTATGATGTTAGCAGTGGGTTTGTTATATGTGGCCTCAACTATGTTGAGGTAGGTTCTCTCTATGCCCACTTTCTGGAGGTTTTTTTTTAAAAATCATAAATAGGTGTTGAGTTTTGTCAAAAGCTTTTACCTTTCCCATCCTCTCATTTTCAGTGTATGTGTCCCTAAATCTGAAGTGTGTCTCCTGTAAATAGCTTATATATATGGGTCTTGTTTTTATATTCCTTCAGCCAGTCTATATCTTTTAGTTGGAGGACTTAATCTGATTATATTTAAGGTAATGATCAATATATATGTTCTTATTGCCACTTTATAATTGTTTTGGATTTTTTTTAGGTCTTTTTTTTCTTTCCTACCTCTTTTGTTCTCTTGTGATTTCATGAATGTCTTTAGTATTGTGTTTAGATTGCTTTTTGTGTGTGTGTGTGTGCATATCTGTTATAGATTTTTGGTTTGCAGTTACCATGACATTTTTATATTGAAGTCTATATATATATATATACAAGATTGTTTTAGATTGCTGCTCTCTTAATTTCAAATTCATTACCAATATCCTCTCCTCTTTTCACAATTGCTTGTTTTGATATATTTCTATTTGACAGATTCACTAGTTTTATTGTATATTTATTTTTACTGTTGTGCTTTCTCATTTGTAAATTTCTTGTTTCTAGTTCTTTGCTTTTCCTTTCTGCCTAGAGAAGTTCCTTTAGCATTTATGGTAAAGCTGGTATGATGGTACTGAATTCTCTTAGTTTTTGCTTATCTGTAATCCTTTTGATTTCTCTGTCAAATCTGAATGAGAGCCTTGCTGGATACAGTATTGTTGGTTTTAGGTTTCCCTTTCATCATTTCAAGTATGTAATGCCACTCCTTTCTTGCTTGCAGACTTTGTGCTGAAAAATCAGCTGATAACCTCATAGGGATTACCTTGTATGTTATTGGTTGTCTTTCCCTTGTTGCTTTTAATATTTTCTCTTTGTTTTTAAATTTTGTCAGTTTGATTACTATATGTCTTGGAATGTTCCTCTTTGAGTTTATTCGGTATGAAACTGTCTGTGCTTCCTGGCCTTGAGTGAGTATTTTCTTTCCCATGTTAGGGAATTTTTCAGCTATTATTAATTCAAATATTTTCTCAGGCCTTTTCTCCCTTTATTCTCTTTCTGTGACCCCTGTAATGTGAATGCTGGTGTGTTTAATGTTGTTCCAGAGGCCTCTTGGACTGTCCTCATATCTTTTATTCATTTTTCTTTATTGTGTTCCATGGCAGTGATTTCCACCAGTCTGTTTTCCAGCTCACTTATTCATTCTTCTGCTTCATTTATTCTGCTATCGATTCCTTCCAGTGTATTTTTCATTCCACTTTTTATGTTATTCATCTTTTCTTTAAATCTTCTAACTCTTTGTTAAATATTTCTTGTATCTTCTCAGTCTGTGCCTCTATTCTTTTTCTCAGATCTTGGATTATCTTTACTATCATTACTTCGAATTCTTGTCTCTTTCCATTTCATTTAGTTGTTCTTTTGGGTTTTTATTTTGTTTCTTTGTCTGGAACATATTTCTCTGCCATCTAATTTGCCTAACTTGTGCTTATAGTCTCTGTTTCATGGGCTGCAGGAATGTAGTTCCTCTTCTGGCATCTGCCATCTGGTGGGTGAGCTTGGTCCAGTACCTTTTGCAGATTTCCTGGTGGGAAGAACTGGTGCCTGACCAGTGATAGGGGGAACTGGGCCTTATCCCTCTGGTGGGCAAGGCTGAGTCAAGTGGTCTCTTTTGAGGCAAGGCAGCTTGGGCTTGGGGTGACTTTAGACAGCTGATAGGTGGGACTGTGTTCCTATCCTGTTGATTGTTTGGCCAGTGGTGTCCTAGCACTGGAGCCTGCTGACTATTGTGTGGAGCCAGGTCTTAGTGCCAAAATTACAACAGCTGAGAGAGCTCACACCAATCAGTATTCCCTGGGACCTCCGCAACCAGTGTCCTTACCCCCACAGTGTGTCATAGCTGACCCTTGCCTCCCCAGGAGACTCTCCAAGAGCCATGGTTAGGTCTGGCCCAGGCTCTTATGATATCACGGCTTTGTTCTGGGTCCCACTGCATATGAAACCTCCAAGAGTGGAGTCTCTGTTTCCCCTGGTCTTACGGAGCTCCTGCAGTCTCACCCTAATGACCCTCAATTCAAAGTGCCCTGGGGGCTTATCCTCCCAATGCCAGACCCCCAGACTGGGGAGCCTGACATGGTGCTCAGAACTCTTGCTCCTCTCTGATGTAATTATTTTAGAGTTTGTGAGTTGCCATCCAATGGCTATGGGATTTGATTATTGTGAAAGTGCCCCTCCTACCATCTTGTTGTGGCTTCTTCTTTGTCTTTGGGTGTAAATTATCTTTTTTTGGTAGGTTCCAGTCTTTTTTGTTGATGGTTATTCAGAAGTTGTGATTTTGGTATTTTTGTAAGAGAACATGAGCTTATGTTCTTTTACTCTGCCATCTTGTCTTTGATCAGGTGGCCAGTTCCTTTCTAGTACTTGCCACCTGCCACCATTGTATTTGTGGCACCTGATTCCTGTTTGGCTCCCTGCTATGACTCCTGAGAGTAAATGTGGTGGCACAAATCTGTGTGGTTCACATAGTAAGACCATGACTCATGTGTTTTGGGTAGACAATTAAGCTGTTGATTTGAATCTCTGTCTTTTTATAGGACTGGCCTCCTAGCTATTTCAAAAGTTCTATGGGTCCAGCTTGACATTTCATGCCAGCCTCAGTGGTTCCTGAAGGAAGCTTACAGGTCCAGAAATCTTGGCCCTTCTCTCAGGGAGATTCTTATTCAATTGCCCTGGGAAAAAGCTTTTTAAATGCTTCCAGGTAGTTCTTAATTTTGAGAACCATGGAGTGCTCTTTGTGGAATCCTCTGTGTTCCAGCAGCCCTTCCACCCTGGTCTGACAGAGCTTGACTGTTCCTTTAGGAAGAAGCACTATTGTTCTAGTGAGAATCAGGATATTTTGGGGTCAATTTAAAAATATTATATAGGGAGTTCTCATTGTAGCTTGGCAGAAACTAGTATCTATAAGGACATAGGTTCGATCTTTGGCCTCACTCAGTGGGTTAAGAATCTCACATTGCCGTGAGCTGTGGTATAGGTTGCAGATGCGGCTTTGATCCAGCATTGCTGTGACTGTAGTGTAGGCCAGCGACTACAGCTCTGATTTGACCCCTAGTCTGGGAACCTCCATATGCCATGGGTGTGGCCCTAAAAAGATAAAAATAAATAAATAAGTAATTATACAAATGTTTTACTTACAAGTCAATAGCAACTTGTCATCTTCTCTTAATCCTTCTAATGACAAACATTTCTTGGGTAGCTATTATGCAGCCACTGTCAAAGGTCAGTGAGATGTAACCATGAGAGATTTTCCTCTGCTAATAGGAAGTCCCATGGTATGGTAGAAAGGACACTGGCATCAGAATCAGAAAATCTTTTGTTTGAATGTTGTGTTCACTGCATACCTTCTTGTGTGGCTTTTCAAAAAAATTGACTTCAGCAGGTTAGACTCTCCTGGGCCTTAGAAATCACACCTATAAAACTAAGATTTTAATTGTATTTCATGGTGCTTTGTGTTAGGGCTAAAAGTCATACACAGAAACACAGACACAGACAAATATCCATTTACCAGTTGTAACCATACTGTGTAGTAGACACTAAGAAGACGCTTTTCTTATTAACCAGCCCCCCAGGATAATTCATTTATAGATGAGGAAACTGAAACTCAGACATTAAACAAATGGTCCACAGTCATACTTGTGGAACGTTGCAGATGTAGATTTATCTGATAATGTAGTAGATCATTAAAATAATGTCACCCTGCCCCAGCCAATGAATCACACCTTCCTGTGTACACACACCTTTGCAAGTGAAATTATTGCTCCTCCCAGGAGATGGAGTCTGTTTCCCTATTTCCTTGGATCTGAGTTGGCCGTATGGGGGGCATAATATTGTGTGGGTGGTGGAGCTTAGGTCTGGCTACCTCTGCTCTCTCAGCCTTGGAGCCTTGAGAATACTATGCTGTGCAGAAATACAGCTTGGCCTACAGGGGAATGAGAGGCCATGTAGAGGGGAACAAAGGTTCCTTGACCGACATCCAGAACCAATTTTAGTACATGTGAATTGGACTGTTCTGGACCTGTCAGCCCTGGTTGAACTGTTAGATGACTCCACCTGAGTGATCCTTGTTGAGACCAGTAGAAGAATCATTCACTCAGCCCTTATAATTATGAGAAATTATCAAGTCACTTAGTTTTGGGGTGGTTTGTTAGGCATTAATACATTAATGAAATTAATACATAATAATATCAATACATGACTGAAACAGAGACCAAAGTTCTTGCTTGTAACCACATTTTCTAGAAAATATGTACAAAATATATAGTACATCGCTTGGCACATAGTAGGTATTCATTAAATGGTCATTCTTATTATCATTATTAGATTAGGAAGCAAAGCACACACATTCAGAGATTTCACTAACAACAACTGTAATAAAGACAATGGGCTAAGCAAGGAGATGCTGTGGGAATTTAGGGGACATTCACTTTGGGGTAGGAGGCTAGAGTAGCGTTGTCCCTAGCCCTTAAAGCTTGCAGGCAGTTGATGAACCTGTAGAAATCGCATTGCCCTGCAAAAATTGCCTACCTTCACTTATGGTCACTAAACTTATAACCAGTGCCTACATTTTTTTTTTTTTACTGCTTCTCCTGTTTTTAATATAAAATAACATGAGCCCCTGCTGTACTCCCCAAAGTCACAGAATTCTATTAAAAAACAAGAGGATTCTATTAAACACAACTGCCACAGGAAAAAAGTTTAAATAGACTATAGGCAATTACTTGAAGGTCTGTTCCTGATTTCCCTTGGGCCATTTTCTGGAAGGTGCTAGCATATGAGTCAGTGCACAATTTCATGACTAGAAGAGAGGTTATCAAAGGCAGGATATTCCTTTTCTTTAGGGAAAAAACAAGGCTGATCAGCAAAAGTCCTTTAAATTCCCTCTCGGTAACTAGAATTATCTTGAATTTTTGAGACATCTTGCAATACTTTAGAAAGGGTTTCAAGTTGTCACTGTTTTGATATTGCCAAGAGGTTAGTCTAAGTGTCATTGCCTTTGAAAGCAAAACTTTTAACCAAAAATAATTTAATCATTAAATGGCAATTTGGTCCAATAAGTAAGGGTAAGGCAATATCAGCATGAATTTCAAAAACCTGCTAAGAGCTAAAAATATAGCCTGCAATATTTTGTAATATCTAAAGTGTTTGGCCTAATGTTGAACATGCTCCATTGTTCAAACCAGCTGTGTTCTTTCACTCTTTCATTTCTATAAAACTAGGATAAAGGCTGTCAAAGCAAACGCAGCAGCAGCAGCAGCATCAGACTTTCTTGCTGAAAAGTTCTGTGTACATAGTACATAGCAATCTCAAGATGGAACTTTGAATGTTTCAAACCAGAACAAAATCTTCATCTAATTATAAGTGAACTATATTAAGCACAAAAGGCAATTTCAAATTATACTGAACAAAGTTACATTTTACTCTTTGCTTTCAAAATGCATTTATCGCAATTTCACAAACTAATTGCAAATTCATTTTGCTTAATTTTCTTAGGTTATTTCTTTTATTGCTTTCAAGTGCTCTGCGTATTTCTGAACCATCAGAATCCATAAGAGAGATTTAGAGGGGATTTTTTTTTGTTAATTTGTATTTAAAATTGTAGAATAGGAAATGAATCAATCTTTTTGTTTCTTATTCTTGGATTAATTTGGTGACCACTAAACCAGTTCCAGTTATTATAGACACATTCAGAATAGAGGGAGAAAATGTTACCAGTGATGACTACATTCAGAAAACTAGATTTGGAGAAAGACATTACAGTTTTAGAGAAACTTAAATTGAGCTGTATGTAACTGACTTCCATTTATACCTACATGTCTGCAGGTCTTTGTGTAACTTTTCTTGGGTTCTTAAATAGAGGAGGCTTTCCACTTTCTACCAGGGCTGATTATCTACTATGTAGATTAACTGTGGCAAATGTTCATCTAAGGCTGGTTATTTCACTCTGTTTACTGTAATTACAGTTTATCTTTTTCAATTCCATACTATATCTAGGATAAAACATTTCTAAACTAAACTGTAAAACTCTTGCATTCCAAAGTCTAACACAGGTTGACATATTAAAACAAATTTTTTGTTGTTGTTATTTTGTATTTACAGTCTGCCCTCTTACAACCTTAGTAGGGATGGTGGATAGTGGTCAGTGTGCAGATGTTTGATTTTATTTCAGCATTTTCACAGACAAAGCTAATATCTGTAAGGTTTGAATTCATAGTTTCATGTGGACTTTATTCATAGTTGTTCTAGGAAAATGTCAGTCCCTAATGAGTTTGCACTCTAGTCTTAGAGGTGTGTGTGTGTGGCGGGGGAGGGGGAGATGTTGTGGGTATGGAGGGAGGAAGAATCCCTGGTGAGGAGGAGGTGGTGAGAAATAGGGTTAGTTCTATATTTTCTCCTCTGCATTGGGACAGATGACGTGGCTACCAGCATTGGATTTCTAGGCCCATGTGTTTAATAGCGTTACTCTATCTGAGTAAATTGTTTATGTGCTTGCTAATTAATTACCCCAAATAATAATAAGTATGTGTGTTTCATTCTGTACTTTGTGGATTTTAGCAGTTTTAGCTTGAGGGGAATGTCATCAAATTCTAATAATAACCTACGTTTACATACCACCTTCAATACTCTCATATTAAAGGAACCTAAAATACTTTGAAAATCTCTTGGATAGAAGTAAAAGCTATAGATATCTTTCTATAAATGTCCTGAAATATCATCTTTTCTATACTTAAAATACATCATCTTTTCTATACTTAAAATACAGTCATTCTTAAAATATGGCCATAGAAAATGAAAAGTATTATTTCCTTGGTTGGAGATATCCAAAGATTAAATCCAAAGATTTTGGATTTAAGGAACTTGTTTAAGGGTCTAGAGATCAAATTCATGATTATTTTAGTTCCATCCTTACTCTTGCTTGGCTCAGTTTCATATGGCCATCTAGTCTACCATGTATCCTAGAAGAGAGTCCCTTCCCTCCCCTTCTCCCTCTATTCCCTCTCCCCCTTCTCCTTCTCTTCCTCTTTCTTCCTTATAATAAAGTGACCTGATCCTTCCCCCTGCTTAGTTGATAGCCAAAGTTTATGGCTCTCCTGTTAATTAGCAGCTATTGGCTTTTCTTGCTGAAAATATAATCTCTAGCTTTTCATTGCTCAACTCTTAGCAAATTCTCAGCAAAAAGAAATAATAGAATGGCTTGAAGGATTTTCAGATAACTCATTTATCCAGATACTTAAATATTTACTTTTAAGTTCAACTTAAATCACAAGAGATATGGGTAGTTTAAGTATTTTATTTGCCTCTCTCAAGAGATGATGTGTTTCAGAATTTTGTTTACTAGTTCATTTTTCTTATTCAAGAATGGTTTGGGATATCTGCTTTTATTGAGCCATACTTTGCTTTTGTGTCATCCTCTAGATTGAGGGAAATTGGGACAAGGTCACATGAAGCTTGTTCTGTTTGTCACAGGAATGTTATTACTACAAAGGTCATGATATTATACAGTGTTTTCTTTGTGTGGATCCAAGAGAGACATTCCTCTCTGGTCTCAGTACTAAGAAAGGTTTGGCATCTTTTAGCAACTGTGTTATTTTTATATCATAGATACTACTAATCATATCATATTTTTCTTTGTTTGGCTGCTCACAAGCTCATAGCCAAATTCGTAGCCCACTTCTAGGAGCTGTGCAAACTTTATAGCCTGCGTTTATTAGTGCTAATCATTCTCCTGTCTTCATTTTGTTTTTTCCTACCTTTTTTTTCCTTTTTATTACTTGCGTCTTATTATTTGAACATAATTTACTGTACATATTTTTGAGTCTATCTCATGTCCTTTTCAACATAAGGAACAATAGATATAAACAAGCAAATAAATAGCGGGGAACTACGTTCTTTGGGCTCCTGGGAATGCCTGGATGATTTCACATGCAGCTAAGAGCAACTTCAGTCCGTGTTGCCAGGCTGTGTGACATCCATAAATCTTATTCCTGGGTACACTGGGCTTCAGACATTGTGACAGGAGATTCTACTCAGGTGTCCAAGAGGAAAAGGTGCTCTGAGCTCAAACAAGTGAATTCCAGTCTCTTCCCCTACCATGTTGGTTACCAAAATTCTTGAAGAATATAATAGGGTATTTGGAATGAATTCCAATTCCATAAACCCTCTAGTAGAGAGATCACAGGGAGCTTAGAACTGTCTGGTCTGCGTGGTTTATAGCTTGGTGTTCCACATGGAAAGACGTTTTCAGGCAGGAGAAAGGAGGCAGAGCTAGATGCTTAGATGCCTGCATTAGGTTGGAATGACCCCCAAGATGGGAGAGTGAGTGGGGGCCTGGCTGATGGAAGAGAGAGCTGGATGGTAAAGACTGTCTCCAGGGACTTTTCTTCATGGTCTAGGTAAAATAATTGCCATCAGAGTTCCCAGAGGTGTCAGAAGCCCGAGAAATATGTGTGACTAAGGGATTAGCACTCTAGGGCAGGGCATTTTAGGGGGCAGGGATCTCAGGTATTGCCAGGTCCATCAGTTTTAGGACCACTGACTTCAGATTCAGTGAAAGATTCCATTTCTTCCCTTCCATGCCTGGAAACATTTAAGCCTTTTGTAACAGTACAGGTCTGTGTATACAGTTGTTGCAGAAATAATGCTGCAAATTGTAAACATGGATCAAGAAAGTTGCTCTGGCCCTTTCATGTCCTAATTCCTGCCCTATACTAAGGGCTCTGGAAAGAAGCTGGTTGGGAACATTTTTTTTTTTTTCTTTTCTTGAGTAGGGAAAATGGGAGTTCAGGTAAACAAAAAGGAGATTAGACAAAAAGTTTATTTACTTACATTGACTTTGTCCCCATGTGTGAAGTTTTGTCCATGTCTCACATCTAATTTTACTCTTAAAAATATGTGGGGAAAAAGAAGAGAACTGCACGCCATCCCTGACTCTCTTACCAGTTTCTTACCAGAGGGAAAAGAGAACATTTTATAGATAGAAGTGATTTGCTAGAGCTTAGCCAGAAAGTAAAGTAAATAAGATTGGGCCATATGAGAAACATTTTGAATTTCCTGAGAGAAAATGATAAGGTAATAAAAGCTGAGATCAATCTAGAAAGTCTGGCCAGAGTTGAGGATTCCTCTGCTTAGCCTGAACAGCTATGTTTTTCAGTCCTTGTGAGAATTCCAAGTGACAGCAGGGAGAGGACTCACCTGCTCAGCAAACACCATGCAGTGGTGGCAATAGTGACAGTAATGGGGGGATGGGGGCGTGGTTGTCAGTGAGAGGTGAATATAACTCTGCAGTCTATATACCTGGGGCTAGCTGGAGGCCTTTAGCCCTGTCCTCTGTTTACATGAGTCAGAGTTCAGGGATTTTTTTTGGCTTTCTGCCTGATTTTGGAGAGGCCAACCAGACTAAGTGTGACTTGCCAGAAATTATTTTTCTAGGATGCAGTGTGGTACAGTGGTTAAGAGTGTGGCCCAGGATTTGACTTCTGGGGTTTGAATCCCAGTTGTGTGACTGACCTTGGGCAAGTTCATTAACCTGTATAAAACTTATCTAGTGACTGAGATGTAGTAGTTATTCCATAAACATTTTCTAGATTCGGGTCTCTTGATTCTTGCCTACTTTTTTGTCTGCTATATGGGGCTCCCTTGTTGACTAACAGATCTCCTTGAGAGTTGACGGTGGGTAACTGACTGTCTCTTCTGGTAAAACCTTTTTCCTTATAAACCATATCAATTATATTGGTCACATGTTTCTTGTGAATTTGCATCCTTAACTCTTGACACACCGATTTTTTTTTCAAGTTTCCTATTGAATTTATTCGGTGGCTTCACAATAAGCATGATCTTGCTTGAAATGCATGTAATGAATAATCTTTGTATGTAATTTATAAGCCAGTTATATTTCTTTTGGCCATATAGCTTTTACACCAACTCACTTTTGAAGACTAATCTCAATTTTCTTAATTGGAATCCTGTTAAAAATGGAACACTATTGTGTATATTTTATTGGCAAGGAAAGCAAGGAACAGAGAGGATCAGTGAGCTTCCTGAGACCAAACAGTGACTGAAGTGTGGGGCATGAAACATGGATTATCCACAACTTGACACATTACTGTGGCTTCTTTTCTAGTTGTTATTGCAAACCAATGTGAGCTGATCTAGAGGCCTGATGGCATTGCATGAGGTAGACCATAAAGCTTACTAAATTCTCTTTTTTTAGAACCCAGAGATAATTATTTCTTTTCCCTGCTTCTCTACCTTCTATTTTTGTGGCAAGGGAAAAAGAATTAGAAATTAGACCTAGCAAGGCCATCTGGGGCTTCAGAAAACAAGTCAATTGTTTGTGTTTCCTTCACTTCAGAGATATTCTGAGGGTTGGTACACAGCAGCCTGGAAGAATGAAGGATCCATGGACCATCTCATTTCTGACTCAGTCAGCCAGCTGGGTGTTGAGACTATTTCCATGGCTTCCAATCCGTCAATGCTTGAAAACATTTACTACGGAAAGGATTGCTGGCTCGGGGAAGACATTTGTCTAATTCGGCAACAGCACTTTACACTGCATTTCCAGATTATGCCTCTCCTTGAAAATGATCTATTACAGGAGCAGTTTATAAAATTAAACACTTGTCATTATGCAATGCAAAATTCATGAAGCAACCAAATGTCAGGGATCTACATATTTAAAAGATGGGAGCTTTAGCATTTCTTTCCTGGCAGGGATTCTGAGCAGTAAAAGGCCCAGAGAAAAACATAGCTAATCACAAAGCTGTTTTGGAACGGGCTAAACCACTCCTTTTTGGGACCTTATTTTCCCAGTGAAAAAAGTAATTACTTCTTTAATAAATATTTACTGAGTATCTACTATATGCCAATCACTTTGCAAAGCAGGGGGCAACATCAATGGATATAGGCAATATTCTGGCTCTCATGGAGCCTACATTCTAGTGAGTGGTGGGGTGCAGGGAGTTAGATAGTAAAGGAGTAAACAAATAAATGAATGAGAAAATTATACTTTTGATACACTAGGTTCCCTCCCCACCCACATACACTATTTTTTTTTCTGTCAGAGAATCTACAGACTACAGTATCTTCTTTTAAAATTACCATGGCCAAATCACTTATATGTGAACAGTAAACACTAAGCAATTATGGGGTACAGAATGCCATCCTAGATTCAGAAATTATGGAATACCACAAGGTGAAAAATAAGCTAGCTGTCTGCAGAGAACATTTCTTTGTTAAACTATAAACCACACTGTTGGCAAAACTAAATATCATACTGTTGGGACCCTCTATGCCACGCTCTCTCCCCTTACAGCTTCTCTTCTAGTTCTGTAGGAAAAAGGAAGTAATAAACACCATCCCCAGGTTTGGCCTGTGATAGAAGCAGGAGCATTTGGCAACTTAAGCACTTGTTTGAAGTCCAAGACTTGTCCATTTTATGCTCATGACAAATACTCCCTGCTATAGGGACCAGTAACTCATGAGTCTGCTCCTAATGACTTTTTCATTGGGAAGCACACTTGCTTGCCATGATTCTGCTTGGGTACCAGTTTTATTAGGTGGAGGCCCGTGAAAATGCTAGAGCCTTCCCCTCAAAACTCTGTTGTCACTCTGTTGTCTGATCACCAGATCACTTCCAAGTTGCCAGTTGTGTCATGACATTGAGACCCAGCTTCTCTGGCACTGCCGTTTTGGTGCCAGAAACTTTTCAACATGGAAACATGGCTTTGACATAATCTTTTTAACTTTTGATTTTCAGTGTTTTAAAATATGCATCATGGTGAGAGTAAAGGGTGTAGTAAGAGTCAGGGATGTTGGTTTCACATGTTAATTAGTAGTGACACAACGAAGAAAACGGTGATTTTGTATATTGAAAGTGCCATTTGATGTCACAACAGCTACATCAAAATGATTATGTCAAAGTGAGTGCATCTTATCACAGTGTCAACAGTTCTTGGAGTGTCCTCTTACGTTGTCTTCACTACTCATCTAGGGCATGATGGAGGAGGCCTCGTCCAGGAAACTCCTTGGTCTGAAAATGATATGAGCATCCAGTCTCCACAACACATCACATGTTTCAGACATCACGAGGCTCTCCTGTTGAGGTATAACATCACACATGTCTGTCAGAGAGCAGGGAGCAGCCACGGGGGTGATGAGACTAGCAGGCTATAGCCTGTTGGCAGGCTTTTCATGAATATCTATAGTTCCCTGAAAGTGAGACCACTGACAGAGGATCTCAGCGTAGAGAATAGATCAGAGATAAGTATGACCCATCTAGACTGTGATCAGGGACAAGGGTATTTTGAGAATTTGAAAAGACCTAGTGTTTGGAAGGATTGAATGAGGCATCCCAGGAGGAGACTGTTGAGCACAATATTCCTGTACTGAGAATGCCACAGAGATGAGTTTGACTGGAACTTGGGACATGTGTCAGGAGCATGTTTTTGAAGAATGTGGGATAGAGTTGGGAGAGAGTGCATGAGGATAAGAAACTTGATGTGGTATTGAGAGGCAATAAAAAGCTATTATGACATTTTAACAGGTGAGTTACCTGACAGCATAGTAGTTGAAAGACAATAAATTATTTTAAAAACAGAATAAGCAAAGTAGAGAAGAGAGGAGAATGCTTCAAGAAAAGGGTGGAGACATGGTGCCAGGATGAAGAAAAGAACTCAAGAAAGGGAAACAGAATTAAGCCATTTGACTTAGGCTAATTTCCTTTTTGGAAAATAATGAGTTTACAGACAGGATTAAGTAGGGAGTGCCTAGAGAAGCATGAAGATTGTAACAGAACTAAGTTTAAGAAGGACAGAATCAAAGTTGGAAGGAACTTAGAGGTCAGCTATTGTGATGACTTCTCACTTTCAGGATCTGTAGGCCTAACAGATATTCACTTCTCCCTGTTAGAAGGGCACACCCTAATTTGTAAGGCAGTAGATTCCATATTTGAACAATAGGATATTGGGTAAACAAATTGTTCATTTCATTGAGATAAAATGTGAGAAGATACAAGCACAGGAAGTAGAAATTTGCTGATAGCAGGAAAGTGCAGAGGGCTCAAGTCTATATAATTAACTGGAAAGAGAGGCTTATACACATTTAAAGGACAAGAAAAAGGAGCATTAGAGAGTCTATAGCGAGAAGGATGACAAACCCTCTTAGAAGTCAGAGGCAGGAAGTGATCAGAGGCACAGATGGAAAGGTTATTTTCTTTTTATTTATCTACCCACTAACCGGTGCCTAATGCAGTGCTTTTAGCGTAGCATGTGTGCAGTAGAGAGATGTGCTGATTGGTTAAATAAGAAAAATGTTTTTGAGATCCAGGAAAAGATAAAGGGAAGAATTCAAAATCAGATCTGAGATCTAACTAGTGATACAAGTCGTGTGTATTAAGGGGGAAGAGAAAATTCAGAAGCGTCACTTTGGGCCACTCAAAAGAAAATGGCTGCTGTTTTAGACAATTTTAAAGACGATGATTGAAAAAAAAAAAAAGCTCTCTGACTCCATTGCATCTTCTCTCAAAACTGAAGTATAGGCAAGACATTTGGATCAAACCGTTCCTCCTGGAGGAGGAGACATGCCAACAGAACCTTGGCCAGATGGGAGCTGTAGAAAGAGGCTCAGAGGGGCATTTTATTGCCCAGTCAGTTTGGATTTAAACCAGGTGCCTCCAGGGTAGAAGGCCAGAGCTTTGCCAGTCAAGAGCAGGGATGTAAGCTGCCGTTGTGTGAAAACAAGTTAAGTTGCTTGGTTCCAGGGAATATGGTCCAAGTGTCATAAATGCATCTGTTTAATAATGCATATCAGTAGCTGTTCCAGAATTTGGGCGCCTTTGTTACCTCATTTCCAGAAAAATAAACAAGCCCATGTCTTAATAAAAGCACTAGATGGCAGCATAGGACATCTATTAAACCATCTCTCACCACAGGCTGCTGGAATTTTGACAGATACAAAACGGTACCTGTGGTTTTGTGTATAAAACTGGTATAACTGTTTGTACATTTAAAAAATGTAACAATAAATTAAACATAAGGGAAAGGGGTTGCTAATAAATACAGTGTTAGACTGTATTTTTGTATACCAGGTGACAACAAGCTCGGGCATTCAAATCTGATTTGTGCAGGGGATGGGCAGGATGGAAGCAAGTTGAAGGAGTTGCAAAATGTACATGCTGGGTGGTTATAGCTTCCTTGAGGCTTGTTGATGATTTTTCCATATGCCTGTATGCAATATACAGAGATGAAAATCTGAGCGGTCAAGGGGTACGATATTTCTAAAAGTTTGGTTGTGAGGGATTCTATAAGGAAGCACTGATCTGTGATTCCCTAACTCACTCTTTGGATGAGAGAAGCTGAAAGTGTAATCTCTTCATGTGTTTTCTTTAAAAGGGACACAAATTATGCCTTTCCATTCTCTTAGATCCACTTATCAGTTTGAAAATGAGCCCCTTACGCGGGCACATTCTAACCTATAGGACTGGGCTCAATGCACACTGTCATCTAGGCTGATTCATTTTCTTGGTCAGAACAGGGTGCAGTCTCAGATGCCAGGACATGGATTTGATATTAGGAAGGCCCAGCTGGCTTGCTTCAGAGGAGAAGGAAGCAAAAACTGTTCTAGGTCATCTGTGATGAACCTCACTCATTCGCCTTGCTCTATGTAATAATGATTCTTTACCACTTCTAGGAAAATACTTCAGAGTACAAATCCTAACGAGATGGTCAGAAACATTATGTTTTTACTTGTTTTTTAAATTCAGCAGACATTTTTTATCTATTATACTGAGCAATGAAAGAGGTAAAAAAACAAAAACAACCCCCCAATCCCAAATAGGGTATAACATAAGGTATATCTTATTTATTACAAAAACAATAATAATAGTTACTACTGGCATAAGGTTTATAGCTCATGACACACAGATCCACAAATCTTATTTGGATCTCATAATAACCCTATAGTTTGGCTCTTTTTATAGGTGAGGGAACTTAAGTTCAGAATTAGTAATTTGTAAGATTATAGCCAATACCTAGAACCAATGGATTTGAAGCTAGTCTTTTGGACTCCAATTCTTGAACCCTTTCCACTATACCATAAAACTGTAAGGAAAACTCTTTTCGTATTTTATGCCATTTCAAGCTCTTCTCCTCTTGAAAATATTTTTTTACCTCAAAAACGTGTGAAACTTAGATCAAGGATTTGGATTCAAGTGCTATGATTATTTAGTAAATGATGTTTAGAAATAAAGAAGTGTTCTATTAATGGTAGAATAAAAACAAAAGGTGCTAAGGAAGACCATTCCACTTTGGTTTGTTGTTTTATCGTTTATTTACAGTCAGGACAAATGCTCTTTTAAATATGAATCTTTTTTTTTCTTTTAATTGAGTGATCATGTAGACTTCTTCTGGTGTAGGAAACGGTGTTTTCCAGATAACATTTCTTTATTTCTTACACCTAAATTTTTCTTCTTTCCTTCATTGTTTCCCCACGGTTGCTATGCTTTACTCTGTAGTGTATACTCAGCACTTTGCAGACTGCCTGGCATTTAGTGATTTCTGGCTTATTTGCTGAGTGAATGGAGTAAACAAAAATGGGATTTCCATTTATTGCCCTTACTTGGTCCAGTCCTAGCCAGCCTTTTGCCTCCTTCCAGAGGATCTCTCCATTTTGAAGGTCAGAACCTATCTCAGATCTCATCTACTAATCAAAGCTGTGTCCAAGTTCCTTTAATAGTGTACAGTTCATTGCCACTCAGTCTAGCACTTTTATAGGTTTTCTTGCATTGTCCTCCAGTTGTTTCCTATAAGTCAGTCATGTTTCCCCACTCAGATTATCAGGTCTAGGAGGGGAGTGCTTGTATCAGAGAATATCAGTGTACTTGGTTGTCACAACATTTTGTCTGCTTAAATCTGTAAATTCTGTGTGGTCATGCGTTTCTCTGGTGGCACATCATAGTCTAAACTCATTTGTGAGCACTTTAGCTTGAGCAGGTAGGTGGAGATGCTATCTTTTATGAGGTGGCGCTGCACCAGGTGAAATCATCCTCTTTCAGTGTGGGCATTCAAACCAACAAAGAGGCTGTGTAGCTTTATTCCTGGAGGCTGCTGATTGCCCATTTTAGTGATCTAGGTCCATCATCTCTTTTTTAGCTAGTTGTAAAGGGCCAGTTTTAAACAACTATAGCCAAAATTGGATGATATTACCCAGGAGATGATCAAATGCCGGTATAGCCTCAGAGTCTGGAGGGCTTGAAACTTACAGCCTATGATATAAATCAGAAGCAAATACTTTAAAAAAGTATTTGATTTCCTCTTACTTAGCATTCAGTGGAATGAATCATTTAAATATTCAATGTTTTTTTGAACAAGCTTTCAACATAGAGATTAATGAAGATTTTTTTTTTTAACCTCCTTTGCTTTCTGTGTTCAGATAAGTTAATCTGTAGGAAATATGTTGTCATATTTGTCTCTATGGTAGGACTTGAAGTATATTACAAAGTCCACAAATTTTTTCCCTGCTGGCCTACTATAGTTCAATCTTTGGCATCATTTATTTTGGATAAGGCATCACCTCTAGAAAATTTCTATGAAAATGGATATTACCTGTCAGAGATCTTAGAAATTACTAACAAAGAGTAATTCATTAAGTGATTTTTCACTCAGCACCCACATCACCACTCCTCCCACCTTCCACACCTACCCTCATTCATATACACATAGAATAAGAAGTAGGGCAGAAAGGAAAATTCTAGAACATTCTTTGTTTAGTTTATACTTTGAGTCAATAGAAATTTGGAAACACCAAAAGGAAAATTCTGGACTTCTTGTAAGAATACTTTAAATGTTCATTTTTCCCCTTCCTATATTATTGTTATAATTCTCAAAGATATTGATTTAGAGTTCCTTCTAAGGCTTTATGGATGGCCACAAGAAGATGGAAGTACTTTCCACAGTGATCAGACTTAGCCATCCAAGTCAGTGAGAAGAGACACAGAAATCCAGGTAAGGTTGGTGTTCCCAGCTCAGGGATATAGAATCCTCATGGTCTATTCCCAGCAAGGGGTGTGCAAATTCTCTGTCTCTAAGAGTCCTTAAATCCCAGGGACTCTTTTAAGTTTCAATTCTAAGAAATGACAAAAGCATCTCAGCAAATGAGCCCCTGAAGGTGAAAGAGAGAGCCAGTGCATGTGCTCTCAGGAGAGGGGTAAAGGGAGTCTCTCACAGAATAGGTGGGATTGAACCTGACAGTGCAGGTAATTAACCTGCAAAAAGATTATACCCAAAGCTCACACTTACATTTAGTACCTGCTTTTATAAATGAAGAAAACTTTTTTTTTTTTTTAATTTCTTGGGCTGCTGCCACGGCATATGGAGGTTCCCAGGCTAGGGGTCTAATAGGAGCTGTAGCCACCGGCCTATGCCAGAGCCACAGCAACGCGGGATCCAAGCCGCGTCTGCAACCTACACCACAGCTCACGGCAACGCCGGATCGTTAACCCACTGAGCAAGGGCAGGAACCGAACCCGCAACCTCATGATTCCTAGTCGGATTTGTTAACCACTGTGTCACGAAGGGAACTCCAGAAAACTTTTTTTGAGACCAGAGATGAGAGGATTAGATCCCTTAGGAACCAGAGCATATTTGTGTGTGTATATATATATGTTTTTTCTTTTTTTGTGTGTGCGATGTTGTGGAGTTGGGAGGTGAGATCTCAATTCTACATTCTCAGTCAGCATCTTGCCAGGTTTGTCTGTGGTTTCAGGTACAAGTGTAATCAGCACATACTGGTTGAAGGCCCCCCTGTCAAAGCCCTCCAAACCATTCTATAACTGCTCTGGCACTGGGACCCGTTTTCATGGGAACTATGCCCAGGAGGGGACATAGCAACCGGAGTGGGAGTGAGGAGAAGGCCTGAATTCCTAGTCCAGTGTCCCAGGTTCTTTCAGTCTTTGTAATATTTGCCTTATTTCATCATTTTGTGTTTGTAAAAACAACCATAGAGAACCTGATACTTTCTTTGTAGGCAATATATCTATAGAATTAAGAGTTACGCAGGGTCAATTAAGTAGTGAATCTTTAAAGCGATTTAGGCTAAACTAAATAATCAGTTGCCAAATATATATATAATCAGCTTTGCCTTTGGTGATGTGCCTGGAGCCAAACTGTTTTAGGGAGAAGAGGGAGAATCAAAGGATTGTGTGTGTTTGGGTGTATGTGGTGTTGTATGGTGGTGGCAATGGTAGTGTGTGTGGTGTGGAGTATATGAATGTGTGTGTGTGTGTGTGTCTATGCATGTGTATGGATGGTGAATCATATTCCATAGCTTAATGGAGTTAATGGGAATAATATTATTGTATGATTTTAGGCAAATTATGGACATATTATTGGCATGTTCAAGTATCTGTAGTTCAGTCAAATGAAAGCTGGACTAAACTGTACCTTCAGTTAATTTACTTTGCTCTTTAGTTTTACCAAGTAGCTCAAATGTTGATAGACCAATACGCAGTTCAGACAAGGTAACATGGGGTTCTAGAAGGGGCTTAGACTTTGAAAACTGGTATTCTCATCTAAATACATCCTAGCTGTATAACTACCTTGGATGGTTGTTATGAAGGAAAAAACTAGGCATCTCAAAAAACATGCTAAGCATATGGCCTTAATTTAGCAAGTTTCCAACAAATGGACCTGCTTCTCCTACCTGGCATATTGAGCAGAAACAATGGCTTAGCCCTTTCCTTTTGTCCCTCTCACTCTAGAAAAGAATGTAATCTTTTCCACATTCTCACAAACTTTCACTTTATTTTCCAAATAAAGCTAAGACATAGTAGCAAGATGGCCCTATGTAGCAAATATTTCTGATGTGAGGGAAATGCTTTCTTGTGTCCACTGTGGGGACTTTAAATTCTGGGCTCCAGCCTTATGGTTCCACTGAGTAATCATGTGAGTTAGAGCAGGAGTTGCAGGAACTCTTAAGTCATTGTTTTCTTCACACAAATGTAAAAATTTTCCATCAGAGGCCCAACTCAAATTTTATAGTGGTCCATAACCGTCTCTCATTTCTATGCCTGGTCTGTAACCATCTCTTGCTTGACTGACATTAAAGTTACTTGCTCTGAAATGATTTTTTCCATGTTAATAGCATCTCTCCAACCAGATATTCAGCTTTAAGTGTGTATGGTCAATACCACATTTTTCTGTATTATATTCTATAATGAAAATATTTATTGATTGGTGGGAGGCAATGGTGATTTTATTATCTATGGGGTGATTATCTAAAATGTGGACTACTGCATTTGGATCTCTTTCGTTTTCTTCTTCCTCCATCACTTTACGTATTATAGCTCTAAGCCCTTCCATCAGACAATGAACATGTCAGAGAATAGATAATCTGGTCTCTTGACCTACTCTTTGATGAAAGAGAATTTGAGAAATTGTTGCCTCGAATAAGATTTTTGTGTTATCTGTGGTTTTACAATTATCTATGCATTCTTTATCACTATTGGCAAGGGCTTCTGGAGAGAACCTCATGAAAACTTTACAAATAGCCACTATTATTACAGAGAGTTAAGGGTTAAGTATAACATTTGGAATGAAATATAAGTGCTGCAGCTGTTCAGCTGGGTATAATAATATACACCTGATGCTACTTATATTCTGATGTCCTGGTAGCAGCTGCAAAAAATTTCTAAACAAAAAAAGTGAAGGATATTTGCATAACGAATTGCAAGTTTAGTAATTTTTTTTTATTATTGTTAATAATAGAAAGGAGGAGAAGGGAAAAAATCAAGGCTGTATAATTGGTGGAACCAGTTAAATGCTCCCTCCCTCCCCTTTTTTTTCTTCCTCCCTCCTCCCCTTTTCTTCCCTTCTTTTTTTCTTTCTTTCTTTCTTTCTGTATTTTTAAAGGTGATGGGTGGAGAGAAATAAGAGGAGAGGTTAAGAAGAGTTGTGTATGTCACAAATTGGACAGTTCTATTCTGCAGGTCTCTATCATGATGATAGCTGAGAAAATATTTCTAACAACTCCCATGTCTCCATTTCAGCAGCTACCAACATCACACTATCCTAACACTGGAGTACCATGGGCCATTCCACACACTATAGAAAGTGCAATGTAGCTGCTATTAATCAACAGCAGATGGCCTGAGCACTGTGGGCACCTTACCCACATGGCACAGCATGGTAGAAATGTGGACTTTGCCAAAACGTTGATGACCTTACATACATTTTCAAAAAGTCAAATACAGTAAAGTCCATTTCCAGGGCCTGAAACAATTCAGCATGAATAACAAGGCTTTCCCTTCTAGTTTTTATATTCTGCTTAATATCACTCTTTCAGCGTTCATTAAGATTGGGCTCTAAAGCTAAGAGGCAACATCACAGGGCCCTTATTGTTCTGTGCATATTAGGTAGACCACATACCTGCCATGGGATGATTGGTAAGATAGAGGCAGTAGGTCTTCCTCGAAACATAACTTCATTTACTTTCAGCGGTGAAGGCAGTTGCCACTTGCCTGTGCCAACTTATGCTGGAGTCCAGCGCAGGGTCTAGGGAGGCGGAGTGGATATAGAAGAGAAGGACCATTTCTGGCTTTCTGCTTCTCTGATAATTTCTAAAGCAAGTGCAGCTTCCCTATTATTATGAGATTTGAGGCAAAGAACTGAAAGAGTCTGGCTTAAATTTTTATGTCCTAGAGTGCCAGTTGCTTTTGAAAGAAAGCAGCTGCATTGAGGTGATTATCACTATGTACAATAGAAAAGTATAAAAGTAGAAATAATCTGTCAGGAGTTACCCTGGCTTAATTTAGTATTGGGGAGATAAAATGGAAAGGATCAAGGCTTTAATGTCTATTCTTTATTATTCCCATCCTTCCAATTCCTCACCCTCCACCCCGTCTCTCTAGAAAACTGTTGTTTACAATGTTTTCAGGTATACAGAAGCCAGCCCTGTTGGAGAGTTCCAAAAATATGACCCCAGGATATCCCTTTGTGGAGTAGTGAAAACGAATCTGAGTAAGAGCCATGAAGTTGTGAGTTCGATCCCTGGCCTCACTCAGTGAGTTAAGGATCCGGCATTGCTGTAAGCTGTGATGTAGGTCGCAGATGTGACTCAGATCCCTGAGAGTCATTCCTCAGAACCTCACAGATCTCTCTTAAGAAGAACAGTATCATTTTGGGGGCAAGGAGTAGGCAAATTCCTTTACATATAAGCTACACTAAGCAAAATCCCTCCCCCATTGCCTAGCAAATGTTTTATGGGTTATAGATACATCATTTCACCAAATAAAGCAGATGGAAATCAATATGCATTTTAACATGTAGGCAGTTTATAATGGGAGAATGACAGCCCACTGTCTATAGGCAATGTAGGGTGACGGGCCTACAGTGACTGTCTCCAGAGTCCTCCAAACACTGGAGGACTTTCTTTGGCTACTGGGTTACCCTAGGTGGAGCAGCATGTTTTTACCTCTTAATGTATTGAAGTCTACAGTGCTGAGCTAGGTATTTTTCCTAGGATTTAGGAATAGACTGCTTAATGAGGTCTTGGTCATCTCTTGGTTAGGTTGTTCAAGTTGATTACTTTGGTCAAGGGAAAACTAAGGTTATTAAGACCAGTGTAATTAGTTTGCTATGGTGTAGAGAAAAGTACTCTTCATACAAACTATTCCACAAAAGTCTTACCAAATCCTGGTATTTAGTCAGAGGTCTTGCAAATACATATTGCTAATCACAGGAGGATCTAGGGGAATAATACAAATGGAGTTATCACCTGGTATCTGCAGGGAATTGGTTCCAGAACCCCACACCCCCCCCCCCCGCCAACAGGTGCAAAAATCCACAGATGCACAAGTCCCTTATATAAAATGGCATCATGTTTGCATAAAACCTATGCATATTCTTCTGTAAACTTCAGGTCACCTCTAGATTACTTATAATACATAGTATAATGTAAATACTATGTAAATAGTTGTAAATACAATGTAAATGGTATGTAAACAGTTGCTGATGTGTGGCAAATTCAAGTTTTGCCTTTTGGAACTTTCTGGAATTTTTTTTTTGAACTAATTTTGATCTGTGGTTGATTGAATTGGTGGATATAGAACCCACAGATTTGGGGGTGGCTGACTACTTGTAATAATACAGTGCATTTATTAGTCAGCATAGGTGAAGTGCTATAACAAAAAAATCCCAAATCCCAGTGACTTAACACAGTGAAGATTGACTACTTCCTCAAGTGACAGTTTAATGCAGTTAAGTAGAGTGAATAGGCTTCTTCCACCCAAGATTCTTACATGTTCTAGGGCCTCGAAGTACTCTATTGGATTCTCTCAAATCAGCTAACAAAGAATAAAGAACATGGAGAAGGTACAACCATTCTAAACTGCCTTGGCATGGAGATGACATATTTTTTTCTTCTCAGGTGTTTTTGTAAGAACAAGTCACATGACTGTCTAATTGCAGTATATCTAGGACATGTGACCAACCATTCTCCAAAGAAAAAGAATGCAGATAAGAGTGAGCACTAGCTATCTGTTTTTCATAGTACAACTCTGCTTTTGCAATAGTATTATCTTTGTAAACAGAGGACAATCCTTTTGTGGTTGCTGTTGTTATGAGATCTAGCTAGGGCATACTGCCAGCCTTATTCCATAATGATTTGTAAAAGAATTGCAGACACAATAGGGTGACTGTAAAATTTTTCTTTTGAATTACCTTTTCACAATATACATTCCACTACTGACTACCACAGCTGGGGATCAATATTTCAGGGTGATAGTGGTAGACTCATGACCAGTCAGATCTTGTCAAGCGAACGTACACCACAGGCCTGGGTAGCTGGTTAAGGGGGTTGTAAATTTCAAGACAGTGCCATTCCCAATTGCAGTGGCACCTCATGTTTCATTTCTAGCTCCTTGGTGAGAGTGTCTCCTCCCACTGGCATGACATTTAGATTGTTTTAGTGGCTCCTAAGATGGGTGTGAGGAGAACGGAAAAACTCCTTTGAATTGTAATCAGTCTGTCTCCAGACTTAACGCTAGCAAAGATGCTTAAACAGCACTCTGTAAAGATGTTAAGAAAATATTTGTAGTGCTTCACACACACCTATAGACAAAAAACAGTTCTTGTTGCTGTAGAAGCTGCAACACTGTACAGCCTTAATTAAAGCATCATCTGACCTTTTTTTTTTTTTTTTTTTTTTAATGCTACAGTTGCAGAATCCTGCTGAAGAAAAGGATTAATTACAGATGAGCTGTGTGTCATGATAATTAACTATTGCGGTTTCTCTTATTTGCCACATTCTGGTACTTTTTCCGCTTTAGTACATTCAAGGAATGAGAATTTTTATCACATCCCCTGCCTGCAGTCCCTGATGGATTTGTCACACATAAATTTGCACGGCATACACAAAATATTGAGCCATCAGCATTTTTTTTATCCCTGTGCACATTGGAACAGACAGCAAAGTTAAGCTTGTAGTAGGGCAAAAAGATCCAGGTATAGAGATAGTAAAGAGATCATGAGACATGAGAAACATGGATTGAGAAAAGATCCTAAAGTGAAGTTGACATAAGCTAACTTTGAAAATATCCAAGCAGATGTTGACAGGAGGCAAATAAATTGAATCCAAATGATCATGATGAGACAACAAGATCATCTGGCTCTGATCTGATTAGGTCTTGGGATTTTCCGCTTAATGCAATGCAAGCTCATTTATTGCCAAGGTCACATCAGGTTGTACAGTTTTCCACAGGATGTAGAATTTCCAAAAGTGCCCATGGAAAGTGGAGCCGTAATCTTAGAAAATACATAATTTCCTCTGCTTGAACGGATTCTGTTAGCAGTACCATTTGATTTCCTAAGCATGATGGCAAAAAGTACACCCATCACCACCTTGCAGTTCCTTTCTGTTTTGGTTTATACTGAATTCATTAGAGAACTGTAAATAGTTAAGCAAAATAACCGGTGATGATCTTTGATTCTGGAGCTTCTCCTAAGAATACTTACTTTGGTGCCGCAGACAGCTCAGGTTATGGCTGCAGCTTCCCTTCCATCACCTCACTTCTAGAATTTCTGAAAATAACCTTCTCACCTTCACTCCTCGAGCTCTCTTAATAGTTGTGTAAGTGTATAATTCTCTGTATGGAATTTCTGTCTAATCAAAATGCCTAGAGTGGCTTCACTTTTCCTAGTTAAACCCAGATTATTAGACATATTTTCTAAAAGCAGAATTCTAATTCTGCATCTGACCAATTTCTGAATAATTCTGTTTTCAGGAAATTTTTTGGCAAATCGTCAAAGTTCCGATTTTCTTGAGATTAGTTATTTTGTAAATAAAGTCTTTTTTTTAAATTACAGTTGGATTTACAATGTTGTGCCAATTTCTGCTGTATAGCAAAGTGACCCAGTCATATATATGTATATATTCTCATACTATATTCTATCATCATGTCTTATCCCAAGAGATTGGATTCTTTTAGAATATAAATTACTTCACCTCTGCTCTCAAAATAACTTGCACATAGGCTATAATATTATCTAGTGTAAATGCCAGAACACACTAATTTAACTGCTTAGAGTTATCCGATCTCTTAGGTTCACTGCATATTACTTTTTGGAACAAGGCAAACTAGATAAATAATAAATGATAAATAAATAATTAACAACCAGTCTTTTGATAATCTAGAAAATATGTTTCCCATATTTCCTAATGGATGATTTAGTTCTACCAAGTTACAAAATAAACCTAACTGGAAAAAGAGTTCTGTGACCATTCGCTAGTCATTAGGATTATGTCTCCCACATGTAAGATCGTGAGAGTCCACTCAGTGCTTTATCAAGGACGAAAATGTCTCAACTATCATATTTGATTATATAAATACATACTTTCAAATAAGGCAACAAATATGAATCATTGAAATTTGTGTTAAAGAATTAAAACCCATAAAAGATAAGGACTCTACAGCTGATATCAAAAGTCAGGGTTCTGGCTGATTTTCTGCTTTATATATAGTGGATCCTCTGCTCTTCTAGATAAACTGAAATTCGACTACACATGCCTTCTTGTACATGTGCATACCACTGATGGACCTTGGTGGTGGTAATTCATAATTAGCAATAGTGAACATTTATTCTTTGCAAAATTTAATCGTAGGCAGACTTCTTCAGTTTAAACTTAGTTTAAATTTAGCTTAGATAACCACATACCTAATTGATATAGGCATAATGGAGGAACATGGAATTCTTTCCAAAATGAAAAAGGTAAACATGAGTATGTGATTTTAACATTTTTCTAAGATGCGCTTAGTAAAAATACAAGATAGTAAATAATTTTGGGAGAGACATTAAGAATGAAGATGTGAATGAACCTTAAAAAATCATTTTAACTCTAGCATCAGGGCAAGAGTCCTTTGTTCTATTTATACAGCATTTTTGAATAGGATTTTTGAATAGGATTTTCCTTACAATTGTAAGATTCTTCAAGTTTTTATTGTAGCTATTTTGATCTTGATCATTTATTTAAATAAGTGTAATTTTAGTATCCTATTTTATAAAAAAGATATTATCCTCATTTTACAGGTGAGAAAACTGGACTTACTGATGCTAAATTATTTATCCGGGCTAAATTAGGTAAGAGATAGGGCAGGTTTACTAACATCTGGTTCAGCATTCTGCCCACTATACTGTGCTCGTTTTCTCACATATAGAAGAAGAGAGATAAGCCTTATTGCTTTCAACTTTACCCACTTACTTCACTGGTCATGGAGTAGGTTTGGCCAGGCTGGGGATTCAAGAAGGAAATTCTCATCCAGGTCAATAGGCCCCTGAAGCTAATGTATGATCAAGGCAATAAACCAGGTAAAGAATATAGATGACAGTAAGTCTGTAATGCTAGGAAAATGAAGAGACAAAAAAAAAAAAAACCCACAAGCAAACAAAACAAAACAAAATAAAAACCAAAAAGGTGTGGTGGCCATAGAAAATGAACTACTCCAATCTCTGGCTGCAGTGATCATTGTTGACTGCCTCAGCTGCTATATTCTAAAATTTGTCACTACATTTATGCCAAAGCCACCTTTTGGCCTGGCTGCTTCCAAATAATAAAAGACTACTACAGGAATACTAAAATAACTCTACTCTTGATAGACTTGTTCCTGAATGTTACAGGATTTCTCTGACTGACAGCTCAAGGTAGAGGATTCCACTAACAGGGTGATGGCAGTGGAAACGGTGAGAAGTGGTTTAATTCTGCCTATGTTTTGAAGGTATGATTGATAGAATTCACTGACAGTTTGGATGTTAAGAATACAAGAAAGACCTCCAAAGCTTTTGACCCGGGCACCTTTAAGCTGGATTGTCAACAGAGATGGAGAAGTCTTCAGGTAGAGCATATTTTCTGGGGTAGAGGGGAGAAGAGCAGGTGTTCAGTGGTTTCACATGTTAGAGATGTCTATTAGATGTCTAAGCATATGTGTCAAGTAGACAATTTGATGTATGAATGGGGAAATCAGGAAATAGTTTTATTTTTGTCATTTTAGGGCCATACCCGCAGCACATGGAGGTTCCCAGGCTAGGGGTTGAATCAGAGCTGTAGCCGCTGGCCTACACCACAGTCACGGCAATGCAGGATCCGAGCCTTGTTTGTGACCTACACCACAGCTCACAGCAATGCTGAATCCTTAACCCACTGAGCGAGGCCAGGGATGGAACCTGTGTCCTCATGGATACTAATCAGGTTCATTAACCACTGAGCCATGATGATGGGGTACTCCAGGAAAGAATTTTAGATTAGAGTTATATGTTTGGTAGTCATCAGCACACAAATGGGATTAAATGAAATCACTGAGGAAGTGAGTGAGGACAGAGGATGGAGTTTATCTAAGGACCCAATGGACAGGTAGTCAGTAGAGGAAGAACCAGCAAAAACGCCTGGAAGGAGTAACCAGTAAGGTAGGAGGAACACTAGGAGCGTATGGTACTCTAACTGCCTCTGAAACATACCTAAGGAGTTGAGAACATCAGAGTTGCAGACCTGAGCATGAGTTATAAGAATAGCATGGGCTTTTGTTCTTCAATACAAGGGCTTTTGGATTAGTCGTGATGTTGAGAGCAAAACCAACATTATGAAGCTTTCAGATAGTATTATGGGCTATGAATCAGTAAAGATGCTTTTGGTTTACTCAAACTAGCTTCAAAAATGGTAGAAATCTTTTGGTAAGGTGAGCTTTGGGTGGGATTTGATCAAGTTGCTGAGTGATGTCAAATGGGATATGAGTTTTTACTGTCTCTGCATTTGATTTTCCACAGTATAGATTTTTTTCCAAAGCTAGCTTCCCTCATAGTTTCAAAACCCCTGTCAACAGCATCTAGGCTGGTGGCAAGTGCTTTAATCAGTTATTTATGGTGGAACAGATCATTTTTTCCTGCCAGAAAAAGAGTACACTAAAGGTCTTCAAAAGTATCTGATCACATTTGTCCAAATTAAGGTCATATCTGTCCTTATCACCAAGAAGATAAGAGGCTGGACCCATTTAGTACTTTCCCCATAACTGGAGATGGGTCAGTTCCACCAAAATCATGACTATGAGATTAGAAGGAAAGAGAAAATGAAAACTGTCAAGATCCACTGTGGTTTATAAGATAGCTGGACTTGTTGTTAAATGCAGCACGTGGTTGAGGATGAAAAAATGTCCTGTTTGGCATGGGATAATTCTCAAACCTGGAGTTGTCCCTTTGTAACATGATGAAGAAATACAACAAACTAGTATCTCCAAGACTCAGTGTAATTGGTTCAAGAAAATAAGTTAAATATTCTCAGAGAAAGTGGCTGTTACTTCTTCAATGAAAAAAATTGTTATCCTAGGAGTTCCTGTTGTGGTGCAGCAGGTTATGGATCAGTCATTGTCTCTGCAGTGGCACAGGTTTGATCCCCAGCCTCGAGCATTGGGTTAAGGAACTGGCATTGCCACAACTGTGGCAAAGGCTGTAACTATGGCCCAGATTCGATCCCTGGCTTGGGAACTTCCATATGCTGCAGGTGCGATGAAAAAAAAAAAATGTCCTGTTTGGCATGGGATAATTCTCAAACCTGGACTATGTTTCAGAATTACCAGATCCCTAAGCACCATCCCAAGACTTCCTGAATCAAAATGTCAGAAATGGGCCTCAGGATCTGTATGTTTAGCAAAAACTACAAATGACTCTCATGTAGCCAGATGGGAAGCTTTGGAAACTAGTATTTAAGGCCCCAGCAAAGCCCACCTTCAGTAATAAAAAGTATCACAGCTCTGAGCTATGACAACAAAACAAAGTGACAAGATGGCCTGTGGTTTGCAAGTTCCAGTTCCTTTAATATGAATGAAGAGAAAGAATGTCAATGCTCCCTGGTGGCATCTAACTTCCCTTCAGATAGTAAATAGTTATGGTTTCTGCTGGGAATACATGTCCCTCCTCCCTAACACATTCTTTTTAAGCTACTGATGACATGGCTTGATTTATGCAACTTTCTAAGTAAACTGCACTTCAGAGCCAAAGAATTCATTAAGCGTGAGTGGCAATAACCCTACATCCAAATGTGGCTCTCCAATTAGAACTCAAAATTCCTCACAGCTGTTTTCCTCTAGAATTCTTACTATGTGCCAAACCCTATTCTAAAGTTTTACATGTATTAACTCATTTAATCCTCAACACAACCCTTAGAGGTAGGTGTCATTATTAGCTGTATTTTATAAATGAAGGTACAAAGAGCCCAAGTAACGTTATTACCTTGACTCAACTAGTCAATGGCAAAGTTGGTTCTAGGACTGCCATGATGGGTTAGTGTTAGCAGTAGGAAGCCTGAGTTTAGGAATGTGATAGCAAACATGGAGGCCACCTATTATGAAATAATGACACAGTGTCTTGATAAATTTTGGACATGAGGGAGCTATCCAGATATCCAGCTAGTATCATTTGGGTCATTAGCATGTTCCATAGTGACCCCATTAAAACACAAATGGGAGGGATCAGAAGGCATGCCTAACAATGCTTACCTATCCTGACAGTCTGTGATTTGACATTCAGTGTAATCAGATTTTGTATTGTGAAGAGACTTCTAATGACATTTTACTGTATTTCAGATAGGGCCATTTTATGTATGTTGCAGGGAAGAAGTGGAGGAAATTTGAAGGTTGGGATCAGATTCATACCAAAAGGAATGGATTGTCAATCAGGGCAACGTAAAGGAAATCTGAAAAGAAGCTAGCAAACTTGAGGCAGGCAAATCTTTGCTAATGCAAATTGATTCCTGGAGGGCTTCCAGGTCACTAAGGCTGGGCGATTATCTCTCCTGTTGGAATAGCTTTAGATAATGAATGGCAACCATTAGACACAGAGTGAAAGTTGCTTGCCTTTTGGACACTTCTACAGCATATGCTTATGGCATATTTAAATAACAGGCCAAAGAAAAATAGAACTCATTTAATTCAGAGGAGCTTGTTGGAAAATGCCAAGTCTTGTAGCTATGACTTTCTATGTCCATTGATTTTATTGAAGAGTAACACTGCACTTCATTCTAGAAATTAAGGTGGGTGGTTCTTTGGGTTTCTGATCTAGGAATTGATTGATTAATTGATCCATTGATTGGTTGCTTGATTCATTCATTTACCTAACATATCTATTGACCAAAGGAAAAAAAAAGATGAGTTAAAAATGGTTTAACTTCTCCAGAAATGTCTAGAAGGTCATGATCAAGAAAAAAATCTATTTTAACATCTGACATTGCCCTGAACAACTGAGCAAAAAGCCTTTTTTATATAGCCTTAGCGGAAAAATGGTCATTTATCCCCACCAAACAAGACTGACTTTGCTTTTACTAACTAGATGTTCTCCTTACCATTTTTCAATTCAAAGCATAATCTTTTTCTTTCTTTTTTTTCTGTGTTTAAACCAATCATAAACACTTGCGATTTTTTCCATTTAGTTTTCTCCATTTACCCTGCCTGTTCTAGGGCAACTCCTTGCCAAGACAACTTGCTTACGTGTTATTGAGTATACTGGGGCCAGCAAGTCACTGTTAGTGCCTACTGCTTAATAACTACCATTTAGCAATGCACTAATGGCACACAAATGGCTCCCAAACATTGTATAATCTAATTCTCACCATAGCCCTGAGGAAGGTACTCTCATTTCTGTGTGAAAGATGAAGTATTTGGGGCTTAGAGGATTAAATTACTTGCTTAAAGTTAGGCTACTGGTAAGTAAAAGAGTGGAAGTTTGAAATCCAGACTCCTGTGGCCCTAAATCCTTAATCCTTCATGCTTTACTAGAGTTTTACCAACAGAGTAAGTACTTAGAAATTCGTTTCACTTTATTTGTCTCCTTTTAAGGTAATGGACATTTTATTTATTCTGGCTGACTTTCCACAATTATTTTCCAGTGTGGTGACTCATTGATAAGTCTCCCATTTGGAATTTTTCTTCATAAATGTTGAAATTGAGGGCATTGGCCTCCAAGCACCCTCATTTGTATTCAAGGGGAGACATATAGTCTCTTTTTTATTTCTCCATCTCCCTTTGTGCTTTTACTCCTAGTTTTTCCTGCTTTATTTTCATTCTCCTCATTTGGTTATTGTCTCTACCCCTTAGTTCTATTGGACCTCAAAGAAATGTATTAAGAAGAAACAAGAAAAAAACTTTTAAAATGCATTTTTTGATAAGAATAGGTAAGAGTTGGTGGGAACATGTATCCATGTTTATTGTCAGCTACCTGTAGGAAATTCTGGTGTGTGTGTTGTCTTTCAATTAAATTATATGTTTCCTAAGCTCATGGACATGTTTTAGAGTCAGGCATGGTTTTATTTTATCCAGATTTAAATATTAGGTAGAAATTCAGAAGCAAGGTGGAGACGTAAATAAATCACTTGGTGCAAGAAATAGTTTCCTTCCATGTGGTCTTTGCACTTGAGGTTGAAGAGATACACTTCAGAATACTGTATAACTTACAGGCCCAAATAATATTCTAAAAATAGGAAATTTGGTGGTACATGCCATCTAAATGCACAGGCTAAAATGAATATAAGTAAAACTACTCAACAGCTGTTACAAGTGTGCTGCTATAAAAGAGCAACATAAAAAGATAACATAAAAAGATGTCATTAGAATGCAGGGCTCATCCCAGCATATATCACATCTCTCATCATCATGTTTCCTTCCCCTCTTCTTTCCTCATGCTGGATAAGTGTAGACAACCCAGTTTTATTCTTTACGTAAAGAAACTCTGAAACAAAGTTTGGTTCTCAGACCAGGGCAGAACCTGTTAGACTCCAGTTCTCCTTTTTATTGTGAAATAATGACATTTCTAGGCTATGACTTTTCAGTAAGGTCTTAGGAATCTTTATTGCTTAATTGGGACATACCAAGTAGATGAGAACACTCTGGGAGAGATATTTTCTCTACATATATATATTTTTCAGTTGATACACTCCATCATCTATGTTTAAAATTTAGACATTAACTTCTCTCTCTCCTAAATCTCCCATTCACCCCTTCCTGTTTAATCCCACTCTTGTTGCTTTCCTCTTTCATTGTCTTCAACTCATCTTCTATCCAGGTGATCTCAATCATAAGCAAATATAATCTGTCACTCTTCTGATAAAAAAAAAAGGCAGTGGTAACCCAACATCTCTCATATAAAATTTAAAATTTTTAATATAACCTGCAGAGAACTTCATAATCTACTTCCACCTCTGTGTAATTTTCAAGTCTCATGTCTTGAAAACTCACCACATCAAGCACCCCCTTTATTTTGCCAAACCAGACACTGGACACTTCATGAGTATGCTACATTTTCTCACTGCTCTTATTTTTGGCACTTGTCATTCCTTGGGTAATGGCATTTTTTCCATTGCCAGCTTGGTGAGATGTTCATCATTTATATCTGGTCTCTGGTAACCATTCCTCTCTGCTCTCTTAGCCCCAGGAGAACAAGTGGCAACTTGCACAGCTTCCACTGTTGCTTACTTCTAATTATGTTGTTTGGGAGATTTAGTTCATTCATGAGACTCCTTGAAAATGGGATTTGGAGCCTTTCACCTTTGAATCCACAAAACCTAGCACAGTGTCTATAACATAAAAAGTACTCAGAAGGATTTTTTTGCAGGGAAATAATAATTTTGAATTCATCTGGAAAGCATGAACCTAACTCAGCATATTGATGATTTTATAATAGTGAGTTTAGAGTTGGAATAATTCATGCCTCCCCAAACAAAATCATGAAGATGCCTGACATGTATATACTGGCCTATATGTGTCAGAGGGTATGTAATGGCTCTTTGTCCCAGTTTGAGTGTTACTAAGATTGATCAGAGGATTCAGATTATGATAACCTGAACTTTCCATTTAAAGGTCCCCACCAACCTCTCTTCTAATGATGTCATATATTGGTGATTATTGCCTAATTTAGTTGTTTCATGAGCAATTACAGCATGATTTTTAAAATTCTAGGAGTACCTATTGTGGCTCAGCAGAAACAAATCTGGCTAGCATCCATGAGGACTCACTGGCCTAGCTCAGTGGGTTAAGGATTTGGCATTGCCATGAGCTGTGGTGTAGTTTGCAGATGTGGCTCGTATCTGGCATTGCTGTGGCTATGGTGTAGGCTGGGAGCTACAGCTCTGCTTCGATCCCTAGGCTGGGAATGTCCATATCTGTGGGTGTGGCCCTAAAAAGACTAAATAAATAAATAAATAAATAAAATTCTATCATTCATTGCACATTTATTAGCTGGAATTCTTAAAAAAAAAACACCTTTTGATCTTCGAATATGGGAGTTTGGTTATTTAAAATGCAGTTCAGACAAGAAAGGGAAAATAATGCTTAATTATTTATTGACAAATTTTAGAGTAAAGAATTGATGTCCAAGTTACTTTCAATTGTATCCAGTATACATACTTACTTTTGAATTAATTCCTGTTATTTAGTATTATGCAGTGTCCAGAGTATATAATATAATGCCCCATCTTCCATTCTGGGCATAAAATCCTCAGCCTTTGATTTGTGTTACCCCTTTAGTATCTAGAAACTGTGTAATGATTTTCAACACAAACCAGTAACTGATTCCTTATACCAATCAGCCAGTCAAGTGCAGCAAAGTAAAACCCAATTATCTTAACACCTGGCACCAAAATTCCTATGAAGCGAAGATCAATCTCTGCTTAGGAAAAAAATTTTGATGAATTGCTTGGGATGGAATGAGAGACAGAGGAAGTGAAAGAGAAAAAAAGAAGCAAGCTAATATGCAAGAATGTAGAACCCAATGGATAAAATTAACTGAGTAACTTTTTAAAAAACAGACATACCTAATGTTTAATGTTAAATGTTATTGTATATGGTATAAACTATTGTCACTTCTCCCAAAACTTTAGTAAAAGCTACTAAGTAACACTCAAAAGTATGATACAAGGGAATAAAATATTAATGCATTTTAGGGAGAGAAGAAGCAAAGGAAAGGGGCTAATTTTTTATCTGTATCAATATGGTATAAACAGAGACCATCAAGGTAGAAGAGTGAGATGATAAACTGAATCAGCCAAGCAGAGAAAGGAGTTGAAAGCCCAAGCTCTGAGAACTGGTTTGAAGTGGGTCTCTTGTAGACAACATATATACAGGTCTTTTTTTTTAAATCCATTCAACCAGTCCATGTCTTTTGGTTGGAACATTTAATCCATTTATATTTAAGGTAATTATTGATATATATGTTCTTTTTATTTATTTTATTTTATTTTCCCACTGTACAGCAAGGGGGTCAGGTTATCCTTACATGTATACATTTTCTTCCCCACCCTTTGTTCTGTTGCAACATGAGTATCTAGACTTAGTTCTCAATGCTACTCAGCAGGATCTCCTTGTAAATCTATTCTAAGTTGTGTCTGATAACCCCAAGCTCCTGATTCCTCCCACTGCCTCCCTCTCCCATCATGCAGCCACAAGTCTATTTTCCAAATCCATGATTTTCTGTTCTGTGGAGATGTTCATTTGTGCTGGATATTCGATTCCAGTTATAAGTGATATCATATGGTATTTGTCTTTGTCTTTCTGGCTCATTTCACTCAGTATGAGATTCTCTAGCTCCATCCATGTTGCTGCAAATGGCATTATGCCATTCTTTTTCATGGCTGAGTAGTATTCCATTGTGTATATATACCACCTCTTCCGAATCCAATCATTTGTCGATGGACATTTGGGTTGTTTCCATGTCCTGGCTATTGTGAATAGTGCTGCAATGCACATGCGGGTGCACGTGTCTCTTTTAAGGAGAGTTTTGTCCGGATAGATGCCCAAGAGTGGGATTGCAGGGTCATATGGAAGTTCTATGTATAGATTTCTAAGGTATCTCCAAACTGTTCTCCATAGTGGCTGTACCAGTTTACATTCCCACCAATAGTGCAGGAGGGTTCCCTTTTCTCCACAGCCCCTCCAGCACTTGTTATTTGTGGACTTATTAATGAGGGCCATTCTGACTGGTGTGAGGTGGTATCTCATGGTTGTTTTGATTTGCATTTCTCTTATAATCAGCAATGTTGAGCATTTCCTCACAAAATCAAATACCTCGGAATACACCTGACCAAAGAGGTAAAGCACCTATATACCGATAACTATAAAACTTTAATCAAAGAAATCAATGAAGATGTAAAGAAATGGAAAGATATTCCATGTTCATGGATTGGAAAAATCAATATTGTAAAAATGGCCATACTACCCAAAACAATCTACAGATTCAATGCAATCCCTATCGAGTTACCCATGACATTTTTCACAGAACTAGAACAAACCAAACATTTATATGGAACAACAAAAGAACTAGAATTGCCAAAGCAATCCTGAGAAACAAAAACCAAGCAGGAGGCATCACTCTCCCAGACTTCAAAAAATATTACAAAGCCATAGTCATCAAAACAGTGTGGTACTGGTATCAAAACAGACAGACAGACCAATGGAACAGAATAGAGAATCCGGAAATAAACCCTGACACCTATGGTCAATTAATCTTTGACAAGGGAGGCAAGAACATCAAATGGGAACAAGAAAGTCTATTCAGCAAGCATTGCTGGGAAACCTGGACAGCTGCATGCAAAGCAATGAAACTAGAACACACCCTCACACCATGCACAAAAACAAACTCAAAATGGCTGAAAGACTTAAATATACGACAGGACACCACCAAACTCCTAGAAGAAAACATAGGCAAAACACTCTGACATCAACATCATGAATATTTTCTCAGGTCAGTCTCCCAAAGCAATAGAAATAAGAGCAAAAATAAACCCATGGGACCTCATCAAACTGAAAAGCTTTTGCACAGCAAAGGAAACCAAAAAGAAAACAAAAAGACAACTTTCAGAATGGGAGAAAATAGTTTCAAATGATGCAATGGACAAGGGCTTAATCTTTAGAATATATAAGCAACTTATACAACCCAACAGCAAAAAAGCCAATCAATCAATGGAAAAATGGGGAAAAGACCTGAATAGACATTTCTCCAAAGAAGATATACAGATGGCCAGCAAACACATGAGAAAATGATATATATGTTGTTATTGCCACATTGTTAGTTGTTTTGGATATGTTTTTGTAGGTTTTTTCTCTTACCTTTCTCTTTTGTTCTCTTCTTTCGTTATTTAGTGACTATCTTTAGTTATATTTAGATTGCTTTTTCTTTTGTGTGTGTGTCTACTGTACATGTCATTTTGATATAGCAGTCTGTATTTATATATGATTGTTTTAAGTTACTAATCTGTCACATGCATTTAAAATATCCTGCATTTGTCTTCCCCTCCTCAAATGATTACTGGTTTTGATATCATATTTGTATGTGGATAATTTTTCTACTTTTACTATATATTTGCCCTACTAATGAGCTTTCTCCTTTGTAAATTTCTTGTTTCTAGTTTTGGCCTTTTCTTTTCTGCCTGGAGAAGTTGCTTTAGCATTTCTTATAAAGCTGACATGGTGCTGAATTTCTTAGCTTTTGCTTGTGTATAAAACTTTGGAGTTCTTCACTGAATTTGAATGAGAGCCTTACTGGGTAAAGTATTCTTGTTTGTATATTTTACCTTTTATCACTTTAATATGCACTCCCTTTCGGCCTGCAGAGTATTTGCTGAAAAGTCAGCTGATAACCTAATGTGAATTCCCTTCTGTGTTTTTTGTTACTTTTCCCATGTTCCTTTTAATATTTTATCATTGTCTGATTTTTGTCAGTTTGATTAATAGGTGTCAGTTTGATAAACTCCCTTGGGTTTATCCTATATGGGACTATTTACATTTCCAGGACATGAGTGTTTCTTTTCACATATTAGGGAAGTTTTTAGCTATTAGCTCTTCATATATTTTTTCAGGTCCTTTCTCTCTTTCTTCTCTTTTTGGGACCCCCTACAATATGAACATTGGTGTTTCTAATGTCCCAGAGGTCTCTTAACCTGTCCCTCATTTCTTTTCATTCTTTTGTTCTTTGTTCCACAGAAGTGATTTCCACCAATCTGTCTTCTAGCTCAGTTATTCATTCTTATGCCACATTTATTCTGCTATTGATTCCTTCTGGAGTATTTTTCTTTGTAATTATTTTATTGTTCATCTCTGTTTGTTCTTTAAATCTTCTAGCTCTTTGTTAAACTTACTTATATCTGCTTGGTCTGTGCCTCCATTCTTTTGCCCAGATCTTGGATTTTCTTTATCACCAGTACTCTCACTTCTTTTTCAGATAGATTGTCTCTCCCCACTTCACTTAGTTGTTCTTTTGGAGATTTATCTTATTCTTTCTTCTGGAACGTAGTTCTCTACCCTTTCATTTTGTCTAACTTTCTGTGTTTGTAGTCTCCATTCCACAGGGTGCAGGATTGTAGTCCCTCTTGCTTTTGGTATCTACTCCCTGGTGGGTGAGTTTGATCCAGGGACTTGTGCAGGCATCCTGGTGGGAGGGTGCTTTCCCACTGCTTGGTGAAACTTGATCTTGTTCCTCTGCTGGTTAGGACTGTGTCAAGTGGTATGTTTAGAGGTGCTGTGGGCCCAGGAAGGCTTTAGGCAACCTGTTTTCTGATGACTGAGGTGCTCTTCAGCACCTTGGTTGTTCGACCTGAGATATCCCAGCACAGGAGCCTACAGGCTATTGCTTGGGATCAGGTCTTAGTGCCAAAATGCAATCTCTGGAAGAGCTCACGCCAATGAATATTTTCTGGATCTTCCACCAGCAATGTCCTTGCCTGCATGGTGAGCCACAGCTGACCCCTGCCTCCCCAGGAGACTCTCCAAAATCTGCAGGTAGTTCTAGCCCAGGCTCTTTTAGAATCACTGCTTTGCCCTGGGCCAGTGCACATGAAACCTTGTGTGTGCCCCCCAAGAGTGGAGTCTCTGTTTTCCCCTAGTCCTGTGGAGCACCTATACTTTAGCCTCACTGGCCTTCAAAGCCAAATGGTCTGGGGACTCCTCCTTCTGATGCCAGACCCCCAGTCTGTGGACAGTGAAGTGAAGCTCAGAACTATCACTCCTGTGGGGGAACCTCTGTGATAATTATTTTCCAGTTTGTAGTTTGTCCACCCAGTGCATATGAGATTTGGTTATATTGTGGAATTGCCCCTCTTATTGTCTCATTGTGGCTTCTTATTTGTCTTTGAATGTAGAATATCTTTTTTGGTAGGTTCCAGTATTTTTTGTCAATGGTTGTTCATATTTAGTTGTAATTTTGGTGTTTTTGTGAGAGGAGGTGAGCTCAAGTCCTGCTCTACTATCTTGTCTCCTTTCCCCACTGTGAGGCATTTTATTCATACCAGTTTCCATTAGAGTAAGTTCAGGATGGCTTCTCTCTCACTGTGGATGTAGTCTTGGATTTGTAATCTCAGGCTTTTATGCTCTTCACAAGATGAGCTGAACCAGTTTACTGCCTAAGTTCTTACCTCCCAGGTTATCTGCTCTGACTGTTCTAAGAACAGTGAATACAAAGCCCTGTTTTAGTGTTCGTGTTATTTGTACTTTTAAGTTTTTTGAAAGCAAACACTTTATGTTTGAAATTTCATTCCACTTTTCTCTAATTCCCATGTAATCCATTAAAGCTATTAATGTAAACATAATCATTAAATAATAGAAATAGGCTCTAGAACTTCCAAATATAAGAAAAGGAATAAAATAGAACATGAGTAGTTCAAAAAGTTCAAAAGGGCAAAGGAGGACAGATGAGAGAAAAAGAAAGCATAGTCATAGAAAACATAAACAGGGTAGTAGTAATAAGAAAAGTATGTAATTAGCTGTGATATTTGTTACATAATTTAAATGGGTAATCATTTTAATATTTAATTATATTTATTACTAAGGTATTTGTTGATGCTTGTAGTTTCTCTATTAAAGGATAGAGATTTTCAGGTGGGGTAAACAATAATATTTATGTATGGTTTAGAGACAACACTAAAACAAAATGGTATAGAAAGGTTGAAAAAAGCATATCAAAACTATTTAACAAAACTAAAGCATGTATGACAAGACATCAAAAAGTAGATTTAAGGCCAAAAATATTTGATAAACAAAAGGATTATTTTATATGAACGTCTCAGAGAAGATATAATAACCATGAAGAAAAAACTGCTAAAAGAGTACAAAGAGTACAAAGAGAAAGTAACCTATCTGTAATCACAGATGGAAACTTAATGTATTTATCTCAGAATGTGAAAGATCAAGTAGACAAAAAACTAGGTAAAGATAGGTAAGATTTCAGTAGTCAACAAATTCGCTCGAATGTATCTCCGTCTCTGTCTTTGTAATCCAAATATAGACACTCCACATTCTTTTCAAACTTTCATAAAAACTATGCAAAAAGAAAAATTAACTGTAACCTAGCTCTGTACCCCTTTAATTTCAACATATTCTAAAAAACAGAAATAGTTCAGGCCACATGCTCTGAACACAATGCAATAAAATTAAAAATTAACAACAAAAGAATAGAGAAAATAAACTAATAATTGAAAATAATTACTTTTGAATAGGAAAGCAGAATTTGGTGGGTAAGAGGGAAGTAAAATTGGATATTCCTTTTTCATAAAATTTATACCTTGCTATAGAGACTTTTGTAATATTTCCTGGGTAATTAAAAAATAAAAATCTATTAAAAAAAAGTAGTTAGCAAGTTATACCAGCAATGAAAGAAAAGAATCTCAAATTTTTTCTTTATCTTTTATCTTTGTAATATTTCTGTGAATATCATAGAGGTAGGTATTCTAATTTGATGCAATGAGAAGCTTGGGTTTTAACAAAGCAGGTTAAAAGACTAAGTGGCTAAATTGAATTATTTTCTTCTTTTGGGAGGCTTATAGATGAGTCTACCTTTCTTATAGATGGCTATTTTATAGAAATACATAAACAAGAATATCCATTTGTTTATTCAGACAAGTCAGAACCACAGTATAAGGACAGAATACTGTATTGAAACTTTTCTTACTTAAAATGTAATCCACTCTTATGTTGTGAGCAGAAATCATTTTTTTCAGACCTTTTGTTTACCAAGGACAAATTCTAGCTGCTGATTGAGGTAGTAGAGTTCACTTTGTGCCTCATTCTCTTAGAGGTAAATGCAAGGAAATGATGGTTCTTATTATAAGGTACAAGACCTTTCATTCCTAGGAAGAAATAAGACATTTCTGCATTTGAGAAAGTTTACAATCTATTATTTTGACTAAAAAAATCTTTAAAAAATTAATATCTTAAGTATTAAAGAACATATACAATGTTTTTCTTTAACAAAGTAAAATAATAAAAGATATCTTTTTAAATTCAAAATGAAATCACGTGACTTAGAAAACAAGTTCAGAGTTCAAATTCCTCAACATATTGCAAAAAACTAATAGTTAACTTTTCAATACTTTTCTCTAGTACCCCACTTTTTGCATTGAGACTTCTTGCAGTATTCAGAATCCTGACTCCTTTCTCTTTGATTTTCCACCAGAAATCTTAAGTTCATCTCCATTCTATCATGCAGAGCTCTAATCAATCTGCTGTCCCCAGATTTTCACACCCATACTGAACATGGGGCTCCATAAAAAACAACAGGCTCTGCATGTAATGTGACCCACTCTTCTTAGAAGGAGTTGGGATTATAAATAACTAAATCTCCATAGTTGACATCTTGTTTTCGCATGTCCCTTTTCAAGGATAAGTTAAAAATGAGGAAGATATTATGCCGCAAACTCTTTTATTTTGAATGGCAGTAAAATTCAAATACTGTATTTTACGTTCCCAGGTACCCCTGCGCTGTGTTACAGAAATATAGCTTTGTTTTCCAAGGCAATCAAGAAACTCCATAGAGAGTAACAACATCAATTCTAGAAGGAAAATAAGGAAAGCACTTGCTGCATATGTGTGAATTCATCTTTCAGAATTTTAAATTAAACTTGTTTAGTAAAAGTCATTTTTGTACAACCAGGTCATTTTTATATGTTTCGTACAATGTAAAATAAAGGGAAAAGTCTTACTGTCTATGGCACCTAAAGTTGCCTTAATTACATTTGCTCCAAGCTTGGGCAGTATAAAAATTAGTCATATCTAGAAAAGACAAATTCATAGAGACTGAAAGTAAATGAGTGGTGGCTGGGAGCTGGTGGTGTCAATGGTAAGTGGGCACAAAGGATCTCTTTGGGGTGATAGAAATGTTCTAACAATGGAATGTGGTAATGGTTGCACAACTCAGAAAATTTACTAAAAATCTTTGAATTGATCACTTAAAATGGTTGTGTTTTAGGGTATATAACTTATACCTCGAGAAATCTGTTAAAAAATTAGTCATATGAATGCCAATCTGAAAATAAGATTTTGAGCCTGTACCAACGACTGCCTTAAACAGTTTTACCTTTTCAGTGGTAAATGGATTTTGGTAAGTTGGATTTTGGTAGACGTCTGGGATATTTTCAAGTGCACTCTTGGGTTTCTTGGTTTATTACCTGGAAACTCCTTGCTGAGAATCTGGTCAGGATACATTGGTGACTTCTGGAGACATTCTCTTTGTACTGTTGGATTCCTTTTGAACTTTAGACTAGATTCCTCTGTTGAGGTACCATTTTTGGTGGCAAAGTTTTGTTTTTGTTTTTGTTTTGTTTTTTAAGGAGGCTAGGAGAAGAAAGCCTGTGATACTGTGATTTATAATAAGAAATATATTTGATCTTAATGGCACAGAGCTCCTTGGAATTTCCTAAGTGGTGAGAGAGATCAAGGTGTCTATTGTTATGTTATTGCAGTGACTTTTGGAATGTCCCTAACTCTTCTAAGAATTGAGGCTGACTGCTAGGAGAACAAACCAGGTGATTAGAGGGTTGGAACTTTCAGTCTCCACGCCCACTCCACCACCTCTGGGGAGGGGAGAGACAAAGTTCTGAGAGAATCTCAGTGCTAAATACCTGGAGGTGTGGGGAGAGACACACCTGGAGAGGGCATGGAAGCTCCATGCCCCTTCCCACAGACCTTGATTTTTACATCTCTTCCACTTGGCTGTTTTTGACTCATATTCTTTTATGATGAACTGGTAATCTAGGGAGTAACACATTTCTGAGTTCTCTGAGCCTCTTTAGCAAATTAATCAAGTCCAAGGAGTGGGTCCTTTGGAATTTCTCATCTGTATATGGCCACTTGGTCAGAAACACAGTGACAACCTGAACTTGTGATTGACATCTGAAGTGGTTGGGGTTGGCATAGTCTGTAGGACTGAGCCCTTAACTTGTGGAATTGAACACTAGCATCAGAATTGAGTTGAATTATAGGGCACCAGGTTGTTGTCTGAGAATTGCTTCATGGTATGAGGAAAAAAAACTTCCTCACATGTTGGAATTGTTGGAATAGAATCTTAAAACCACATCTCTAAGATAGGAGGTTTGAAATCATCAAACTCATTGACAGCACAGTAAGATCCAACAGGAAACTCTACGCAGAGCTAGGAATAAGTACTAGAAATGTATTAAGATCTGAGCAAGAATCATCAACACTGAGTAGACACCTATTTGTACATAGTACCAGTCTAAAAGGACTACACTTAGACTGGTTTTGGACTCCTGAAAATTTGCCTTTGAAACCTAAGATAATTTCCAATTCATTTCTTTGAACTGCCCTCTTTTTTTCACCATTAGTTCCTTTTGCATGGTCTAGCTCACTGATCCTGATTTGATTCCTACCCCATCCCCTTCCCTTCTCTTTACAGCTGTTTCAGTAATATTTTTCTAGCTGTCTATTCTACCCTTCTCTCCCTTGGTTTCATCTTTATCTCTTTATTTGATTCAAATGGTAAAGTTGTTGGAGTTTAGAGTGAAGGATTTTGCATTTGACATCCTTTATATCCCTTCTTGGGGCCTGTTTGGGAATCACCTTCCCACACATTCTCAGTGTAACATGTGATTGTTGCTAGTACAGATCTAGAGCTCTGATGAAATCTAAAGGGTAATCTGAGGGGCCAGCTGGTCTTAAGATCATGGATGACCAACCTAAAAGTAATGCTTGGAGTCAGGACCTAAATAGGTCCCAGAGGCTTGGGTTCCATTGAAAAGGGAACATCTTCATGTTTTCCAGCTGTCCCAGCCCTTAGCAATTCCAGACTCATGGGGTTTCTTTCAAGAAGCACCTGTTTGCATTGTAGTCTGAATTTGTAGCAAATTATTTCTACACAGTTGGAGATAACATCAAATTGGCTCTTTTACCAGGCACGCTGGATGGGTGCATTTGGATTTTGTAGATGTTTGTGTGTTCTTGTAGTGTGAAAATGCCTTTATTTAAAACAAATACATTTTCCAGCTCATTATTCCACAGTGTGAAGCCCAATTCTGTTAAAAATAATTACAATGGCTGAATTATTTTGCTAAGAAAAACAGGTACCCACATGCCACTACGAATTCAAACTTTTGTTTCCAACAGGCTTTTGATGCATCATCCCAGGATATTGTGGCTTAAAAGTTTAAAGTATGTATTTATAGGATCATTATCATAAATATTTTTACTGATTTGATGATTAAAAATCTTTACCAATACTTACACTACATATATTTCACATCCCTCTTTGATTACATCAGGAGGGAATAAAGTTTTTTTTATTATTCTTTTTTAAAATTCTTAAAAATATTGAAACATTAGATGCTGTAGTCTTGTTGGGAGGATAATAAAAGGTTCATCTTACGACATGCCAGATCTGTGTGCATGTGTGTGTGAGTGAAAGTTTATTTTGCTATGGGAAAATGAGTTAAAATCCAAATATGGTATAACTTAAAAGATGCGGAAATTTCCATTCTCACACACAGTCTGACGCCTTTGTATCCATGAACTTCTACCTTGAACTTCAAATGAATAAGCTTCTAAATTCTTTGTCCATATTTCTCTTTGTCAGAACTACATAAGGCACATTTTCATAGCTTGTTTTTCCCTCCACGTGTAATTGGAAGATAATTAAAGAATAGGCCGATGAAGGAGATCGTTAGGAAGAGAGAATCGAATGCTTGGTTCACCAGAAATGTTTTTAAGTGTCTGAACCTTCATGTTATTCAAATAATTGGAGTCGATCATTAATTCACAACAGCTTTCTAAGGTTAAAGTGGTTGTGTTTTCTAGGGAGACTGGAAAATTCCTCTAGGCAAAAAAACTTTTGGCAGTAACTGTTGTGGTGTGCAACAAGGTTTGGATTTGACCACATTGGCTCTCCTAGAAAAGGCACTGGACAGAGAGACGTTCTAGTTTCTATAGGTACCTTTATGCCTTTTCCTAGCCCTCAAAGATGCTGTGAGATGTTGGGAAAATTCTACATTTCCTAGCCTCCTCTTAGTGATTTCACAATACTTTAACATACTAGAAGTTCTAAGTAGCTTGGCACCTTATTTAACTTTAACCCAAGTTTCCCAAACTTACATGATCATGGTACCCTTTTTATATGGAACATTTATTAACATTCTTGGATTTCACAGAAAGAATGCTTTTTTTCATATAATGAGCTTTGCCAGGAAGATTTCCAAAACTGTCTCCTGAGATACAGGTTATGATTGGTAAAAATTATCATATGTAGTGGTATTGCCAAGAGTATTCAAAAATCTTAGAAGATGTGTGAAGAAGCCCTGGGAAATAAGGAAGATGTAACAGTGAGTATAAGAAATATTTACTTCAGTCTCAAATTTAATTTGGTTTAGGCTTTTCCGGCAGGGCTGTTATTCTAATTTCTTTTAAATGTATCACAATTTGTTCTTGAGATATAAGTTAATGTTTATAGAAACTATTTTACACGTGGAACATTCCTGGAAAGTAAGGGACTGCTTCAATATTTGTGTGAGTTCAGTTTTAGGGGAAAAATAGTCCAATTTTTATTATTATTTATTTATTTTTATTGAAGTATAGTTGATTTACAATTTTGTGCTAATTTCTGTTGTACAGAAAAGTGGCTTCATTGGACACATATATACATTCTTTTTTATATTCTTTTCCATTGTGATTTATCCTAGGAGACAGGATATATTTACCTGTGCTATACAATAGGATCTCATTGCCTATTCATTCTAAATGTAATAGTTGGCATCTGCCAACGCCAAACTCCCAGTCCATCCCTCTCCTTCCCCACTCTCCCCTTGGCAACCACAAGTCTGTTTTCCTTGTCCATGAGTCTGTCTCTTTTATGTAAATAGGTTCATTTATGCCATATTTTAGATCCTACACATAAGTGATAATGTGATATTTGCCTTTCTCTTCTCCTTACTTCACTTAGTATGATAAGCTCTGGTTGAATCCTTGTTCCTGCAAATGGTATTATTTTGTTCTTTTTTATAGCTGAGTCCAAAAATTTATACTTCAGAACTATTGCCATTCCTGCCTTGGCACAGTGGGTTAAGAATTCAACTGCAGTAGCTTGGGTCACTGCAGAGGCGTGGAGTGGGTTCAGTCCCCTGCCCGTCACAGTGGGTTAAAGGATCTGGTGTTGCCACAGCTGTGGCATAGGTGATAGGTCAGCAGCTGTAGTTCTGACTCAATCCCTGGCCTGGAAACTTTCATATAACGTGGTGAGGCCATAAAACAACAATAACAACAACCCACCCAAACAACTATTATATTTAATATATATTGTTTTTAAAAGTTTAAAATAGTAATGTTTGAATTCTTCCTGTCTCTGCCTTTCTCTGAGTCCACTTTCATTTTGTGTATTTTAAGAGCAATTCGAAATCACCTCCTGTGTACATCATAGTGTGTTAGGTGCTGCAGGGGGAATAAAAATAAAAAGAAGGCATAATCCCTGCTAATTAGAAAAGACATCATGTTGGATTTTTACACTGGCTAGGTAGATTTGGCTACATAGAACAAAGAGAGGGAGTTCCTATTGTGACTTAGCGGTAATGAACCCAGCTAGTATCCATGAGGATGCAGGTTCGATCCCTGGCCTCACTCAGTGGGTTAAGGATCTCGTGTTGCCATGAGTGGTGGTGTAGGTCAGCAGCTATAGCTCTGTTTAGACCCCTAGCCTGGGAACTTCCATATGCCATGGGTATGGCACTAAAAGCCAAAAAAACAAACAAACAAACAAAAAGAACAAAGAGAGGAGGTATGTTCTGGGTAGGAGATTCAGCTGAACAACAGAAGCAGAACGAAACGTCATCTCACCCCATAGTCAGCTAGCCCCAGGAAGCAGAAGGAAAGAATGCAGGTCGCCTTGCATCAGGTAGTTACCAGCTCTTAGATGTATGGCTGTTCACACTCACTCAGAGGGGCATGACCTCTTATCTGCAGCCAGAGTCCCTTCATTGTTTCTATAAGGATATATAGCTTTGTCTCAGTTTAGAACAGTTCAAGTACAAGAGTTTTATTGAGGTCTGTGAGGATAATTATTTGTGAAAGTGGATTGCCATAGGGGAAAAGTCTACAAGAAATTTAAAGCCTGTCCCTCTGATGGATGTGATGGCAGCTTTATGCAGGATGATCTGTCAGAAGGAGCCTGTTCCAGAGCGGTCATAGTTATGTTAGTGAAAACTCTTTCAAATGGTATTTGTGGGACCTAAAAGGAGCTTGTGCTTCAGTCTAGTGAAGGAAGGAGAATATATTGGATTGGCTAAACACCTAGATTCAAGGTCCTCACTGGAAAGTTGATGATGTTGTCCCCATCCTGGAAAAGAAGAGGCAGATGTTCCATTTTCTAAATAAATAAACAAGTCTTTTTATTTCTTCTGTTGGGAAATTTATCTGGTTTGGGAAAAGGTAGGAGGGGAATAAAAAACTGGAGGAAAAAGTAAGGAAGGGTCAGACTGGTTTATGGCTGTTTGCTTGATGCCAAGTTAAGCTGATAGCACAGATCACTTCTCACTTTCCTTTCCTGAGGTGCAAAAGGGGCAAAATCAGCTACTTTATAGTGACCATTAGACTTGAAAGTTCAGGGAAAGTACACATTAAGGAATATTATTTCTAGTGAAAGATTAACGAAATACTACTCACTGACTCTCTGCTATATACCCACTTTGTTTTTTATGTGCCGTTATGAGGGACTTAGCCAATTAACTAAGAGCTACTCTACAAGAATTAACTAGGGCTTTGCAGTCCAAAGATAGAAAATCCCCAATAAGAAAAATAGAATAATTTAATTTCTATTGAAATTAAGAAGCTTTGGAAATTTTTCTGATGTTTTCTGTGATTTTGATGTGTCATTTAAAGTACAATCAAATCATGGATTTGCTGCCATGCCTAGATCAGTCTAACATAAGCAACATAAGTGCTGCTTAAATGAATCAGAAAGGTTTAGTTTAATGTTAAAACTATCATCTCTCTTCTTAAAAGTATAGAACTGGTACTTTAAATGCAGCTGATAGGGGATGCATGACAGTATAATTATTCTAAAGGAATGTTAAATTGGTATATAGGTACATCTAAAACACAAACCTGAAAAAAAATGCACTTTAAAAATACAACACAAGCATGGAAATTCTATATTTACACTTTTTCCAAGACATTGAAAACTCATAGACCACAATTAGAGATCTAATAGGAGTATAAATAGTTCAGCTTGTTTGGTTAGAATCATTTAACTGCTTTACTTTTTATATCTTATACATTTTAAGACCTAAAATGTATAAGTAAGCATAGCATCATGTATTAGAAAGTCTCAGTGATAGGGCCTGTTCAAAAATTAGCCCAAATATTGAGTTATTTCAGTCTCCCAGAGTAGAATATGCAACTCGAGGGCCACAAAGACCGGGTGTAATCTTTGGAGCCAGGAGGCTACTAAACAGTTTTTAAAGTGTGGTCTGACTGTGGAAACCTTGGGAATTGGTCATCAATTGGCTAAATAAACCTTTCCTTCAGACCTTGCCTTGAGATGCCAATTATAAAACAGCATGGGCAGTGCTGCATAGAAGTAAACAGAGAGTACTATAATAGCTCCTTGAACATCTAGCTCAGGCTTTGGGGGTGGGGGTCAGCAAAGACTCCTAAGGGAGGGCTTATAATTTCATGAAGTATAAATGTATAACAAGGGAGATTGTTATCTAAGTGTAGAACAACTAAATGTGAGTTACTCCAAGTGTTCATAAATGATAGGATCATAGTACAATAATATTACTTCACATGTGTGTAGAGTCCAGTATAATAATTCATCTACAGCATTATTCCATACCAGCTGAATGTTACCTACTTGAATATTTCCTGATCTCTTTTCCAGACACATGGTAGGATTATTTATGCTTCCCTAATCCTTTGAACTAAGTGTAGTTGTCAGACTTGCCTTAACCACAGAAATGTGAACGGAATTGATCTGTGTTGCTTCTTGGTGGGCGTTTTAAAAGCTTGTATTATAATTCACCTTCTCTTTTCCCTACTGTGACAAGCCAGAAAACCTGTGGCTAGATGAGATGCTCCTCAACTGGATTTTGAGTGACTAGAGAAGCAGAGTCACCCTGTCAACCCATAATGGACATGTGGGGTGAGAAATACATTTTTGTTGTCTTAAGCTACTGAGATTTTATTTTATTTATTTATTTATTTATTTATTTATTTATTTATTTATTTATTGGTAATTTTAGGGTTGCACCTGCAGTATATGGAAGTTCCAAGGCTATGGGTCAAGTCGGATCTGTAGCTGCTGGTCCACGCCACAGCCACGGCAATGGCAGATCCGAGCCACATCTGCTATCTGTACCACAGCGCATGGCAACGCTGGATCCTTAACCCGCTGAGCAAGGCCAGGCATTGATTCTATATCCTCATGGATACTAGTCAGATTCACTTCCCCTGAGCCAGGATGGGAACTCAAAACAATGTAATCTTATCTTCCCTGAAGGATATATACATCATCCCTCATTGTTCTTATAAACTCTTATGGTACCTGCTAAAGGAGATTAATATAGAACATGCAGAAGCTTCCAATGCTTTTTCTTTTTTAAATGGACATTATTTTTCAGAGAAATTTTATGTTCACAGCAAAATTTAAGGCACAGTGATTTCCCATATGTCTCCTGTGTCCACATTTGCATTGCTTTTCCCACTATCAAATGACTTTGTTAAAGTGGCACCTTTGTTACAGTTGATGAACCTACCTTGATCCATCATAATCACCTTAAGTGCGTAGTTTACATTAGAGTTCACTCTTGATGTAATACATTCTGTGGGTTTGGACAACTGTATATTGACATGTATCTACCCTGTAATGTCATACAGAGTATTTTCATTGCTCTAATAATCTGCTGTGCTCTGCTCATTCCTTCCTTCCTACCCAAACCCATAGTTACTGATCCTTTTACTGTATCCATTGTTTTGCGTTTTCCAGAATGTCATATAGTTGGAATCATACAATACATAGCCTTTTGAGATTGGCTTTTTCACTTAGTAATATGCAATGAAGTTCCCTCCATGTCTTTTACGGCTTGATAGCTGATTTCTTTTTAGTGTGGAATAATATTGAATGTACCACTGTTTATTTATCCATTCACTTACTGAAGGACATCTTGCTTGCTTCCAAGTTTTGCATTTATGACTACAGCTGCTGTAAACATATGTGTGCAGGTTTCTGTGTGGAAATAAGTAAGTTTTCAACTTCTTTGTGTGAATACCAGGTAGAAATTGCTGAATTATATGGTGAGTGTGTGTTTAATTTTGTGAGATAGAGCCAAACTGTCTTCCAGACTGACTGTGTTTCCATAAGCAGTGAATGAGATTTCCTAATGCTCTGCATGATTGCCAGCGTTTGATGTCAGTTTTCTTGATTTTGGCCATTCTCATATATGTGTAGTGGTATCTCCTTTTAATTTGCTTTTCCCCCATGACATAAGATGGAGAGCACCTTTTCATATGCTTATTTGCCATCTGTAAACCTGCTTTGTTGAGGTGACTGTTAGGGTTTTTGTCCCATTTTTTAAATCATGTTGGTTGTCTTCTTACTTTTTGAGAGTCCTTTGATATTTTGAATAACAATCCTTTATCAGATGTGTCTTTGTAAATATTTTTCCTAGTTGATTACATGTATTTTTCATTCTCTTGACAGTATCTTTTGCAGAACAGAGATTTTTAATTTTAGTGAAGTCTGGCTTATTGCCTTTTTTTTTTTTTTTTGTGCATTGCTCCTTTGGCATTGTATCTAAAAAGTTATTGCCCTACCCAAGGTTATCTAGGTTTTCTCCTATGTTATAGTCAGAGTTTTTTAATTTTGTGTTTTACATTTAGGTCTATAATTCTTTTAGAGTATTTTATATGAAGGGTGTAACATATGTGTCTAGATTTTTTTTTTTGCATGTAGATGTTGAATTGTTCCAGCACCATTTGTTGAAAAGATTATCTTTGCTCTATTGTATTGCGTTTGCTCCTTTGTCAAAGAAAGCAACTGACTATATCAGTGTGGGCATATTTCTGGGTTCTCTACTCTGTTCCATTTTCCTATTTGTCTATTCTTTTACCAATTCACATGGTATCGATTACTATAGCTTTATAGTAAGTCTTGAAGTTGAGTAGCATTGGTTCTCTGACTTTGTTCTTTTTCTTCAATATCATATTGGCTATTCTTGGAATGTTTGTGCTTCTAGTGCTTTTTGTGCCTGGCATCCATTGTGGTCCAAAGGCCTTTTCCAAACTTCTTTCCTGATTATTGACTGCCAAAAAGCTAAGTTCTGGCTGAGTTAGTTGTTCCTGTAAAAGGGATAGCCATTGACTCCAGATACAGTCCAAATGAGCCAGATCCACAAGAAGCATTTAAGTAATAATAATTCAAGTCCAATATGATTTTTGTTCTAAAATGGGACTATCAGGGAGTTCCTGTCATGGCACGGTGGTTAATGAATCCGACTAGGAACCATAAGGTTGTGGGTTTGCTCAGTGGGTTAAGAATCCGGTGTTGGCGTGAGCTATGGTGTAGGTTACAGATGAGGCTCGGATCCCACATTGCTGTGGCTCTGGCATAGACCAGTAGCTATAGCTCTGATTCGACCCCTAGCCTGGGAACCTTTGTATGCCACAGGAGCGGCCCAAGAAATGGCAAAAAGAAAAACAAAAGGGGGGGGGGCGGTCATAAATTATAGTTTGAAATAATCCAATAACCAATTTGTATCAGTGTATTTACTCTCTAGGAAGGTAAAAATGCAATTTAATTTTCCTATCAAGCTTCATGACAGCTGTGCCTTCCCAGGCATCATTATCCCTGTCATTCCTCATGATCCAATCAAAGGCAAAGCCTGCATGTCATTGCTTCAGAGTTCCTCTATTATCCATTACCTAGTTCCTCCTGCATTGCCAAGGCCAGGTTCATATTCTTTTTATCACTTTCTGAATAATTGTGTCTGATTCCAGTTTTTTAGGCTCCAGAGAACATAACCTCTGTTATTTCTTTTCTAAATTAGATATGGATTTTTAGTTAAAAATGGATTAAAAATAGGATTCATATTTTGATAAAATTTTAGATTATTTTTAAGCTCTTCATTTTTATTTAATTTTTTATGATTTTTTCATTATAGTTAATTTAAAGTGTTCTGTCTATTTCTACTGTACAGCAAAGTGACCCAAACATATATATATTCTTTTTCTCACATTATCCTCCATCATTTTCCATCGCAAGTGACTGGATATAGTTTCCTTTGCTATATAGCAGGATCTCATTGCTTATCCACTCCAAATGGTATAGTTTGCATCTATGAACCCCAGACTCCCAGTCCATCCCACTCTCTCCACCTCCCCCTTGGCAACCACAAGTCTGTTCTCCAAGTCCTTGAGTTTCTCTTCTGTGGAAAGTTTCATTTGTGCCATGTATTAGATTCCAGATATAAGAGATATCATATGGTATTTGTCTTTGTCTTTCTGACTTACTTCACTTAGTATTAGAGTCTCTGGTTTCATCCATATTGATGCAAATGGCTTTATTTTGTTCTTTTTTATGGCTGAGTAGTATTCCATTGTGTATATATACCACATCTTCTTAATCCATTCATCTGTCGATGGAAATTTGGGTTGTTTCCATGTCTTGGCTGTTGTGAATAGTGCTGCATTGAACATACAGGTGCATGTACCTTTTTCAAGCAAAGTTTTGTCTGGATATATGCCCAAGAGTGGAATTCCTGGGTCATATGGTAGTTCTATATTTAATTTTCTAAGTTACCTCTATACTGTTTTCCATAGTGGTTGTACCAGTTTACATTCCCACCAACAGTGAAGGAGAGTACCCTTTTCTCCACACCCTCTCCAGCATTTATAGTATCCTACAGAGTATTTTCATTGCTCTAATAATGGAGGAAATCACAATTGGAAAGCAATCACTTAAATAAGCCAGTATATACAGATCAGAAAGGAAAAAAAAAAAACTATTGTAAAAGTGATGATAAACACAAGAACAGCAAAGGTACAAACATTAAGATGTTAAAAAAGGACTTCAGAATCATAAAATGTTGGGAAGGAAAGTAAGAAAATCTAGACTCCTTTTTTTAGAATGTGTTTGAGCCTATATGACTATTAGACTAAAGCCAACAGATATAGAAAGGAGTTAACATACTTGAAAAACAGGGCAACCACAAATCAAACCAAATACTACATTCAAAAAACCAAAAAGAAAAGGATACAAGCATAAAAGAAATAGAAATCATCTGACCAAAAAAAAAGAAAGGAACAAGGGGGAAACGTAGAATCAACTGGAAATCAAGGTTTAAAATGGTAATAAATATATATTTATCAATAATTACCTTAAATGTCAATGGACTGAATGTTCCAATCAGAAGACACAGAGTTTCAGATTGGATAAAAAAGCAAGAGCCTACGATATGCCATCTACAAGAGACTTACCTTAGGGCAAAGGACACACATAAGTTGAAAATGTAAAGTAAGGGGATGGTAAAAGATATCCCATGCCAATGGAAGAGACAGGAAAGCAGGAGTTGCAATACTCATTTCAGACAAAATAGACTTTAAAATGAAGGCCATAAAGAAAGACAAAGGAGAACACTATTTAGTGGTAAAAGGATACTTTCAAGAAGAGGATATTACAGTCTTCAGTATATATGCACCTAATATAGGAGCACCCAGATACATACAACAAATATTAACACATAAAAGGAGAAACTGATGGGAATACAATATTAGTAGGAGACTTTAACACCCCACTCACAGCAATGGACAGATCCTCTAGACAGAAAATCAATAAGGCAACAGAGATCTTAAATGACACAATAGAAAAGTTAGACTTAATTGACATTTTCATGACCTTACACCCCCAAAAATCAGAATATACATTCTTTTCAAGTGTACATGGAACATTCTCAAGGATTGACCACATACTGGGGCACAAACTAACCTCAACAAATTTAGAGTATAGAAATTATTTTAAGTATCTTCTCTGACCACTAGTCTCACTGAGTAGTATTTCATTGTGTGTATATACCACAATGTCATGAAACTAGAAATCAACCACAGGAAAAGAGAAAAAACTGACTACATGGAGACTAAACCATATACTACTAAAAAGCCAATGGGTCAATGAGGAAATCAAAAGTGAAATTAAAAAATACCTTGAGACAAATGATAATGAAAACACAACCATTCAAAATCTATGGGGTGCCACAAAAGCAGTGCATAGAAGAAAGTTCATAGTGATACAGGCCTTCCTCAGAAGAGAAGAAAACTCTCAAATAACAACTTAATCCATGAACTAAAAGACTTAGCAAAAGAAGAACAAACAAACCCCAAGGTCCAAGGTCAGCAGAAGGAAGGAAATCATAAAGATCAGAGAGGAAATCAATAAATAGAGATTCAAAAAACAATAGAAAAAAAATCAATAAACCCAAGAGCTAGTTCTTTGAAAGGGTAAACAAAATTGACAAACCTCTGGCCAGACTCACCAAGAAGAGGAGAGAAAGAACTCAAGTAAACAAAATAAGAAATAAAAAAGGAGAGATCTTAATGGATACTGCAGAAATACAAAAAACCACAAGAGAATACTCTGAACAATTACATGCCAACAAATTGACAACCTAGAAGAAATGGACAACTTCCTAGAGACTTACAGCTCACCAAAACTGAATCAAGAAGAAATAGATCAATTGAACAGACTGATCACTAGAAATGAAATTGAATATGTAATGAAAACATTCCCTACAAACAAAAGTCCAGGACCAGATGGCTTTACAGGCAAATTCTACCAAACTTGCAAAGAAGAACTTATACCTGTCCTCCTTAAACTTTTCCAAAAAGTTGAAGAAGGAACACTCCCAAAGACATTCTGTGAAGCCACCATCATGCTGATCTAAAACTAGACAAAGATACCACCAAAAAAGAAAATTATAGACCAATATCTTTGATGAATATAAACACAAAAATTCTTGACAAAATTTTAGCCAGTGGAATCCAAGAACACATTTTGATAAATTTTTATGTCTCTTCTGTTATTTTCATTTTCTGGGCTCATTCTCCCCTTAGCTGTTGGCATTAGTATTTGAGCTTCTTGTTCCTATCACATAGATGAATTTAATTAAAAATTTAGTTTATATGGGAAGACATTTGGGACATTGTACTATATGAGTGATATTCTTTCCCATATTGTACTAGCAGCAGAGTAACAGTAAAACAAAAACTGTAACCTAAAATTCAGTTCAGATTACATTTGTTTGAAGTTTCTTCAAAAACTTATTGGATTCCTTATTCTCACAGAATAAAGAAATTCAATGATATCTAAGTTTACTTCTAACTTTACCTCTTAGTTTGTCCTTTTTAATGTAGAAACTCTTATGATTCTCTTTTATATTTTGTATAGTATAGTATATATTCAAAATAAAAGTTTTCAGAACTGATTTTCTGAATGAATTATTTATCTTAATGACTCATATTTGGGTATGTGAGGATCTGAGGTTATTTGATTAATGAGCTGATATTGTAATGAACTTTTAATAAAATATAATGAATATCTGCAGTTGAAAAAGAACAGTGGTCTCAGACTAAGCTAGTCATTTATGCACTGAATCTCATGTAAATTTAATAGAGGGCTAGACCAAAATGTCATGTATAGCAACAACTTATTCCAAGGTAGTGAAGTCCAGTAGAAAAGGTGTTTCACATAAATATGGTAGTGCTACTAAATCAATTAGTCAGAGAATACCAGAAATCCTGTATTATGGAACATGCAACATTCTCTTTGAGTCCTAGATTTGCCCATCTTGCTGATAAAACGGGATTAAAACAAGACTGAAAGGGAACATAGTTGTTTCTGAGAATCTAGGGAAAGTATTTTATAGAAGGTGAGATTGAGCCAACCCTTGAAAATTGGGAAAGGTTTGAAGAGGGAACAAACTAGGGACAGTTCATAAATAATTGAGAAGGCTTTCTGATTGGAATTCATGTTAGGTAAGATTGAGTAGATATATTAAGCTAGAATAGAAGAAGCTTGCATAGCAAAAAGTTTGAACTCTATACGCAGGGCCAATACTTCTGAACTGGTGCCAAGGGTGGGAAGAGGAGGCAAAACTTCCAGGAGAGCTTCTTAAAACTTTATTGCCTTCTCAATGCCTCATCTCTAAGATGTACTGAGTAGTTTTGCTATAGTGAGCCACTGTTATTGGTGGAGTGCTTAAATTGTTTTTGGCAAGAACAAATATTTGAAAGCTACTGCTATAGGCAGTTAGGAACCATTGGAAGTTTATAAGCAGAAAAGTTTATGCCAAATAGTTATATAATCAAATAGTGACCTTCATACAGTGTCCCAAATCCATCCCGAACCTCTTTCTCTGACACCATTAAAGAAATATTTGACAGATGGAAGTAATAGAGCCTATACTTGTCTTTTTAACCTATTTATGACATATTAGGGAGCTATAACCAGCACAAGTTATGTTGAAAGTATTTTCCCAGATTTCAAAGAATATGGAATTATAGTGTTCATGCACATTATAAATTCTGTGTTCATTTTTACCTCTTAATACACAGATGATTTTTGTGTACATTCTGGGTAGATGTCATCAAATGAACTCTATCTCAGAGAAGAGGTATGGCCACCATATAATCCCTTTTTAAAAATAAACGAAGAAGTGTTTCTTTCCATCTGTTCTAAGTGTTGCACCTGAAGTCCGGATCTGAGGCTGAAGCCTGCCAACATTTACATGCTGATTAATCCTATAAATTTGATAGAGTCATTCCACTACAACACCTGGAATAATTGCATAGTTGCTGGCAAAAGAGAGCAGAAGGTACTGTTAAATCTGCCACTCATGGTGTAGTTAATAGTTCCCCAGAAATTGCACTAAATACTAGAGTCCTGACCTTTTTGTTTATTCACAGCCCATTTTCTTTGTATTCTTCTTCTTTTGATTTGATTGTTTGTTGCTACATTTAACAACAACAAAAAGAAGAAGCAAGCCACCCACATCAAAATCCTCCTTTCATCCATTAAAATTAAGCATTAATAATAATAGAGGCTGAGAGAACAGTGAAGCCTCTGAATCCTAAAGCACATCAGTAAAATGCAGGATGAGCCTCTTTGCTTCCCTGTGCCAACTGGACCAAAACCACAGTGCACTCTAGCCTGGAAACAATTCTTGTGTTAGAATATGCTAAATTGTCATTCTAGAATACATTTGGATTTTTAAAAAATGTTTTATAAACGGTGCCTCCATTCTCATAATAACTCTGAGAGCCAAGAAAAAAAAAAGAAAGGATACAGCCGTTTTAGTTTTCCATTTTATCAATAGAAAACTAAGGCATGAAATATTTGTAACATTTTCCTAAAGTTAATTCTGTTTGAATATCCAGATAACATTTGGAAAAAACCAGTGCACTGGTCCACATAAATATGTGGCAAGATGGAAAGTATATAGATTTTAGAATAACACCTTGGTGTGTTATCTGAGCTTGTTGATCTCAAATTTCTCATCCATAAAGCATTAGTAATAATGTATATACACTTGTACTCAGTATACATTAGTCTTCTCACTGTGTATTTTGCTCAGTTGTTACATTTTCTAAATATGTAAACTAGTTGTGAAGTATGCGTTATGTAAAAAGTGCTAATAGTTTATTAATGCCTATGAAAACAGTGTTTACCTTTTAATAATACAGTTTTTTATTTTAAAAAATTTTTATAGATGCAAATTTATATATATATATATATATATATATATATATATAATGATTTTTATTTTTTCCATTATAGCTGGTTTACAGTTTTTACAAAAATTAGCAAATGGAATAATTGGGCCATTTATATAGATGAGAGATGCCTGGAATTATTTTTAGAAAAAGAAGATCATAAATAAATAAAATCATTTAAAATGATTAAAGATAAAAATTTCCCTAGACTACAGCTGTCTGAGTTCCTTAAAAATAACATTTATTGTTTTTTGTTTTTTTTTTTATTTTCCCACTGTACAGCAAGGGGGTCAGGTTATCCTTACATGTATACATTACAATTACATTTTTCCCCCACCCTTTCTTCTGTTGCAACATGAGTATCTTGACAAAGTTCTCAAGGCTATTCAGCAGGATCTCCTTGTAAATCTATTCTAAGTTGTGTCTGATAAGCCCAAGCTCCCGATCCCTCCCACTCCCTCCCCCTCCCCCTCCCATCAGGCAGCCACAAGTCTCTTCTCCAAGTCCATGATTTTCTTTTCTAAGGAGATGTTCATTTGTGCTGGATATTAGATTCCAGTTATGAGTGATATCATATGGTATTTGTCTTTGTCTTTCTGGCTCATTTCACTCAGTATGAGAGTCTCTAGCTCCATCCATGTTGCTGCAAATGGCATTATGCCATTCTTTTTTATGGCTGAATAGTATTCCATTGTGTATATATACCACATCTTCCAAATCCAATCATCTGTTGATGGACATTTGGGTTGTTTCCATGTCTTGGCTATTGTGAATAGTGCTGCAATGCACATGCGGGTGCACGTGTCTCTTTTAAGGAGAGTTTTGTCCGGATAGATGCCCAAGAGTGGGATTGCAGGGTCATATGGAAGTTCTATGTATAGATTTCTAAGGTATCTCCAAACTGTTCTCCATAGTGGCTGTACCAGTTGACATTCCCACCAGCAGTGCAGGAGGGTTCCCTTTTCTCCACAGCCCCTCCAGCACTTGTTATTTGTGGATTTATTAATGAGGGCCATTCTGACTGGTGTGAGGTGATATCTCATGGTAATTTTGATTTGCATTTCTCTTATAACCAGCGATGTTGAGCATTTTTTCATGTGTTTGTTGGCCATCTGTATATCTTCTTTGGAGAAATGTCTATTCAGGTCTTTTGCCCATTTTTCCATTGATTGATTGGCTTTTTTGCTGTTGGGTTGTGTAAGTTGTTTATATATTCTAGAGATTAAGCCCTTGTCGGTTGCATCATTTGAAACTATTTTCTCCCATTCTGTAAGTTGTCTTTTTGTTTTCTTTTTGATTTCCTTTGCTGTGCAAAAGCTTTTCAGTTTGATGAGGTCCCATGGGTTTATTTTTGCTCTAATTTCTATTGCTTTGGGAGACTGACCTGAGAAAATATTCATGATGTTGATGTCAGAGAGTGTTTTGCCTATGTTTTCTTCTAGGAGTTTGATGGTGTCCTGTCGTATATTTAAGTCTTTCAGCCATTTTGAGTTTATTTTTGTGCATGGTGTGAGGGTGTGTTCTAGTTTCATTGCTTTGCATGCAGCTGTCCAGGTTTCCCAGCAATGCTTGCTGAATAGACTTTCTTGTTCCCATTTGATGTTCTTGCCTCCCTTGTCAAAGATTAATTGACCATAGGTGTCAGGGTTTATTTCCAGATTCTCTATTCTGTTCCATTGGTCTGTCTGTCTGTTTTGATACCAGTACCACACTGTTTTGATGACTGTGGCTTTGTAATATTTTTTGAAGTCTGGGAGAGTGATGCCTCCTGCTTGGTTTTTGTTTCTCAGGATTGCTTTGGCGATTCTGGGTCTTTTGTGGTTCCATATAAATGTTTGGATTGTTTGTTCTACCTCTGTGAAAAATGTCATGGGTAATCTGATAGGGATTGCATTGAATCTGTAGATTGTTTTGGGTAGTATGGCCATTTTTACAATATTGATTTTTCCAATCCATGAACATGGAATATCTTTCCATTTCTTTACATCTTCATTGATTTCTTTGATTAAAGTTTTATAGTTATCGGCATATAGGTCCTTTACCTCCTTGGTCAGGTGTATTCCGAGGTATTTGATTTTGTGAGGTGCAATTTTAAAAGGTATCGTATTTTTGTATTCCTTTTCTAATATTTCATTGCTGGTATACAGAAATGCCACTGACTTCTGGATGTTAATCTTATATCCTGCTACTTTGCTGAATTTATTAATCAGTTCACATAGTTTTGGGGTTGAGTCCTTAGGGTTTTCTATGTATAGTATCATGTCGTCTGCATACAGTGACAGTTTGATCTCTTGTCTTCCTATATGGATGTCTTTTATTTCTTTGGTTTGTCTAATTGCTGTGGCTAGGACTTCCAAAACGATGTTGAATAGCAGTGGTGAGAGTGGGCATCCCTGTCTTGTTCCAGATTTGAGCGAGAAGGCTTTCAGTTTTTCCCCATTTAGTATTATATTTGCTGTGGGTTTCTCATAAATGGCTTTGATTATATTCAGGAATGTTCCCTCTATACCCACTTTGGTGAGGGTCTTGATCATGAATGGATGTTGGACTTTGTCAAATGCTTTTTCTGCGTCTATTGAGATGATCATATGATTTTTGACTTTTTTTTTGTTAATGTGTATGATGCTGATTGATTTGCGTATATTGAACCATCCTTGTGAACCTAGGATGAACCCAACCTGGTCATTGTGTATAATTTTTTTGATATGTTGGTGGATTCGATTGGCTAAGATTTTGTTGAGAATTTTTGCATCTATATTCATCAATGATATTGGGCGATAGTTTTCTTTTTTGGTGGTATCTCTGTCTGGTTTTGGAATGAGGGTGATGGTGGCATCATAGAATGTCTTTGGGAGCATTCCTTCTTCTTCAACCTTTTGAAAGAGTTTAAGGAGGATGGGCACCAATTCCTCTTTATATGTTTGATAAAATTCACCTGTGAAGCCATCTGGTCCTGGACTTTTATTTGTAGGGAGTGATTTTATGACCTCTTCAATTTCATTTCTAGTGATGGGTCTGTTCAGTTGGTCTGTTTCTACTTGATTCAGTTTTGGCAGGCTGTAAGATTCTAGAAAATTGTCCATTTCTTCCAGATTGTCAAATTTGTTGGCATATAGTTGTTCATAGTATTCTCTTATGGTTTTTTGTATTTCTGCTGTATCCGTTGTGATTTCTCCTTTTTCATTTATAATTTTGTTTATTTGGGTTCTTTCTCTCCTCTTTTTAGTGAGTCTGGCCAGGGGTTTGTCAATTTTGTTCACCTTTTCAAAGAACCAGCTCTTGGTTTTATTAATTTTCTCTATTGTTTTTTGAGTCTCTATTTTATTGATTTCTTCTTTGATCTTTATAATTTCCTTCCTTCTGCTGACTTTAGGACTTTTTTGTTCTTCTTTTTCTAATTCACTTAGGTGGAGGGTTAAGTTGTCAATTTGGGATCTTTCTTCTTTTTTGAGAAAGGCCTGTATTGCTATAAATTTCCCTCTGAGCACTGCCTTCGCAGCATCCCATAGATTTTGAGCGGTTGTGTCTTCATTATCATTTGTTTCAAGATAGTTTTTAATTTCCTTCTTGATTTCCTCATTGACCCATTGGTTTCTTAGTAGCATGTTGTTTAGTCTCCATGCAGTAGGTTTTTTCTCTTTCCTTTTCCCATGGTTGATTTCTAATTTCATGGCATTGTGGTCAGAGAAGATACTTGAGATAATTTCTATGCTCCTAAATTTATTGAGATTCGCTTTGTGTCCCAATATGTGGTCGATTCTTGAGAATGTTCCATGAGCATTTGAGAAGAATGTGTATTCTGCTTCTTTTGGATGTAGTGTCCTGAAGATGTCAATGAAGTCTAACTTTTCTATTGTTTCCTTTAGGATCTCTGTTGCTTTATTGGTTGTCTGTCTAGAGGATCTGTCCATTGATGTGAGGGGGGTATTAAGGTCTCCTACTATGATTGTATTCTCATCAATATCTCCCTTTATGTCTGTTAATATTTGTTGTATGTATCTGGGTGCTCCTGTATTTGGGGCATATATGTTGACGATAGTAACATCCTCTCCTTGGATGGATCCCTTAATCATTAAGTAGTTCCTTCTTTGTCTTTCTTTATGTCTTTTGTTTTAAAGTCTATTTTGTCTGATATGAGCGTTGCAACTCCTGCTTTTCTGTCGTGTCTATTGGCGTGAAATATTTTTCCCCACCCTTTCACTTTCAATCTATATGTATCTTTTGTCCTAAGATGAGTTTCTTGTAGGCAGCATATTGAAGGTTTTTGCCTTTTTATCCACTCAGCCACTCTGTGTCTTTTGATTGGGGCGTTCAGTCCATTGACATTTAAGGTGATAATTGATACATGATTATTTATTGCCATTTGAACCTCGTGTTCCAGTTGATTCTATAGTTCTCCATTCTTCCTTTCTTTTTTTTTTTTTTTGGTTGGATGGTCTCCTGTTATTATCTGCTTGAGTGTATTTTTTTTTCCATTTTTTGCAAATGCAATATTTGGTTTTGGCTTGTGGTTGCCCTGTTTTTTAAGTATGCTAACCCCTTCCCATAATTGTGTGTTTTAGCCTGATGGTCCTGTAAGTTCAAACACTTCATTACTATATTAAAATTAAGAAGAGAAACATACAAACAAACCAAAAGGGTTATTTATTTCCTAACATCCCTTGCCCACATTTTATGGTTTTGATGACTCTTTTTTCTTTTTTTCTTTTTAATTTTATTTTGTTTGAGGCCTGTTCATGATTAAATCTGTATGCTGGCTTATTTGAGTGACTGCTCTCTGATTGCGGTTTCCTCAGTCCTAGTTCTTCCTCTTCTTCTTTTTTTTTTCTTTTCTTTTTTCTTCCCTTTCCTTCCTTTCTTTTTGGTTTAGAGAAGCCCTTTCAATATTTCCTTTAACCTGGGTTTTGTGTTGCAGTATTCTTTAAGTTTTTGTTTGTTGGAAAAATTTTTATTCCCCTTCTATTTTAAATGATATTCTTGCTGGATAGAGTATTCTAGGTTGCATATTTTTTCCTTTGAGCACTTTAAATATCTCTTGCCATTCCCTCCTGGCCTGTAGTGTTTCTGTAGATATTCTTATGGGGGTTCCCTTGTAGGTAACATTCTGTTTTTCTCTTGCTGCCTTTAGGATCCTCTCTTTATCACTAACTTTTGCCATTTTTATTATGATGTGTCTTGCTGTGGGTCCATTTGGGTTCAGTTTGTTTGGGGCCCTCTGTGCTTCTTGTATCTTGAACTCAGTATCCTTTAGATTTGGGAAGTTTCCAGCTATAGTTTATTCAAATATATTTTCCATCCCCTTATCTTTTTCTACTCCTTCTGGAATTCCTATTATGTGTAGATTGGCCCACTTTATATTATCCCATAGGTCTCTTATATTGCTTTCCAGTTTTTTGATTCGGTTTTCTGTCTGTTCCGGATTGAGTGATGTGCATTATTCTATCTTCCATATCACTGATTCGTTCTTCTGCATTATTCATTTCTGGTTTTTACTGCCCTTAGTTCCGTTTGCATCTCTGCAAATGAATGTTCTAGTTTTTCTTGGCTCCTCCTTATATTTTCTAGTTCCTTTCTGAGGGTATCTGCTTTACTGTTCATATCGTCTCTTAATTCCTTCAGTATTTTCACTATTTCTCTTTTAAACTCCAGGTCTGTCAGACTGCAGAGATCTGTTTCATTGTTGACTGTTTTAGGTGAGTTCTCCTGTTGGTTTGACTGGGGGTGGTTTCTCTGCTTCTTCATCTTGCTTGTTTTCTTTCTCCTGAGGGAGTTGTATTCTCTGTGATCAGGCAGTGTTTGCCTTGTCACTGCTGTGGACTATTTCCTGAGGGCTGGCATTGTTGGTCAATCTTTTTTGAGGCAGTGTGGCTTTTCTGGAGTGTTGATGGGGCTAACAATGTTTCTTTGAAGCAAAGGAGGGCTTCCTGAGGGCAGACAGGACTGGGAGGTCCACACCACGATGGCAGCAGATTTCACTTGGTCATGCAGAGCTTGCTCTGGTGTTTTTAGGCTGTGGGGTTCTTGCAGGGGGTTGGCGGTGTTGAGCAGCTGTTCCTCAGGAGTGCAGCACCCCCTGGGGGCTGGAGCAGCTATCTGGGTCACTGAGAACCTCAGAGGCTCTTCCCTAGGGCAGCCCAACTCAGAAGGATGGCCTGAGAATGTAGGCAGACCTTTTCACAGTCTGGCCAAGCTTGTTGCAGCTTTTCTGGGCTGCAGGGGCTCTTCTAGGGGGCTGGTGGTGCTGAGTAGCTATTCCGCGGGAGTGGGGCACCCCCTAGGGGCTTGGGCGGGTAGCAGGGCCACTGGAAACCCAAGAGGCTCCTCCCCAGGGCAGCCTGACTCAGAAAGACTGTCTGAGATCTTTTCCCGGCTTGGCCAGGCTTGTTGCAGCTTTTCTGGGCTGCAGGGGTGCTGCCTGGAGCTGGCAGTCCTATACAGCTGAACCATTAGGGCACCCCCTGGGGGCTAGGGCAGGTAGCAGGGCCGTTGGAAACCGAAGAGGCTCCTCCCCAGGGCAGCCTGACTCAGAAAGACCGTCTGAGATCTTTTCCCGGCTCGGCTGAGCTTGTTGCAGCTTTTCTGGGCTGTAGGGGGTCCTGCCTGGAGCTGGCAGTCCTATGCAGCTGATCCACTAGGGCACCCCCTGGGGGCTAGGGTGGGTAGCAGGGCCGTTGGAAACCGAAGAGGCTCCTCCTCGGGGTAGCCTAACTCAGAAAAACCGTCTGAGATCTTTTCCCGACTCAGCCAGGCTTGTTGCAGCTTTTCTGGGCTGTAGGGGGTCCTGCCTGGAGCTGGCAGTCCTATGCAGCTGATCCACTAGGGCACCCCCTGGGGGCTTGGGCGGGTAGCAGGGCCGTTGGAAACCGAAGAGGCTCCTCCCCGGGGCAGCCCAACTCAGAAAAACCATCCGGGAATTAGGCAGATCTATTCACTGCCTGGCTAGGCTTGTTCTAGCTTTTCTGGGCTGCAGGCCTTTTCTCAGGGGCTGGTGGTGTTTGGTGCTACTCTTGCGGAAGTGTAGCCCTCCAAAGGGCAAGCAGGCCTGTGCAGGGACAGCCCCTGCGGTGGTAGGCTTCAGGAAATTGTTGAGGCCAGCCCTCCTGGATGGCAGGCAGACCCAGGTTTGGCGAGAGCGTAGGGGGTGGTGGGGGTGGGGGGAGGGGATGCACTGGGAAGCACAGCTTTCAGCTAGCTAGCGGGCCTGTAAGCTTGCTGTGGCGTGGGGGGTATTCTATGGGGACCCACCCCTTCTTCTCTCCCCTCCCCAGCACGGGCGCAGACCAGGCTCTTTTCCCAGGTTCCCTCTGATGTGGCTTTCCACTTCCCCGCCCCTAGAGTATTGCTCCCTTCCTCTGCGACAGCTTTGTTTTCTAGTCTCCCAGGCAGTCTCTGCCCCGTCAAATGGTTTCTAGACCTCCCAAGCAGTTTCCGCTCCGCCCCGCCCCCCCAGCCCGGGGAACTAACCTCTGGAGCCGAGGACTCGGTGCCCAGCCCCCACCCAGGCGTCTCAATTTTTGGTGACTGTGCCAGTAGTTCAGATGGTCCGTTCGGTTCTTCATCGGCTTTTCCATACTCCAACTTACTGCTACACTCTTCTCTGCATCTGGAGATTCCTCCGGTTCGTTTGATCTTTCCCCCGTGTAGGTGACTTTCCAGGGTGCGGGATCCCTTTCTCCTCTGCAGTTCCCTTTCGGGAGCGCCCGTCCTGCTCGGATTCACCTTCTCTCACTCTCCTTTCTCCCGTTCTGCCCCGTAATGTCACGAACTTCTTGCCATTATTGGAGTTTAGGTTCTTCTGCCAGCGATTGGTTGCTGTTCTGTGCGAGTCATTTATTCTGTAGATGTGCTTTTTTTTTGTTGTTGTGTTTGTGGGAGAGGGCGAACGTGTCCCCCTACTCCTCCGCCATCTTGTCCTCCAACTGTTTGTTTTTTGATTACAGAAAAATTCATTGTATGAAGAGTGGAAAATGTAGAAGAACAAAAAAGGAATTGCAGTTATACATGATAGATTGAAGAAGATACCGTTTTTCTTGAAAATAAATTGCCCAACATGTCAGTAAACACATTTTAAAAGGCATAAAACCTCAAGGACACACCAAAGGGAAAGGATGTGACAACAGGCAGTGATGTCAATAAAATTTTGGATGATGGGATGCAGATGGTTTGGTGCTAAATAATTTAGAAGAGTGAGAAAGTAGAAATGTAGTTACATATAAGGGGGAAAAAAGGAAGAATTAAAACAACACTTAAGAGTTTTGAGCTTCCAAGTGCAGGATTGTAGGCATATAAAATGTTCAATAGTCTAGGACAGGGTAGGAAAAAAATGGGAAAATTGCTTTGAAATCAACATAATGAATACATAGATCCTTAGATTTCCTCATCCCTGCAGAGGACACCTTTTGCGGAAAGGTTAAACCAAAGAGACTATAGATCCAAGGTACAGCTGAGGTTTGAGTTAGATTAAATATAAATCTGTATTGAAAAATGTGCATTTCTCATGACTATGTATAAAATAGATAACTAACAAAGACCTACTGTTTGGTCTACTCAATGTTCTGGAATAACCTATATGGGAAAAAAGAACGGATACGTGTATATGTATAACTGATTCACTTTACTGTAAACCTGAAGCTAATACAACATTGTAAATCAACTATAACCCTAATAAAATTTAAAAAACATAGTTTAAAGATTAAGTAATGCAAAGCAATTTTACAGTGTATACATAGAAACTTAGAAAAACACTCAGCAAGTTGGATAAGGATTTATGCTCAAAGATGTTCAAAGCTAATTAAAAACTGACCATTGAAAGTATAAACCTAAATGTTTATGTGATTCTTTGAGTGTGTGTGTGTGTGTGTGTGTGTGTAGATCCTTAATATGGACTATTTTACCACCATTAAAAATGAAATTTTTCAAATTAAAAAAGAAAATTGTTCCTTCTTACTTTTTAGGCTAATGTGGAAGGACTTCCCAAGACAAACATTCTTGGCATCTTACTCTATTTCAGTCTCCGCCTTTCCCATAGAGGAAGTGAGCATTACTTGATTGTTGATCATTGTTTTGTGACTGGGAGGATCTTACTCATCAGTCTTTTTTCTTCTCTCTTGGTGTGGTGTGGTGTAAGGCAGTGATTATGGGTAAGTGAGCTTGCTCTGCAATGCTAAAACTTCCCTAAGATATGCTGACAAAGGTCTAAATGAGGGATGGATTTGAGAAGGCACATTTGGCCTCACATTCAAGCCATATGCTTCTAACCAAGCAGTGAGAAAGATATGTGGACTTTAATCTCTTAAAACTTTGGTAGAATTTTGGAGTTCCCTTCGTGACTCAGCAGAAACGAATCTGACTAGTATCCATGAGGACGTGGGTTCAATCCCTGGCCTCACTCAGTGGGTTAAGGATCTGGTGTTGCCGTAAGCTGTGGTGTAGGTCATAGACATGGTTCAGATCTGGCGTTGCTGTGGCTCTGGTGTAGGCCAGCAGCTGTAGTTTCGATTCGACCCCTAGCCTGGGAACCTCCATATGCCTCTCGTGCAGCCCTAAAAACTTTGGTAGAATTTCAAGGCAACAGAGATGTTATTAATTGATTCCCTAAATATCAAACAGTTTGTATCTTAAATTAAAAGATTCACAATCCCTTCTCTCCACTTGACTGCCAGAATTTGGCCATTAGCATGATGGTCTTCAAAGAAAAGATGTGTCTCTGGGGGGATGGACCAAAGAAAAAAATACCACATGTTTTGGCATTTTAGGGTCCTCCAATGAAATGGCCGGATTTTTGGGCATTCACCTGTAGTAATACCCAGTAGTCAATAAGCCTGTTCAGGCAAAAAGATTTTCCAGTCATTATTTTAGTGCTTCATTCTTAAACATAAATTCAGAGTCAAGGGATTTTGAGGAAAGATTATAATATAAAAGATAAAGACAAGAAGAAAAAGGATGAAAGAAAGGATTTTCAGAGAAAATACACATATCAGAAGAAAACTTCACATTCTGTGTTTAGTATCCTCAAAGAGAAAATAAATTATTCCATGAAATAAGAGTAGGATGTTATAAAAGGTGATATTCAAGAATAAGGCACAGGTCTTAGAAATTAGAAATACGATAGTGTATTAGTTTTCTATTGCTGCTGTAATAAATTACCACAAATTTAGTGGCTTAAAATAGGACAGGTATTGTCTTATAGTTCTGAAAGCCTAAAGTCTAAAATAGGTCTCACTGTATTAAAATCAAGGTATCATTAAGACAGAATTCCTTTCTGGAGACTCTAGTCAAAAATTTTTTACCCATTCATTCCCTTTCATCTTCAGGTCCAACAATGGCTGGTTGAGTTTTCATCCCATTGGATTACTCTGATTCTTAACTCCTCCACCTCCCTTTTTCACATTTAAAGGCCCCTCATAATTACATTGGGCTCAACCAGATTATCCAGGATAATCTCCCTGTTTTAAAGCCAGCTAATTAACAACTTTAATTCCATCTGCAATTATAATTCCTTATCATGGCACATGACATATTTATAGGTTCAGTGATTAGACTGTGGATATCTTTGGGATGGGACATTAGTCTATGTACCATATACGGCAAAAATTAAACAATCTCATTGAAAGACTGAAGATAAAATTGTAGAAATAGCCCAGTCAGTAAAACAAAAAGACAAAAAAGATGAGAAGTAGAAGAGGAGAAAAATTGAAGACATTTGAGAAGCAAGTCCAATTAATAGAAATTCCAGAGGGAAAATACAGGAAAAAGAGACAGGATGGAATTACTTTAAAACAAACAAAGTAATATAAGAAAATTTCCCGGAACAAAGAGAATTGAATTTCTGATTAACCGAAATTCCAGAAAGAGAATATAGAAAGTATTTATAGGAAGAAATTATCAGAGGAATAACATAAGAAAATTTCCCCAAACTTCCCTAAAATATTGAATTTCCAGATAGGAGTCCACCCAGAGTCTAACAGAATGTTTGGGAAAGAATCATATAATATTTCATACAGTTCAAAATACTATGGGTAAAAATATGTAAAAGTTTCCAGAGAGAAAAAAGGTCATATACAAATTGGCTTTCTCTAATGATACTGACATTCTCTAAAACAATATTGGAAACTCAAAGAAAAATAATACTTTCTGAATTCTGAAAGAAAGTAAATCCATTCTGAAATTCTGATCCTGAAGAAGTTGTTAATTAATAGAAAGAGTTAAAAAATGTTTTTGCACCTTCTGTGCCTCCTCTCTAGAAAAGCAAATTAAAGATTTGAAAATGTGTCAATGAACTAAGGAAGGAAGAAACAAGGAATGCAATAAAGGGAAGCCTCAAAATACATGGTGAAGGGAAGTTCCCTGCTGGCTACTATGAGTGAAGCACACCCAGGTTATAGTCAGTCTGCATGAAGTGGAAGGACAGAGGGTTTCTGTAGCAATTTTCCCAAGAGAAAATATTTTAAGGGAAGAACAATATATTACCTAATGCATTCTCCTTTAATGGGAGAAATTTGATATGTCTGTCAAAAAATCTAGACCTAAATTAGAATAAATACTTTGAAAAATAAGCAAATGAAACAAGACAACTGACAACTCAAGTAAAAACAAGGAATTGTAAAGAAAGCAGACATAAAGATTATAATCATTTAAATCAGTTCTAAGTAGTATTTATATAACAGTGAAAACACTAAATGCAAATTTAATTGACTCGTTGTATAATTATTTGGGGAAGGTGGGGGATATATGTAGGTATATAGTTTAAGATAGTTAGGCTTTTTTTTTTTTTAATCTTTACAGCCATACCTGAAGTATATGGAGTTCCCAGGCTAGGGGTCAAATCAGAGCTGCAGCCAATGGCCTATGCGCAGCCACAGCAATGCCAGGTCCGAGCCACTTCTGCAGCCTATGCCGCAGCTTGTGGCAATGACAGATTCTTAATCCTCTGAGCAAGGCTAGGGGTCGAACCCACATCTTCTTGGACACTATGTTGGGTTCTTAACCTGTTGAGCCACAATGGGAACTCCAAGACAGTTAAGTTTTTATGTTTCATAATAAGTCAAAGAAAATATCAAGGAGCTCCCATCGTGGATCAGTGATTAACAAACCTGACTAGCATCCATGAGGATGCAGGTTTGATCCCTGGCCTTGCTCAGTGGGCTTAGGATCTAGCATTGCTGTGAGCTGTGGTGTAGGTTGCAGATGCACCTCAGATCCCGCATTGCTGTGGCCGTGGCCTAGGTCAGCTGCTACAGCTCTGATTGGACCCCTAGTCTGTAAACCAACCTCCATATGCCACAAGTGTTGCCCTAAAAAGACAAAAAAAAAGTCTATAATAGATACTTAAAGAATTTTCAGAATAAAGTTATTATTTTGAAAACAAGATAAAGAACTAGTTTAAAAAATTAAAGCGATCAGGAATTCAGAATGTTGGGGCAAATTACAACTTAGGTTTTTATACTATCTTTGAGTAATACTTTTAAAAAAATAAAAATTAATTTTTCTTTTTTAGCTGTTTCATAAATAACTCTTTCATTCACTATGCTCCAGCCACACTGCCCTTCTTCTTGTTGCTTGAAAATGATACCTTCCCATCCAAGAGTTTTTACAGGTTTATGATAATCTATTTTTCAGGAACATATGCCTTTAGAAGATTTCCAAATCTTCCTTCATAATATTCATCTTTGTGATCAATCATCACCTCCTTAGGGAGGTGTGATGAAGTAGAGATGATTGAAATTTTTGATACTTCTCTCATCAAGGGGATAATCTATTTCTGCTTATCCTGAATCTGAGATGGGCTGTGACTACTTGATCGGTAGACTAGGTCAGTAGTGATGCTATGCCAGTTCCAGGCCTAGCTTATTAGAGGATTGGCAGCCTCTACCTTGGTCTTTTGGAGCCCTCAACTTCCATGTAACAAGTCTGACTACCTTGATGCCACCATCCTGTGAGAAGCCCAAGCCCAACAAATAGAGGTGTGTAAGTACTGGCTTACTTGAACTCATCTCCCTGCAGGGGCAGTGGAAGGCTCTCTTCAGATAGGCTAGGAAGACTCCCACTGTTAGATCTGTTCATTTCCATGTGATACCTCTTGTGTGGATCCTCATCACAGCCCTGCTCTTCCAAATCCTCTCACATCTACCTAGATAACAGTCTTCCACTTTTCTATTTCCTGACCATCCTGGCTGCTCTCATTTTTCTGTCTTATAAGAGAGTACGTGTTTCATATATTTTCTGTCCATGCCTCGTTTCTGGCCAGATCTTTAAGCCTTTTCCGTTAAGGGCTTACACTTTTTATTTTCAAATAACCAACCCTCAAAGTTCTTCAAAAATTCTGGCTATTACATTTATAAAATATCATCTTGCTTTGAATTAGCTGACCTTGGGAGTTCCCATAGTGGTGCATTGGAAACAAATCTGACCAGTATCCAGAAAGATGTGGGTTCAATCCCTGGCCTCGCTCAGTGGATTAAGGATTTGGCATTGCCATGAGCTGTGGTGTAGGTCGCAGATGCGGCTGAGATCTGGTGTTACTATGGCTGTGGTATGGGCCAGCAGTTGCAGCTGTGATTAGACACCTAGCCTGGGAACTTCATATGCTGCAGGTGCGGCCCTAAAAAACAAAAACAAAAAAAAGAAAAAAAGAAAGCTGACCTTTTATTTTTTTATTCCTGCCATAATGGACAAGGAAAGCCTCTGACTCAGTAGGCTAAGGACAAGGTTATAGGGTAATGGTATTTACAAAACATATCCCACTATATTATCATGCTGCAGAACTGGAATATGAACACTGCATACTTAGTAGCTGTAGATATATTAAAGGAAATAGTATATGTGTGCAGGAGCCCCTAGAAAGGAACATCTGATAGTCATAGATGGAGAAGAGGCATGTATGTGGTAAGAAAGTGAGAATGACTTCACCATTTCTCCAGAAGTCAGTTATTGATTATATTATTATATTTTAGGAGTAGGAAGAGATTTTGTGAAAGTTAGAAAATAAAATATTTTTCCTTGGTTTGATAAGCCAGAGACACATCCAGAGGAAGATGCCCTGTAAGATAGTGTTTTTCAGACAGATTGGACCATAGGCCACAGCAGTAAATTACATTTTGCATTTTGACACAGGGCATACAGATATAAATATCAAGCTGAAACTAAAGTGTCACAAAACAGTACCTATTCTTACTATGTGCCATACACCATGCTCTTTTTTATTCTAATGTAGTATGCTCTAGTTTATGCTGGTTGTGATCTTCTAAATGGGTGTTGGGACCCAGTCACTGCTATAGACAGTTGTGGTTCTAGAGCTTATGGTGGATATAGAGTTTTAACAATACAACTTACCAGTGATCAGCTGCAGGAGGAGGCAAAATCACAATAGTGACCAAACTGGGAGCACCCAGATTCTAAAAGCTGGTAATGACATGTCTTTTCCTTGCTCATATGGTTCCTTTTCAGATCATAAGTCAGTTTTAGGAGTCCAGAAATCCTTTTTCTATCTGGTTCTTCATCCTTTTCCAATATTTTCCATGTTCTTTTATGCTCCTCTAACCTCCTTCTCACTAGTCCACACACTAGTGCACAAGTAGTAGTATATCACAACCAGCACAACCTAGAGTAGACTAGGTTAGAATAGAAAACATCAGAGTGTATTGCACATAGTAAGAATAAGTACTGTTTTGTGACACTTTAGTTTCAGTATCCTGGCTCCTAAGATCCTTGGAGAGTCCCAGTACCTCTGTGGAAGGGCGTCCATAGATCCTGAAAGTATATCCTCCTCTTCTCCTAGAAATAGGCTTAGGCTTTTCGGGATTCCTAATAGTGGAGTTGCTACAAAATAAGCACACTTTTTTCATTATTGTTGTTAATGCTGGCCATGTCTCATAAAAATATTTAATGTGTTATTATGCTAATACTGTCTCCACAGCTCTTTACTGTTTTGAGGAAAATTTATTCCCTGTTCATGATATTTTCTTCCTGTGGAAAGGCTAGCTTAACAATGCTGGCCTCTTTCTGTCCCTTCACTCTTTTCTCTATAGTGAGAAAAGAATTAATTCTAATTGTCATTTCTGGTAGCAGAACTGGGCACCTGGGCATGCTAGCTCAGTTCCTTTCTCTGCCCATCTCTTAGGGCATCTTGTCTCAATCTCCATGTTGTAAAGGAAAGCCTGTGATTCTGGGAAGTAAAATCACCTCAGTGAAATATTAGGACCACATGCATTGGCTGAAAGTATTGAAAGATTAACAAAGATTGGAATTTAGGGAGCAGAAGAGTGCCCTGAGATTAAAACTTCTGGCAGGACCTTGATCAAGAGACTTTAGGATTGTGTGATATTTTATAACACAATCCTAACTTCTGTGTTTTTAATTTGGCTGATAGGCCATCTCAGGTGTGGTAAGCAAGTACAACCAAGGCAAAAATGTGATTATTGGAAAAGAAGAGTTTGTAAACATATCTTTTGGACATTTGCAGAAAGAGTAATCCTTAGTTAATTTACTTTGTTTTTTTCTGCAAAATCTAGGGCTAGGACTTTAAAGGCAACTAAGTTACTTGTTCTAGAGCATACCAGTGTGTGCACTTCTAGCTTTGATTTCTTTATTCCAGGCCCCTTGGCAGCATAGAGAGGGTGCTCTGAATCCTGTTCTTTTAAGTGATGGAGTTGAAGCAAAGAAAGGAAAATAGAAGGGATATATAAATTCACGTGGCTCGTCCAAAGTTTCCAAACCTACCTCTCACTACAAAGTCTTAAGGTGGTTTTGAGTTGTTACAGATATTGGGTCTGACCATGGCATCAGAATTCAGAGACCAAATTGCAGATTGTCCCATGGAAACATGGATAGAAATCATAAAAAATAAACCACAAGAAGAATTTGAGTCTTTTTAGAGAAAATATAAAAGGTTTCTTCTTGGGAAGAAGCAAAGAAGCTCCTCGTAGAAATGATTGTGAACCTAAAGGCAATTAAAAATTCTTGGCATGGAACACAAAGTCTGTAGATCATAAAGGAGGAACTGCAGTGATTTCCAAAGTGTGTTTCAGTCTTACTGTTAGAATAGGAATGGTGGAAGTATAATAATTATTTATGCAAGAAAAGGATTAAGATCTTTGGCTGGACAGAGATGAAGAAGAAAATGAAATATTGAAGCCAGTATTGACTGTAGGGTCACAGCTGTGTCTAACTGCATTAAGAAGAACATTATCACAAAGGGACATCTGTTTTAGTAGTTGTTAGTTACTGCTAAATCAGACATGGTGGTAGGACCCAGAGATACCCAGTAGAAGAAGACTGGCAAGATTTTAGAGAGCAGACTAGAAGAGACTCTACCAAAGGGAGCCAAACTCCAGGAAACTATAAAAATTTCCTCTATATCACAGAAAGTCCACTGTAAGAGAAATTGGGCTGCTACTACCTCCAAGAGAGTGGGACAGCTCAACTAAATATCATTATAATCTAGGCATAGTTTAATGGAGAAATCTACAAAAATGTGCACTGCTGTTGGAGATACAAAGTAGGGATGGTCATGTGGCCAGTGGATAATTTTGACAAACTCAGAACCTACTGATTTCATGTTTCTCATTATGGAGGATCCCTAGGCCACGAAGCAAAGAAAAAAATAAAAGGAAGGAAATCTGACTCTCACTTCCAACAAACAATTCTAATTTTCATGGATTCAAGAAGGAAAGACTCAAAGTATGTAAAATTATTGGAAATGGGTTTCCCAAAGGGGATTGTAAGATCAGAAATAAGAGGCATATCTAACTACAATAGCTGAAGAGAAAGAAAAGCTGCTGAAAGCTCGAAACATTCCAAAGCTAGGGAAAGTTAGCACCAGGAAAAGCCTGTGACATGAATATTGATCTGCCCTAGAATATTAGGGGTTCAAGCTTTTAAAATCATAAAAGCAGTTCAAGAACTTTTTGAAGTGTTTCTCCGACTGAAACTGGTGTGAGGATGAGGGGAAAAATTTCAAATTTCCTACCCTAATGCACAGTTTCTCATTCTTGTCATTATCAATGTTTTGGGAGGAATATTTCTTGGTTGTGGGGTAGTGTCCTGTGCCTTTTAAGGGGTTTGGCAGCATCGCTGGCCTCTGTGCCCTAGATGCAATTGGCATACCTCTTCCTCCCAGCCTCCCTAGTTGTGAAAATCAAAAGTATTTCCACATATTTAGCATTGTTAAATGTCCCCTGGGGGCAAAATCATTCCTGGTTAAGAACTACTGCCCAAGCAATTCCTGTTATAAGAGGTATGGATGAAGCTAATGTGACATAGAATGGAAAAGAATGCATGCAAGACATTGTGGATGTTATAAGGTAGAGCTTGCCTTCAGTTCATCACTGGTGCAGTAGAAACACAGAATCCAAACAAAAAAATGAAAAGGGGAACACAATGTACTAATTCAGAACAGCATCTCAGATTTGACCACAGGGCTAAATATCCCGTTATGACAAATGTTTAAACTTTGCAAGAGGACAGGATTATCTCAAGCAATTTTCTATGAGAGATGAATGCATAAGTGTCACCCTCAACCCATACTGTTTCCTCCAGATATGATCAATGCATAGTGCCAAAAGTAACCTCTCTGTGGGGGAGTTTTCCCCTTATGTTGAATTTTTGAAGTTGTAGACAATTACATTTGCCATAGATGACTGGCATCCTACTTATGTAGAAACCAAGATTTTCTTTATCTATCTGCCTTCCCTCAGATACTGTGCGTCTCTGCAATGGCCTTTGGAAATGTTTAAGTCCTTTGTCTGTGAAAATAATTTTGCCTGAAAGAATTGCTTAGGGAACGGGGATTATTTCATATTCCACATTTCACTGAAGATGGGCCAGTGCTGTTACTATCTTGGTCTGTAACACTATATATCTTAGTAACCCTTTGGAATTTTGAAAAGTGAGTCTCATCAGAGATTTTGAAACAATAGATTCAGCTTCACAGCTCTAAAGGAACTATATTTCAGCATTAGAGAGTAGAAACTGCTGTGCCTCAACCAAAGCTTCTCATAGAGAATCTCGTAAGCCGAAACTGAACAGAAGAAGGCTGACCTCAATTTAACTTGAAATATTTGTAATTTAACTTTCAATTTAATTTTCATTTGTGCTTCAATTTTATTGGATTTAATTTGTGAATACTTCGAAAGTGAGGTACGTAAGTGTTCACTTTCTTAATTTTTGAGAAATAAATAATGGAAGAGAGTTTGTATTCAAATTTGAGGACTCATTGCTGTCATTTTATTATTAGAATATCTTTGATCTTACTGTACAACCTTTGATAGTTATATTAATGTGGCTGGGAAAAAGTTGGAATTAGAATAGTGAGAGTTAGGTTATGGATAATAGAGTAGTCTTAGAAATTTTAACCCATTGCATGTTTCTGATCCAGTTCAGAGCATTTTGGAAGTAAAATTATGCTGACGTAAGAACATCCAAAATAGAGCAGTTGTGGCTCTTGGGGAATGGTCTCTTGAAAATGACTTTATCTTGCTGTGATAGTGTGCTACAAATCTCCTCTCTTGGAAAATAGCTCCATTTCTGGTTAATCACTGGCTTAACAGTTACCCAATGGGTTTAGAGACTGAAAAGCCAAGTAGAGTTGAGTGGGAAAACATTTGTTCTTATTTCCTCACATTTGCTTTATATGGAGGAATGTGTATTTGTGCAGCACTCTTACGCACTTCTTCCTGGGAATGGTGTTCTGAATTCTGCGTGGTGATTTGACAGAGGAATCCAAGTCCCAGCTCTGCCCCTTCCTCCCACCATTTTCTCCTGAGCAAGGTGCCCTGAGGAAGCTCTGCAGGAAGCTCACTTTAGGTGCACTCCTCTGTGCTCTCAATCTGACAGTGGTAGGGTAGACTCCCATGTGGAAGGGCTGATGATATTTTGTGTCACGTGTCTTTTCTGAGGTTTAGTCATTATGCTGGTAGTCATCTTTGTCCTATTCCTCGTCTGTCTCTAAAGTGGTTCAGAATTCAGGACAGGAGAAAGGTTTCAATTTATGAGCCACTTGAAACTCCAGATGGTCCTCTTACCCCTTAGGGAAGGAATAAAGGGAATAGGGATACAAAACTCCATCCTACCACCCACATCAAAACTGGCCCTGAGCCTTTTTCTCCCTGGCTTCCTTTCCACAGGTACTCCCATTTAAGCTAAAAACCAAGCTAAATCTCACCCTTAGGATAATAACCAAACGCCCAATTATGTGCTCCGTGGCAGACATTACACTGTTCAGAAGGTGGAGGAAATGCTTTGGCTGTGATCTCTTCACTTTGGGATTATTCTTATTTCCTAGAGGATTGGCAAAGCATCTCCCTATAAGAGTTATTTCAGAGATTTTCTGGCTCATCCTCTAGTGCTTCTTCATTATACCATACTGTTAAGTCTGAGAATCCGTCTTTGTATATTTCCTCTGCTGAGTGACATGCACAGAGGTGTTCAATGCAGTAGGTCCCAATAGTACACTGGCATCAGGCTATAAGCCAACAGTGCTTTAGAGAAGTTCCCTAGTAGCTGAGTAAATAAATTCTATGGGACTCATAGGTGCACAAAGCATAGTTTTATGAAGAGGCCTCACCTTTACCACTATCTAGCGGGTGGTTTTGTGTAGTCACTAAATAACTTTGAATTTCAGTTTCCCAATGTGTTAAAAAAAAGATAATGATATCTACCAAAATATGTATGTTAGAGTAATACTGTAGATGTAAAAGTGATTAAAAAGTTGAAAGATCATAGGAATATTATCTATCTGTAGTGTAACCACTGCCATGGAAGACTAAGTCTCTTGATGATGGATGTTTGGTGAATGACCTTTTTGTGAGTGATCCATTCTGTTGAGTTAGCACTGGGAACAAAGCAGGCACTCCAGAATACCTCTTTATGTGATTATCACACTACAAACAGCCAAAGGATCCAGCTTTCTGCAGAATCCAGTGTACTTTTCTAAACATGAAGGAGTAGCCTTTGGATAAGCCTTATTTTATTTATTTATTTATATATATATTTTTGGTAATAGCAAAACAGTCAAAACCATGTGTTTATTTTGCTCAGTCTTTGATTCTGCATCGCTGGACACTGCTTTGACTCCCCTCTCTTTCAGGGAAGAAACACTTGGCTCATAATAGACCTTTTCCTAGACCAGTGTCTGATTCAGTAGGATGGGATGAGGCCCAATATACTATATATCTAACAAGCTCACAGATGATGCTGATCTTATTGTTCTGTGGGCTCACTTTGAAGGCAAGTCTGTCAGAGGAGATAGGCAGGGAAGTTGGTTGTTTTTCTAAAAAGGACCTTAGGGAAGAAAGGAAAAGGGAAAAACTACTCTTGCAATTAATTTGAAATTGATGAAGTTTCCAGCAGGGATGGGGGGTGGAGTGGAGCAGTGTTGTTTCTATAGCCTAATACCTATAGCTTGAGGAATGTTTTGGCTTTCTAGAAAACTTTAAGTAATTCATGAAAAAACAGATACTCACTGACCAGATTTGAAGAATTTTTCATATATCTTAGAAGCTGGAAAGAGTTGAAAAATATGATGCATATTTTCTTGCCTTTTGAGGTCAACTTAGTTGGTAAATAGGAAGGATTGCCTCTCTATGTTATAGTCAGTTTCTTCATCATGAAAACATCTTTCAGTACATGTCATTAATGACTGACTCTGTCATGCGTCCTGTCCAAAGTCTACCACATAGTTTGTATGAGATAGGCCACATTGTGACACCAACCTTGTCTAGATGGATAACAATATTCAGTCCCTTAGAGACAGCTCATACCTCGTATGTATGCCACTATTACAAAAATCAAGAATCAAGTGAAGTATTCATTTATCTCCCCTTTGGTGGTAGGTAGGAGGAAGCCAATATAATCAAAACACCCATAGCTTTTAGCTTTTTCTTTATTCCTTCTATATTTTTCATGATTGTAATCAATGATGAATCTGATGTAGTGATCATCAAAAACGAGATAATGTGCTCACAGTATCAAAGGCCCCCCATTTTTGTAACAAAAATGATCATAATAGGATCTCATTAAATTGGGTCTGTTGAGATTGGGTGAATTTAAGTGACTATAATACATGAGTTTTGGCATGTTTTAAAAAAGGAATTACTTTCCAATATCCACAATAACCAGGATGAAGCTAAAAGATAACTTTAATGAATAAATAAGAATACAGTTAATCATTTGATGTTATAGATTCTTCTAAAATATTTGAAGATGTCAGAAAATTGTTCTTCAAAGTTATAATTTTATTGCTTCTTTTCACCATTACCATGTATGTAAATGTTTTGTTTAAAAATAAGTTGACCCAACTTATAAGAAATTCTCCTTCTTCTGTATATGCCATGTGATGGAACTGGAAAAAATGAAATTTTATAGACATTACAGTTTGCTTTTCTGTTTGGCCCTGGTTCTTTTGGGCCCTGGGCCTGTGAACATATGCTTTGGTTATACTTTGACCAAGTCAAGAGACCATTTTTAGGTGGCGTAAGAATATGCATGGTTCACTTTCCTTCTTTTCAATTTGAGTAAATTTCCATTACTTTCTTCATTTTCCAGTCTTGTTTAGAAGCAACCGATGGTATCCTGCCAGATGCTTGCATTCCGAAGTTCTTGTCTATAGGTGGAGCCGCCTATCTGGGGTTTGATGAAAACTCTTTCACTGATGATTCTATTTTCACATTTTTTTTAATAATCTCCCAATTAACTGCTTCAATATGTTTATGAAATTTCTAACCTGATAATACCAACAGGCGTAACATTTGGTGGAGATATTTTGATGTGAGCAGAGCTGGTAGTGGTAATACAGCAATAATTGCCGGCTCATTTACGGACTATTTAGGTCGTGCAGTGAGCCAGATGAGAACAGCTAATGAGCACAGCTTCTTGCTGTAATTAGTTGAACAGTGGTGGCTCACAGATGATTTACAGTTTGCAAAAAAAATCTGTGTATTTACTGAAGTGCTTATGTATTCTGTAAAGTTGTGACAAAGTAACAACTTGGGGATGTTGTGCTTTCTGCTCCCATATCCCCTTCAGAGAGCTTAAACAATAATGCTCTCAGCACCCACAGCTTTGGTGGCGAGTGGCGCAAGTGATACCTGGCTTCAGGTTTTCTTTTTGCCTTTTTCTCACCCAGTATTTCTTTCACATCCCACAGTTTCTTTCACATGCCTCTTTAACAATGTGGTAGGTACAACAAAGCATTTCCACAGCTTTTACATCATGTCTGCTGAAAGGTGAGATTGTTTGGTAGTTAGATTTTAAGAGCCAGGCAGCTGAAATAGTTGCAATAACTGCAGAATATAGTGACCTGTCTTTAAAATGTCAATTCTGCATTTCTGGGAAAGACTGTGGCCAGAAAGCTATACCATAGCAAACAGAAAGTGAGTCTATTATTGCAGATTTGGAAGGGTCTCAGTTTTTTTCTTTCCACTTTTTAGGGCCACGCCAGTGGCATATGGAAGATCCCAGGCCTAGGTGTTGAATCAGAGTTGCACCTCACGATCACATGATCTGAGCCATGTCTGTGACCTACACCACAGCTCATGGCAATGCTGGATTCTTAACCCACTGAGAGAGGCTAGGAATTGAACCCACATCCTCATGGATACTAGTTGGGTTCAAAACCTGCTGAGCCACAACGGGAACTCCTCAGACTAATTTCTTTTAATTCTAATCTTGGTGCAAATGACTTGTTAAAGCCTCTGGTCAAACTTAAACATTGCCACCCCTCACTTGCTAACCCTACTCTGGTCACTATGGCAGCCAGAACTGACTGTCTTGTAGAGAAATCCCACTGAAGGCTGAAGGGTCTTCTCTCCTTTTGGAATCAGTCTGGTGGGCATTCCAGAAAAAAAGAAAAATAAAGGAAAGAAGGAAGGAAGGAAGACAAGAACCCTAATCTCTTGAAGCATTTAGTTAATCAGAGAAAGCAACTAGAAGGAATGAGTATCTCTTGGGCTATCTGAATTTTTTTTTAAAGGTGGATTTTTCAGTTACTTGCAACAAAAATCTTGCTAAAGGGTACAGTTCCAAAAAGTTGTTTATGACTCCTTTTGTTCATAAATCCTGAATAGTTCTCTACAAGTGATGGCCTATACCATCTTTTGCTGACAAACAGAGTTGATAAATTTTGTTCTGGCTAAGATTTCTATCAGCATGAGAAGTAGAGGGATTTATTAACTTTTTGAAATTGGAAAATGCCATTTAAAAGAAAGTACATGGAACTAGAAAGTAGGGGATAATAAGAAGTGTCTCTTGACAAGACTGGGCAAAATTAGGAGTAAGGAACTCAGAAGTAGGTCCCTACTTCTCCAGTGTGAATAAATGGGGCTTTCTTATTAACACACAAAGCAACAAAGTCAGTTTTGTTCTTATTACTCTTCTACTCTTACATTCTTATGTCTTCATGTTCTTTCTACCTGGTTGCTTGCATTAATTTCTGTTAGTGTATCAACAGTGAAAAAAATCCATCCCCGCATCATACTCTGCCAGAAAGCAGAGACTGTGGTCTTTTTAATAAGTATTAATTGATGGCCAACTCAGGGCAGATTCATCCTGGAAACTTTATAAGACATAGAATGGTTTAAATGTAGTCAAAAAGTCAGAAGGATATTAACATTTTCTGTTGATAAGAAACTGTCTAGGAGTTCCCGTCGTGGCGCAGTGGTTAACGAATCCGACTAGGAACCATGAGGTTGCGGGTTCGGTCCCTGCCCTTGCTCAGTGGGTTAACGATCCGGCGTTGCCGTGAGCTGTGGTGTAGGTTGCAGACGCGGCTTGGATCCCGTGTTGCTGTGGCTCTGGAGTAGGCCAGTGGCTGCAGCTCCAATTCGACCCCTAGCCTGGGAACTTCCATATGCCGTGGGAGCGGCCCAAAGAAATAGCAAAAAAGACAAAAAAAAAAAAAAGAAACTGTCTAGTGCTCCTTTTAATGAAGTGTGCTTGTTTTGATTGCCTAATGGCACCTACTTATTTCCTACTTACAAAGGCAACTTTCTGTTACCGCCATCTCTCAGGAAAAAGAATGCAGGAGACATCCGGGCCAACTTCGTAGCAGGAACATGGCACTGCAAGAAGAGTTCTAAACCCCAGGCAATGGAAATGATTGCTCTGAGCAGAGAAACCCTTACTTTCTTCATCTGTAAAAGGCAGGCAGTACTAGTCACTATGAGAAATTAGAGAGGATTGAGTGGTGAGCATAGTGCCTAGAATGTAGTAGCTATTCAATAAAAGGTAGCCATTATTCTCATTAGTAATAATTATTATAATAGGTATAACTTGCTAGAAAAACCAGCCACTCTCAAAAAGTTGCTGAAGTATACTTTTATGACAGTGATGTTCATTTAAGAATTATAAAATATTCTTCTTTGAATAAATTCTTTAACAAACCGGATGTAGGCATGGAGTGAACCATTGGAAAGACATGTTAATTGGTGACCTGTAAGGGGTGGCCTCAATGTAAGGAGAAATGAGATTCACACCTGAGAGACTATCTACAACTCATGAGTAATGGTGAAAATGTCTAAGCAAATTTTCTGCTACACTAACCTCCAGTAATTTTTTTCTTTCACTTTTGTTAGTCTTTTCTGACGTTTTACTTAAAAGTGTTAAACTTAACACTATTCTTTTTTTTTTAAGTATGCAGCAGCTAGCTTTCAACTGTTTATCATCTGTGTATGTTTGTCCATTAGGTTCCTCTTTCATACTATGTGTTTCCCCATTTATTTGCCTCATTACCCAGAAAATGTAATATCAGGATTCTATTGCTCCAGTTAATTGTTGAACAGATCTAGCAAAAGAATTTGACAGGAGAGAGAATTTTTCCTTTTTATCCTGATGCTTATTAAACACAAGCTTGGTTATAAATCTTTAAGGCAGTTACTGAAATTAAACTTAATATGTGAGCATCTTGGACCAGATCCCCTTGGACTTCTCGATTATTGTAACACAGAATTGTTTTTCTCTGCATGCATCTTCTAAGAGTATGAGAGGCCACTGTGTAATCATCTTAAGGGTTTGAGAAAATTAACTAAACGTGTAGGAGAAGAGAGTGTCATAAGTTCATTAAAGATGAAAAAAATTGGAACTCTTATGGCACAGCACTTTAAAGATCTGGCCTTGTCACTGCAGTAGTTTGGGTTGTTGCTGTGACATGGGTTCAAATACTGGCCTGGGAACTTCCACGTGCTGTGAACGGGGCCAAAAACAAGATGAAGGGAGTTCCCATTGAGGCTCAGGAGTAACAAACCCTACTAGTATCCATGAGGATGAGGGTTGGATCCCTGACCATGCTCGGTGGTTTAAGGATTCAGCTTTGCTGTGAGCTGTGGTGTAGGCTGCGGTGTAGGCTGCAGGTGTGGCTCGGATCTGGCATTGCTGTGGCTGTGGTGTAGGCCAGCAGCTACAGCTCTAATTTGACCCTGGCCTGGGAGCTGTGGGTACAGCCCTAAAAAGACAAAAAAAAAAAAGATGAAAAAATTGCGAATCTTTACATACCTTGGACTTTTAAAGTTATCTCAAGGAGGTAATTTTTAAATACTTATCAGTGACCATAGAATAGCTAATTTTATGAAATAATGACATTTTTTAAATGTATAAAAACACTGATCTTAAGTTGTTATCAAAGAAATTTTAAAGGTGAGATACTGTTTTGTACTTAGAAGACTGGCAAAATCTATAGGAAAAGAATATGAGTTTTATGTGTGTAGAAATTAGTACTTTTGGAGTTTTCATCGTGGCTCAGTGGTTAATGAATCCGACTAGTATCCATGAGGATGCAGGTTCGATCCCTTGCCTCACTCAGTGGGTTAAGGATCCGGCATTGCCGTGACCTGTGGTGTGGGTTGCTGATGCAGCTTGGATCCCGTCTTGCTGTGGCTGTGGTGTAGGCTGGCAGCTGCAGCTCTGATTTCACCCCTAGCCTGGGAACCTCAGTATGCCACAAGTGTGACCCTGAAAAGACAAAAAGACAAAAAAAAAAAGAAATGAATGCTTTCATACTTATTTTTGCAGCTTCATTAAGACATATCGATGCATAAGCCACACATATTTAAAGTATAGAATTTGCTGAGTTTTAAGATACCTGTCATACCTTTAAAAACATGGTTATATCAGAATAATGAACATATTTATCACCCTAAGAGTTTCTTTGTGCCCCTTTGTAATTGATCCATCTCTCTTCCTCTCTTGACTTCCCAGGCAATTAGTGATCTACTTTGTCACTATAAATTAGGTAACATTTTATGGAATTTTATAGAAGGATAATAATTAGAGTATGTACTTGCATATTGGCTTTGCTTCTATCACTAAGCATAATTAAGATTAATCTATGTTGTGTGTACCAATAGTTTATTTATTGGTTTATTGTTGAATAGTACTCCATTGTACGGCTATACCACAATTTGTTGACCATTTGATAATGTGTATTTGATAGGTTTTTCTCCCTCTTTTTTTTTTTGAGGGTGAGTGATATAAAGCAGTTCTGAGTAGCATTGCACAAGGTTTTATGTGGACATATGTTTTCATTTCCTGAGTAAATACATTGGAGTGGAGTGGATGGGTCATACTGTAGGTATATTTTTAACCTTTTAAGACACTGCCAGACTGTTCTCCAAAGTGAAACTATTTTTAGCAGTCTCTGAGAGTTCCAGCTGCTTTACATCTATGCTAACACATAGTGTGATCGTTTTTGTTTTGTGGATTTTATTATTTTTAATTTTGGCGGTTATAATCAATATGTAGTAGTATTCCACTATGATTTTATTTTATGTAAGTTCTACAGCTGTGTTTTCTTTATTGAAATTCTTTTGGGTATCCTAGGTCTTGTATTTCCATGTGTATTTTAGAATAAGCTTGATAATTCTGTCTGAAGGGATTTTTATGAGTATTGCACTAAACCTGTAGATCAGTTTGGGAAGAACTGACATCATAGCAATGAGTCTTTTGAACAGAATGCAGCATATCTCTCCATATATTTAGGACTTCTTTAAATTCTCTCATCACTGTTTTCTACTTTATCTTATATAGGTCTTGTACATCTTTAGTCTAAATACATCTCTTTCATATTTTTTTATTTGTAAAAAATATTTATATTAAAATTAAAAAAAATTTATGGCCACACCTGCTGCATATGGAAGTTCCCAGGCTGGGGGTTGAATTGGAGCTGTAGCTGCCACCTATACCACAGCCACAGCAACACGGATCTGAGCTGCATCTTGACCTACACCACAGCCTGTGGCAACCCTAGATCCTTAATGTACTGAGACCAGGTATTGAACCCACATCCTCATGGATGCAATGTCATGTTCTTAACTCCCTGAACTACAGTGGGACCTCCTCATATTTTTTACATAAAGAGTATTTTTAAAATTGATTTAATTTTAATTCCCATTTGTCTGTTGCTGGTATATAGCAATACAGTTTGTTTTTGATTACTGACTTTACATCTTCAAATCCTTCTAAACTCATTTATTGGTTGCCTCTTTGGAAATTTTCCTAGGATTTCCTATGTAGACAGTCATGACATCTGCAAATAAATAAGGTTTTACTTATACCTTTCTAATCTGCATGCTTTCACATGCACTTGCATGTTCATTGCAGCTCTATTCACAATAGCCAAGACATAGAAACAACCCAAATGTCCATTAACAGACAATTGGATTAGGAAGATGTGGTGTATATGCACAATGGAATACTACTCAGCCATTTTTAAATTTTTTTTTCATATCTCATTGCACTGTTTAGGACCTCATGGACCAAGTTGAATGGAAGTCATTGGAGCAGACATTCTCTCTCATTCTTGATCTTAGGAAGAAGCAGGAAGCATTTCACTGTAAAATATGTTAGTTGTAGCTTTTAATGTATATGTCTTTTATCAGGTAGAGGAAGTTTCCTTCTATTCCTAGTTTGCTGAGAGTTTTTGTCATGAATGGATGTTGGGTTTTGTTAAATGCAAATGCTTCTATTGAGATGATGATTTGGTGTTTCTTTTTTAATCTGTTAATTTGGTTACTTGCCTTGGTTGATTTTGAATGTTAAATCAATTTGAATTTAAATCAAATTTAAGTTAAACCAACTTGAATTTCTGAAATAAATCATACTTGGTTGTGATATATTATTCATGTTTATATTTTTGTATTTGATTTGCTAACACTTTGGGGACTTTTGCTCTACAATCATGAAGGATGTTGGTCTGTGATTTTCTTTTCCTATAATGTCTTCTTCTGGTTTTGGAATGAGAATGAGGTTGCCTTCATAGACTGAATTGGAAAATGCCCCCCTCTTTTAATTTTTCTTTAAGAGTTCATGTAGAATTGGTGCTTTTTTTTTTTTTTTTGGCTGTATCTGCACCATGCAGAAGTTCCCAGGCCAGGGATTGAACCTGTACCATGGCAGTAACAATGCTGGATTCTTAGCCCAGTGCACCACAAGGGAACTCACACTTCAGGTTTTTTTTGGGCTAGTGTCAGTATGGTATGTCATTTTCCATTCTTTTATTTTTGATCCTTTTTTTTTTTCTTTTTTAGGGCCACAACTGTGGCATATGGAAGTTCCCAGGCTAGGGGTCGAATTGGAGCTGCAGCTGCTGGCTTATGCCACAGCCAAGCAATGTGTGATCCAAGCTGTGTCTGAGACCTACACCACAGCTCGTGGCAATGCTGGATCCTTAACCCACTAAGTGAAGCCAGGGATCAAACCCACATTCTCATGGATACTAGTCAGGTTTGTAACCTGCTGAGTCACAATGGGAATGCCTACCCCTTTGTTGCTTTATATTAAAGTGTGTTTTCTGTAAGCAACATAGTTTGGCAACCTGTCTTTTTTTGGGGGGGGGCACACTTGTGGCATATGGCAGTTCTTGGGCCAGGGGTCAAATCCAAGTTGCAGCTCTGACCTATGCCACAGCTGTGGCAATGCTGAACCGTTAACTCAGGACACTGGGCTGGGGAATACACCCATGCTGTCACAGAGACAATGCCGTATCTTTAACCCACTGTACCACAGCAGGAACTCCAACCTCTGTCTTTTAATTGGAGTATTTGAACCATTTACATTTAATATTACGTTCGCTGTTATTAGATTTGTCTCATATTGCTATTTCTTTTCTGTTTTACCTGTTTTTTGGTTGTTTTTTGGTTTTTTATTTTTTTATTTTTTATTTTTTATTTTATTTTATTATTTATTTTTTATTTTTTTGTTTTATTTTTGTTTTTTTGGTTTTTTATTTGTTATTTGTTATTTTATTTTATTATTTTTTATTTTTTTTTATTTATTTATTTTTTTTGTTTTATTTTTGTTTTATTTTATTTGTTTTATTAAAGATAAAATTTAAAAGTGACAGCAGCAACTACTTTGAGCTTAATTTTCCTATTATTTAGTTATTTCACCAGAATGATTGAGTTGATGCTATTGACTATTTGCCTTATAAAAATATTGGAAAAATATTTTGAAATGTCAGAGACCGTATCTAGTTCCACATTGATTTAGGATGTTTTGCATTATGTTATATGATTAAATCTTTTAATAGCATTGATAAACATTCTAAAATGACAAAGAAGCAGTTTGCAGCAAAGTAAGGACAATATAGCATCACATTATTAACTGAGTATCAAATCCCACTTGTCTAGAGTAATGTAAAATGAAATTATCTTTTACAAAAAATAATGGGAGAAATTCAAGTCTTTGGTTTCATTTAGTTTGAGTATATAACCTAGTCCTCTGGAGTTGCTTCATCTTGAAAGGGTGTAATTTTCTGAGACATTCTCTGATTTTGCTTGTGTTAGAAATATCTTCAAGAAGCCTTTTCCAGTAAGTTTCACAGTTCTGCTTTGAGATTTAGATAGACGTATCATTGCTTAAAGGAGGTAAAATTTAGAAGACAAAATAAACTGAATTCTGTTGAAACTTATGTTTTAATTTTGTTTCATACTTTCTTCGTCAGTGTTTGGGACATGCAACTTCTTTCTCAAGGGGGTTTATTTTCCAGTTTGCTTATTTATCTTTTTTCTCATGAGAAACACCTGCAGCATTTCATGCAATTTATTGCCCTTATATATTTTCAGAGATTTTTTTTTCTCCTTTAAATAACTGGATTCATTTATTATGTATAAGTTAGAAGAACCAACTTGAGACTTTAGTTTATATATCAGTAATCTGTATCTTTCCATGAATTTCCATTGTAGATTTGCATTATTGTTAGAATACATGAGTTTTTCTGAGGAAATAAGAACTTTTTTTTTCCTTTTTAGTGCCACACCTGCACCCAAGGCATATGGAAGTTCCCAGGCTAGGGGACGAATTGGAGCTACAGCTGCCAACCTACACCACAGCCATAGCAATGTGGATCTGAGCCACGTTGGTTGCCTACACCACAGCTCATGATAGCACCGGATCCTTGACCCACTGAGAGAGGCCAGGGATCGAACCCTCATCCTCATGGATACTAATCAGATTTGTTTCCACTGCTCCACAATTGGACCTCCAATGAGAACTTTTTTCCTTTTCTTTTTTCTTATTTTTGGTAAGGGAAACAAGTTATCTTCAGGTGTAAATTTCAACCTAAATTGGAAGAGATAAACATGTAATATGCCACAACTTGTCAAGTGCTTTAGACAGTTTTTATATGGAATTAATCACAGGTAGCACCGAGAGTAAATAAGAAAATATAACAGAAATTTACAAGATGGCTTGCTATTAGAGGACTTTGGCTCTAGAGAAATTAATATACAATAAAACATGATGGACTATTGTTTGAGTGTCTGTCAAACTACTGTTGAAATAACTTTCTCATTGCATGTAGTGGATGCCCTGATTAAATCTGAAAATAAGAAAAGGGTGAAATTTGGAGCTGGTGCCTGGGATCAACAGATATAGCATAATCCCATTTTTAAATTTAAAAAAACTGAGGAAGATTATATATCTAACCCAGTTCATTTTGTCATTCAGCGAATATTTATGGATCCTATCTGCCAAGCATAAGGGAACTCAGTGAACAGACATGGCTTCTATGTTTAGAGGAGCTTAATTCCTAAACCATAAATGGCTTCCATCTCAGAGTATTTTGGGTGATTTTTAATTTTTTTTTCTCTTTTTGTCATTTTAGGGCTGCACCTGCGGCATGTGGAGGTTCCCAGGCTAGGGAATGAATCAGAGCTGTAGCTGCCAGCCTATACCACAGCCACAGCAACGTCAGATCCTAGCCCAGCCACATCTTCGACTTAAACCACAGCTCACACCAATGCCAGGTCCTTAATCCATTGTACAAGGCCAGGGATCCAACTCGCATCCTCATGGATACTAGTCAGGTTTGTTAACCACTGAGCCACAACAGGAACTCCAGTTATTTTTAATTTTTGTGCTCCTCTATATTTTTAAAATTTTTTGTTGCTGAAAATATTATTTCAAATAAGAAAAATGAATAAGAATTATATTTTTTAAAAGTGGCCTCAAGATAAATAAAATCTATCCAATAAAGTTGTTATTCACTGAGTTCTAAGCTCTTGCTTCTAGTCTGTGCTGTGCCCTGCCATCTTGAGTTTGCTTATCTCATTTGACTGTTTCGACTTGGTTTCACCTTTTTATTCTCCCAACAGTCATTTGACTATTTTGATTTGGTTTCACCTTTTTACTCTCCCAACAGTTGATTCATGGTGATACACTTCCTGCCTCAAAATTTTGTGTATTCTCTTTTGTCAGCTTTGTAACCGTCTTTATCAATAGATTTTTCTTATTTTAATTCCTTTATCTCTCAGTTTATTTTGGCCTCATTCTTTAAACTGGGCATCATAGAGCACCCAGGAACTCAAACACCAAAACTTTTAAAAGAAGCTCCTTGAGGAGAGAGATCATGTCTGGTGGTTTTGTTGATTGTTTGCTTTGTGCTTTTATTTTCCATCGTGGCAGACTCCTACCGAGCACAGTGCATCAGGGGGAATGTTCGCATTTGTGCCAGCATGTGTTCACCCTGATTTTAGCTCATCTCTTTCTCTTTGTCATTTGGCAAATGGAGTAGTATTAGTTAGTGGTCATCGAATAGCCATATGCCTCCTACATTTTCCATCCTCCCTTTCTGTGAATTTGTTGTCATGTGACTGCTTGTAGCCGATGGCTACCGAGTGGAAAGTATATGTGTCATTGCTGGTCATTTTAGAGCCTCTTGTACCTCACTCTCCTGCCTCTGGTGACCTTGGGAGACAAGAATTTCGGATGGCAAACCTACAAGATGGAGGCTGCTCAGATCACTGAGTCAGAATTTGGAGAACAGCCATGCAGAAGAGCAATACAACCCACATATAAAGTGTAAATGCAAACATTTACCATATTATCTCTGAGATTTGGGATTGTTGGTTACTGCATTGTAGCCTACCTATTATTACTAGCATGGAAATTATCTTTTGTTGATTTTTATCCATACTCTCTTCTTCTTAAAACACTTTCCCCATCCCTTCTATATCACTGCCTAGAAAAAGAATGGTACACTTGAGACTGGGGAGGACTTTGTCCACAAGTGTCATCAAGAACATCTTAATCACACTCAGTACCCAATGAGGATTTCATTAGTGTTAAGTTTAATGACATTGTCAGAAGCAAAGAGTTCAGCTGTTGAATACATCTTACAAATTGCTATAAGCACAGTGCTATTTAAGTATATTTAATGAAAGTTAATAAGAAGCATGCTATCTGGGATGAAAACTTTTCCTTTAGTTTATCATAATGGCCACTCAATCCAGACTGTAGCAGACATTTCTAATTATGGGCTCATAATCTTGGATTTTTAGGATTTAAAAAAATGTTAATTTGAGCCTAATTATTGAATGGACAACCTAAAAGGTGCCACTTTTGTTTTTATTGACTCAGAGTTTATAGAGAAAATTAAATAATAAAGTGCAAACCTATGCGGAAGATTTTCTTTCACTTTTTGCCAGCAGAGTAGTAATAGAGTCAGCCGTTCTGAGGCAAAAAGTAAGATACTCATTGAGGCTGCCCTCCATTGCTTGGGCATACAGACCATCTGGCAATGAGAGGGGATGGGGCTCAACGGTCCCTTTGTTAATAAAGTGATTGCCACTGGGAGGAATAATTCTTCCTTTAATTGTGTACCTGTTTGAGAAGAGAGAGCAAATAAAGGGTCTCCCTTCTCAGATGAAAATGATGAATGACCTTGAAGCCTCAGCACTAGTCATCCTTGGAAAACTGGATTCTCATCAACTCTGCTCATTATGAGTTCAGTCTGAGTGTATACAAAGCACCTATTGACTTCAGTGGGAGTTCTGAGGCACAGTTAGTCCTGAGAGAGGTGCTGTTTCTAAATTGTGCGTCCCATCTCACTGAAAGGCTAGAAAATGAAGGCAGAAAACATGGACACCTCAATTGTGAGCCACAGAATAACAAAAAGCATACAATATGGCTTTCACATCAGTATCAACAATTACCGGCACCCACTGCTTGCAAATGGAAGCTTGTGGTGCTTGGTGTCACTCAGTCACTGATACTATGAAGGAGAGAGAGAAATGTAAAAGAATCTTCCCAGAAATAGATATTTAGTTTACACTTCATCTGAGACTAGCATAAATGAAAGAAAAATACTAGAGTTCATGGAACTTAGATTTTACCAATTGGTATTAATACTTATGATTTGGTGATTTAATTTTTTTAAACTAGAAAGTACTGAACCAAACTTTATGCTTAATTCTAGGTCTGTTATAGCAGTTATCTAGCAGTTGCTTGGCAAATCCATTATATTATGGTTGTGGGCAATGATTTTTTTTTTTCATCTTTTTTTTTTGTCTTTTTTGGGCTGCACCCATAGCATATGGAGGTTCCCAGGCTAGGGGTCTAATTGGAGCTGTAGCTGCCAGGCTATGCCACAGCCACAGCAATGCCAGATCCAAGCCATGTCTGTGATCTGCACCACAGCTCATGGCAATGCCTGATCCTTAACCCACTGAGCAAGGCCAGGGAGCAAACCCTCAACCTCATGGTTCCTAGTCAGATTTGTTTCCCCTGCGCCACATGGGAACTCTGGTTGCTGGCAATGATAATGATGAAGATGATGATGACAGAAATGCAGAAGAAATAAGACAGACATAGGCTCCCCTCTCATAGATTTCATGGAATATGGATACTGTAACCCAATGATGTTAATTGTATTTTACTAAAGTTTTTTCTTTTTAGTTATGATTATGGTTTCAATACCATATATGCCATGAAAGAGAATTGCTGCGTGTACCAAAAATCAGATGTTTCAAAATTGTATTGATCCATCCCACTGAGGGTGTGAGTGAGGCAATTGGAGTGGAGTAAAGGGATTTCTGCCCGAGTCATGACTATTCATTGTCACTTGAATCATTTGAAATCTTGAGTGTTAGGAATAGAGTTTGCTATGAAGCAATATCTAAAAACCACTAAGTTAGTGCTCTTTCTGTTTTATGACCAGGATGTTACTTAAGTCCTTTACTTTGGTCTCATAAAAACTGATTTTAAAATCAGCCTCAGCAGAGTCCCCAAACTCAAACTTAAAGGGATATTGACCACTAGTAAGTATATAGTACCACTTAGCAGGTGCATTTTTTATTTTTAATGAAAGGTTTTTAATGAGGTGAAAATCACAGTAATTTTGTTAGAATGCTAGGTACATTGTAAGTGGTCAACAAATTTTTGAATAGTTTCTTTCTGTGTATCATTTAAGTACTGTATAAAGACACGTCGCTTTATATCTCAAATCATTTTCCCTCACCTACCCCCACGGACAGAACCTTTGCATGAGCTGCAAGTACTTTCAGGCACACTGCAGGTTTCTTATAACAGTTAAACAACAACTCTAATTACTATGTATAACTGAAGAGTAATTTTCCACAGTACAGGTGCAGTTACCTGAAATCCATACTCCTACCAAATACTTAACTCCTTTCCCCATGTTAATTTTGTAAGGAAGCTATGTATCTTTTAATAATACCCTCTTTTCTTTTTTCTATTTAGAAGGTAAATTGGGCTTTACTTTCCTTGGGACAAGAAATATTCTCAAATCAGTTTGTTCCTGTCAGCACATTTTTCTCAGACAAAGTTGAGTCTATTGAGAAGGACATGGGCTTTGTCCATTTGCTGGAATTGACTAACATTTAGTGCAACAGTAATTATTTACTTTTATTTCTTCTGGTTAGAGACCATTAATGCTCTTTACTCAGGACCTAAGTACTTCAATTTGATGTCTATCATAAAGAAATGAGCTCTGCAAAAGCAAGACCTTATTAGTTTTGTACTCTTTGCAGCACTGAGTCAGTGTAGGGGGGAGGGCAGGAAATGGAAGGTCTCCTCCACAAAGGAAAGTTTTCTTTTCTCGACTTTTTGGAAGTCTGACGTAAACAAAATAGTATTTTCTTTGGCATCCTAAATACACAGACACCAAGTTCCATCAGTTTCCTCAACCTTGAAAAAGTCTGAATGCACAACTCTATACACATTTAAAAACATGCTTTGTTAGAGAATTTGTTTTATTTTCAGCTTGGTAATTAGTAATAGAGTGTTAGTTTCAGGTAATATTTAATCTGTTAATAAAAAGTAATAAATAGAAGGAAGAATAAATATAAATGTGGCTTTACAACTTAAAGATGGCCAAAAAAGGCTGCTTTTTTGAACTGATGACCCCTCCCTACCCCCCAGGCTCTAACAAGTGATGCTTCCATCCTAAGGTACCTCTTATCGTCATGGTTAGAATTGAGAAAATTAAATTCTATTCCTGATTCCATGATATTCCAGCTTTATTGCTTCATGTCAACTTTAACTTAATAACTAGCCTAAAGTTGTTGTTGTTCTTTTAGGAGGTTTAATCAACTTTATAGGACAGTCTGAATGTCTCCTGATTCTTGAAAACAAAATGACACTGGCCTTTTATGCTGCAGCATGTCACATAATACTTCCCCAGCAGCAGAAATTGGGCGCACCAAAGTGAGGGTTCTTGAATTTACACACACACACAGAGTTATTAACAGTGTCGTCGGACTTTACAGGGCAGATTCTATGCCTGAGTTTGCTGATTAATTTGTGTAATTCTTTTGCAAGTGTTACCCAGTAGGCTTCTTGGATATACATTAATACAGTAGACTTAAAGTCACATATGCACAACAAAACAAATCATAAATAATGAGATACTAAAAACCAACTGTCACTGAGGTAGCAATTATTGGTGTCTCTTTCTCGCTTCAGTGACTTTCTCCTTTTACCCTGAGACATGCAAACAGAACAAACAATTAGCGAAATAATTGATGATCAGTACCTTCAAAGCTTGTGGTGACCTGGTTTATGCTTTATAAGCTTAATAATGAGAACACCTCTTATTACTGATTAGTGTGCTGCCTGGTGCTCTCTGATGGTGCTTGGGAGGTACATCTGTATCAGACAAAAGGTTTTTATCTGCCCTTTACAGTTAGTTGGTCCCTAATGAACTGAGCTTTTGTCCCTTGCTGTTTTTAGATTCCAATTAAACTTGTTTATAGAATAGACAAATAATTAAAGATGTACTGTTTTCCATGACTTAATATTGTCTTCCAATAGGGTTGTGTTGAAGTTGGTGGCAATTAGCATATATAGTAATGTTTTTAATCATTTATGTATTAAAACACATGCAAAATGTGCCCATGTTTTCTTAGTCTTCATTGTGCTTGTCAACCCATTCTCTTAACTTGGACTGGGTATGCTAATTACCCTCTGTCAAGCTAGGGTAATTCATCTTTTCCAAGGGAATAAAATTCACTTTTCACTTTTATGCTTGAGAAAGTCAAAGAATGGCAATTTATTCTGGAGCTTTCAGAACCACAAAAGAATGCTTTAAGGTTATGACAAACTGATTTTATGTTGTGCACAGCAAGAAGTATTAAACAGATAAATAGCATGTCATGTTAGAAATTTTATGTTAGAGTATAAATTCTTACCTCTTCTGTTAAATTTTCTATCAACTTGCATCCCATATAGATCCTTATGCAAAATACGTGTATGAAATATTTCTTGATCACAAAACCATGGCGAATGAAGGAGGGAATCCTTTTAGTAGCCATGTCATCCCCAAGCAAATTAAAAATTCCCACAAATCCCAGGGATGGTAGAACTGCTATTTCTCTGGTAATCTATAGATACCCTCAAGTTCACACTTGTCACAGTTTTTAAACAAATATTTTAGATATGGTTATGCCCTATCAATGAGATAAGATTTTCAGGAAATGTGTGACATTAGCTGCACTCCCATATCCCAAATGTTATTCCATCCACCTGGCAGGCCCTCAAATAAATGTCTACTAATGGTTTCATTTCCCTATCTCCATCCACTTGGTTCTTTGGATTTGGGGTTAATTATTAGTGAAAACTCTATGCCCAGGCCTTCCAGTGGTCTTATATGAACAAGGAGACCCCCTGGGAGGTATTACTTGAGTAGGTGAGCGCTTTGTTTTCCTGAAACATGAGAGTGTGTCTTGCACAGACACTGCAATGGACAGGAAAGCTAGTATAGTCCTTTACCTTTTGAAAGTTAGGATGGTTTCTTTTTGTCTTCAACTGATGAAGACAAGTAAAAATAGAAAATGTACTTTATTCTGTAGGTCCCTGGGAAAGTTGGAAATATAATTCTAGTGGTGTTCTAATTTCTTTTCCTTTTTGTTCTGGAACAATATAATAATCTTAGACATTTTATACAAGGTCCATTTTGGATACCTATCAGTTCTTCAGACTCTAAAACCTGCTACTCTACTATGTAATATAAATAGCTTGGGTGATCCATAGTTTAAAAAAAATATATGTATTTCCAGTGATGTTTTGAATCTCTGAGATTAATACTAAGTGGCAACTTTTTCCTTATTCAATTATGATCAGTTAAAGTGTCAGATAATCATAACCTACATAATAGAGGACTTCTCAGTAGGTCATGTATATACATAATTGGAATGGGTATGTAGAAATACAGAAATTGTTAGATTAATCAGCTCTTTCTGTTCCTTTAGCAAGACATGCTGATGGATGGCTATAGTACATTTAAGTACCAGTGATTAGTAGTCTATTATGAAGGGATCTCACACATTTTTGCTCCCACAAGATGAGTTGCATGCTTATTACTGAGAGTTCGTTATATTTGCTCTGAAACCTGGGTGTGCCTTTTGTACTTTTTATTTTAACCACATAAAATTACTTATAATCTTATTTTCATTTTATATCTATAAAATATGAGTGCAAAAAAGAAAGTTATATGTCCGTGACAACTAATTTGAATGCTTTGAAAAAAACATGTTAAAGTTAACTTACTTTAAAAAAAAAAGTGTTGTAGAATTAGATTTGGGTGAGACAAAGAAATATGTAAAAATCAATAAGGATACTGCACTCAGGTTGCTGTGAAAGTCTCTATTAGTGGAAGAAACCCCAACTAGAACTCATAGAAAATGCATTTGGGATGTGGTTTATGAAAGATAGACCCACATGCAATGAAAAGTCCCACACAGAAATGGAAATTACTTGGTTCCTCATCAAAATATTGGCAAAATAATGCAAGTCATATATTTTAATTTAAAACACTCAGGACATATTCTTTTAACTATCTCCCATTTACCTCCCTTTTTAGGCTAATTTGAGAACTATTATTCCCATTAGCTTTGATAAGAGAGCATCTACTATAGCAGATCAGTAGAATTTCTTTATGACCAGTATTTTGGGTAATTGATTAACTAAACACCTTTGGATAGGAGCCCAGACTCACATTTATTTTCCTGCATTTGCTCCATGGATGATGTTAGAATGAAATAACTTTAGAGCATGGAAAAATATTATTGTCCTGATTTAAAGCATGGTAAGGAAATAAATTGTGGGTAAGCCAAATGATTTATTCAGGATCAGATAATTTATAAAGTGGAGTATCTAGGTGATCTTACACCAGTTTACTCCTCAGAGCATAAATTCTGTACATTTATTTCTGGAACTATAATTTCTTCAAATGCTAGCTATTCTCATTTGCTGAATAGTAGGCTATTGGATTTTGGCAGCAAGTTTCAGGATTTCTCCCATTTATATGCATATCTAGCACAGAGTATGTAAGTGAGAACTAGGCTCTGGGTAACCAACACATTAGCATGTGTGAAAATAGCTCAATTAACACAGGTAGAATGTGAGAATGTCCATTAATTCCTCAGGAAACAATGGCTCATAGTGCTAGGACCAATGCAGGGTCTTGCAGATGGTGTCAAACCGACTGCGTTTGCAAAGACACAATGCAGCATCTGGAGGGCTGGCAAAATCCAACAGCTTCAGAGACAGCAAGTCAAATTTGATCAGAGAGACCAACACTTGACCACATGAGTGTCTCAGCTTCCTGGGATGTGTTCCAAAATCCATCCATCTCATCCAGTGTGACAGTCAAAAAAAGTCACACTTCACATCTCTGCATCAAGCCATGTCTCTGACTGTCACACAACTCGGCCTGCCTGACAGAATAAATTTATAGCATTCTCCAATGGCTTCCTCACCTTTTTTTAAATACATAACCTTTTCTTCCCCTTAAGTAAAAGAATATGCATAATAAACGCAATGAGCTACAAATGCAGTTTTTGTGGACAAAGGAAGAGACCAAGGATTTTAATGCTTTCGTTGACTTTAGAAAATGCTTCTTTGCCCACTACTTGTCCCCTCATAGAAATCAGGGCACCAGGTAGTATAACTACCTGAGTGGGTGCAATGTTTAGGAGAAAGAGCTCTTGAGTCCAACTTTCTGAATATATGTAGCCCTTATCTGTTTTCAGCTATGTGCCCTTGGGCAAGACACTCAACGCTCCTGGGTTTAGTTTATATTTTGTTTTTTAATTGGAAGGAGGGTAATAAAAGTATCTATCTCTAGAGTGTCATGAGGCTTTTCTACAGGTAGAATAGTTAGCATATTGTATAGAATATAATAAAAGGTTGATAAATGTTATATATTATTTTTAACTCTTAGCTATATGTTAGTTATGGAACAGTCATGAGAGAGAGAGAAAAGAGTGTGGAGCCTATGGAAAAGGCTTTGGAGATGCTTTTCCTGTCTTAGTCTAGGCTGATGGGAGAGGATAATAAAAAGAAACCCTTTGATGGATACTATCAGGGTTGCCAGGGGAGGTGATTGTTATAAAAATATGTACTTTCCTGGAAGTCCCCCTGTGACATGTAATTCCACTATCAGGAATTGGTGGTAGCAGGTGGCCCTTAGTTGAGGACTTAGGGATTCAGGATCCTGGCCATCTTGCCATCTGTTGTGATTAAGTAATAATGATAATAAAACAAGAATACAGACACAATAACCATGTTTTTTTATAGTGCTAGACACTATTTTAAGTGCTTTTCATGTTAATTCATTTCTTCCTCTCAACTACTCTACAAGGACTTATTCCCATTTCACAGAGAAGGAAACCAAGGCACAGTGATTAATGGAGTCTAAGAGCTGGAATTTGAACTCAGGCAATCTAGGTCTGGCATCTGAGCCCAGACTATGATGTTAAGAAGAGATCTGTTTTCATTATAATCCATATCATTACATTGTGCTATGACTTTCAACTCTTCCATCACTCTTATCCCCCAAAAGAATTCCAGGGACTGTTAGAAATTTTAAGTAATATTCATTAGGAGTAGGTATAGTAGCATAATTCACTGATATTAGTGGGGTACTTACAGCTTTTATTTTTGCAGTTCTGTTCTTCTGGGGGAAAATAATTGAGAGACATTTTCTGTTGGAGATGATTTTGTGTTTAATGAATGACACTAATATTTCTACTAAATCACCAAATCATATCTTAGTCTATGAATCTGAGTTCAATCAGGAAACAAAAGCCATCAGGGTATTTTGGTTAGAAATTAGAAATTCCTCTAATCTGTTAGAGGAATTAAAGGCTTTTACAACTTCTGGAAACTCTATGGGGATGAAGTCTGGAGACCTTTCAGGAAGTATTTCAGGAAATCCAACAATGCAGGCTTTGCAGGGAAGCTGAAGCCAATGATCTCAGCTGTGTACCCCACACAGTGGCTGATTCTTAGTAGAAATCTTCAGAAGTCAAGGACAGATCACACCTCACAGTCTGAGTTTCCAGCCTGCAATCACCACTGGGAAAGGAGCTTCAGCTGGTGAGAGTGCCTCTAATAGACGCCAAGGACTGTGAGAGGGCCCAGGGCTTATGGGAAGTAGAGTTCCAAGCTTCCCTCTACCATGCAGAGATGAATGCAGATGGGATGACGAGGCTGCACTCAGAATAGTCCTTGCACCACACTGAGGTTTACCCTTAGGAAGTCAGATCACTCATACTCCTACTTCTCAAGAAGACTTTATCCATCCTACCAGGATAGTTATTTTCAAAATGCATTAGAGAGTTAATTTTTTTTCCTGTGATAGAGAAATGGTATAGTATAGAGTATAAATATAGAATATTTATTAACAGATATTTACTGGTTGCCTTCTTTGTTTAGAACACTGCGTTAGGTAGTCCTTCATTACTAAGTTGTAGGCCTAACACGGCATGTTCAAGTAAGGCTTTGAGAATGAAAAAGTTACTTCTCTATTTGCAAAGGTATTAAGATTTTTTTTGCGTCTGGCAGATATTGTAATCATTCTGTGTCATGAGTAGGACAGATGAATGCTAGAGGAATTGGCCGTTTTTAACTTTTGTGGCTGAGGAAGACATTGTTAGACACGTGGAATCTGAGCAAGGCTGAGAAAATGACCAGGCACTGCCATGAGCAATTTGATTACACCAGACACTATAGGCCTCACGAGGGTAAGTTCTGTTCCTATTTTTACGGTGCATTGGAGGTAGCCTTGGCTCAGAGAGGTTGTGTGCCAACCCTCGGTTGCCTAATAGCACACACAAATTGTCGGAGGGAAGCCTCAAATCCAGATTAGTGAGATTCCAAAGCTTCTTGCAACCTCACCACACTTAGTACCAACTATGTTTAAGCTCCAAATATAAACTGAGGTAAACAGAGTTCCCAATGTAAGTTTATATACATGCCAGTAAAGCCACACAGGTGACTCAGTTTTCACATAGAAAGTCAGACATAAACATATATTGAAATAATTATGTTTAATATAAGCCTGTCTTTTATCAACAGACCCAATACTATAATTATGAATTAGGGAAACTATAAGGAAACACTTTTGCAGTCAACTCTCAATTATTTATTTCAGTTGAAGTCATTTGTCTATATTATAGTCAGTGGTCCAATTTAGGGAAAGAACTTTCATTTCATTTATGAGGCAAGCTAGCTCTGTGATTAAGAGAATGGACTCTGGATCTATAATACTCTGCTTTGAATCCTGTCCCCTGTTACTTACTTGTACATGAGCTTCAGAGTTCTCATCTGAAATAATACTACTGTGTTTATCATCTATTGCTGTGTAACAGATTACCACAAAACTGTTCCAGCAATGCAGGTACATCCTGGCTGGTTAATTCTGCTTCAAGGTCTTTCATAAGGCTGCATTCAGAATATCAGCAAGAGGGCTGTGGTCTCACCTGAAGGCTCAACTGCATGAGGGTCTGCTTCTAAGCTCATGTGGTTCTTAGCAAGATTCAGTTCTTCATGGGCTATTGGATTGAGGACCTGAGGTCTTGTCTAGCTGTTGTCCAGAAGCTTCTCTTAGTTCTTTGCCGTGTGATCCTCTTCAGTAGGGCAGCTCACAATACGGCAGCTGGCATTGCTCAAGCAACTAAACAAAAAGGGAGCATAAGATGGAAGCCACGGTCTTTGTATAAGCTAACCACAGAAGTGACATCCCATCCCTTTTGCCCTATTATATTTATTAAAAGCAAGTAACTGTATCAAGCTCATCCTCAAGGAAGGTTGATTATAGACAGATATGAATACTAGGAGGCAAAGGTCATTGAAGTCCATCTTAAAGGCTGCCTACCACACTTACCTCATGGGATTGTTGTATGGATTGAGTTATTTATGTAAAAGATTTTAGGACAATATCTGGAACATAATAAGTGATAGATAAGTGTTGGCTCTAACTATTATTATATGCAAATCTCTGGAATGTTTAATAAGTGAGACTCAGTTTCTACTTTCAAGAAAATGATAGCCTAAGATAGATATGACAGAAAATGAAAAGTACCACAATAAAAGCACAGATAAAGAGCTATGGATAGTGAGGCGTTTCTGTCGTGGCTCAGTGGTTAACGAACCTGACTAGCATCTATGAGGAGGCGGGTTCAATCCCTGGCCTTGCTCAGTGAGTTAAGGATCCGGCATTGCCGTGAGCTGTGGTGTAGGTTGCAGATGTGGCTCAAATCCCGCATTAGTGTGGCTGTGGCTGTGACTGACAGCTACAGCTCTGATTCAACCCCTGGCCTGGAAACTTCCATATGTTGTGGGTGTGGTCCTAGAAAGACAAAAAGATAAAAAAAAAAACAAAAAACACAAACAATCAAACAAACAAAAAAAACCTGTGGATAGGGGAGAGAATGTCAAAGGTGAAAGATCAAAAAAAGTTTGATTAATGAAACAATATTTGTGCTGAGCCCCAGAACATAGGTCAGATTCCCGTGGGTAAGGGAAAGTTTGGGAATGGGGTGGGACAGATGGGGAGCTTTTGAAGGCAGTTATGGTAATCCTAAACTTGCAGTGTAATAATATGATAATGCCTATGGGTAATCCAGGTCAACTGGAACATCCAGAATGTAGCACTAAACTAAGAAATAGGATGAGAAGAAGGCTCCAAACCTGGTAATTGACAATATTGGAAAGCAGTCTGATGTATTTGGACTTACTTAATCAGTAATGGGAATCATTGAAGATCAGGAGCTGAACTTCAGGAAGTTTATTATGGCAGCTGGAACCAAGAATGGATTGGGGTGGGGAAATCCTAGAGAAGAGCTCAGTTAGGCATTAAAAATACTTAAGGTGATTAGGGATAAAGATCTATCTGACTTGAGCTGCGTCACTGGTATAGGTGAGGAAGGGGGTGAATCTGAAAGAGGAAAAGTCTCAGCTACTAGTTTTGTTGTCTCTAATATAAGATTAGGTTGACTGGCTTTGAGGACAGATGTAGGTACAAATCCTGGCTTTAACAACTTTTAGCTGTTACCTTCAGTAAATTGTTATAAATTCTTTGAACCTTAGTTTCTTTGTAACAAGAGGATTAAATGAGCTAATGTGTGTAAATTTGTATAAAGGATTCAACGTGATGTCCAGCACAGTAAATGCTGAACCAGTTTTCTAACTCCGAGAGGGTTATTATTTACAAACAGAACTATGAGTAGAATTATAGGTCATTATTTTATAATTAGTCACACGTAATAGGTTTAAGTTTTAACTATTATAGTTATATGTATTATGTATGTAATAGCAACAAGAGTTTTATTAATTTATTAATTTATGCCCAGATCTGAGCTGAGTACTATACATGCATTATTTCATTTAGTTCTGCCATCAGCCATATGATATGTGTTTTCATCAATGGCTTCTTACCATTCAGAAAACCGAGATGCAGAGAATTTAACTTTCTTAAAGCCCAACAGCTGGTGAGTGGCAGAGGCCATGTTCAAACAGGTTTTTGCTGTTTCCCAGGCCTTACTCTTACTTGCGGAGCTGCTTTTCTAAAATATAAATGAGTGCACATAAATATTTCTCTTTCCATATATATCTCACCTGATATACACTGTCATTTGTACAGTGGAAGTTGCTAAATCAATACATGCTTGTTGATGAAGGCCCATCACTCATGTTCCAATTGAGATGATACGGCTGCCATTTTTCTGGCTTCAGACTCTCCTGGCACTTCACCTCCTGAATGATGAATGTGGTTTTACTTCTTGCTATTTTGGCACTGCTAAAGTGCTTTAAAAATGTTCCCTTCCTGACTTCAAGAGGTGATTTACCAAAATGTCAGTCAGAATTAATTTGAATGATATTGATTGCAGTTCCCCAAGGCCTAGAGTTACTGGCATGTTGTTTTCAGATGTCATATTTTGATGGGAGATAACATTTTAACTGGAGTAGGAAGGGCATGATTTTGGATGAGTCAAGCAGTAAGTCACCAGGGACTATATTCATAACTGTATTACTGTTCTGCTTTTACAGGAGTTGTCTAATCATAGTGATTCCAAGCCATTTAAAATTACCAGCACCCTATTTTTTAATTTAATTTTCCAAAATCCTTCTCCTCAAATTACTCTATACCATGTTTTTCTTAAAGAAATTTCAAATTGGGTTTATTTTGATGACCTTTTAAAAATTATGCTAATACCAGTGAGATAGTTAAGGCCATTCCAGGGGGTTGCAGTACCAGAATTTGGAAGTGTTGATTCCGTAATTCTATTTCTTGGCTCTGCTTATTCAAAGAAATTTGGAGAATCTGCAGTTCTTTCTTTTTTCCTTTTTTTGGCTTTTTTTTTTTTTTTTTTTTTGCTATTTCTTGGGCCGCTCCCACGGCATATGGAGGTTCCCAGGCTAGGGGTCGAATCGGAGCTGTAGCCACCGGCCTACTCCAGAGCCACAGCAACGCGGGATCCGAGCCGCGTCTGCGACCTACACCACAGCTCACGGCAATGCTGGATCGTTAACCCACTGAGCAAGGGCAGGGAAGTACCCGCAACCTCATGGTTCCTAGTCGGATTCGTTAACCACTGCGCCACAACAGGAACTCCCCCTTTTTTTTGGAAAGCGATTCCTTTTGTTTATTTATTTATTTTTGCTTTTTATTTATTTTATTTATTTTATCCCACCACGCCTGTGGGATATGGAAGTTCCCAGTCTAGGGGTCCAATCAGAGCTGTGGCTGCCTGCCTATGCCACAGCCACAGCAATGCCAGGTCTGAGTCGCATCTGTGACCTGTACCACAGCTCCCAGCAATGCCATATCCACTGACCAAGGTCAGGATTGAACCTGGTGATATTGGTCGGGTTCATTACTGCTGAGCCACAATGGGCACTCCCAAGAGTTCTTTTTTTTTTTTTTTTCCCAAGAGATTCTTCTAAAAAAAAAAAACTTTATTGAGATGTCTTTGATATATGGAAATTGTATACATTTAAGGTTTACAGCTCGATGTGCATGCATATAAAAGGACACCATGATTAAGGTAAATAACTTATCCATCACATGTACATAGTTACCTGTATGTGTGTGTGTGTCGAGATTTGATCTAAGATCTATACTCTTGGAAAATTTCAAGTATAAGATATGTATTGTTAATTATCATCAGCAGGCTGTGTTTTAGAACTCCAGAATTTATTCATCCCAAATGACTAAACTTTTTTACCCTTTGACCAACAACTTTACATTTCCTCTATCCCCCAACCTCAGGCAACCACTATTTTACTGTCCGATTTTCTGAGTTTGACTTTTTAAGATTCTTCATATAAGTGAAATTGTGCATTATTTGTCCTTCTGAATCTGAGATTCTGTTCTCTGATCCCAGAAAACAGCTGTTGTACCTGGAAATAGTCTCTTTAAAGGAAATCCTACCACCTGCAGCATCATAGATGAACACTGCAAAGTGGTTAACAAGGAAGAGTCAGGTCAATTATTTAGACAAGTGGTTCCTAGACTTTTGAATTTAAAAGACTAGAGAAATTTCTCCCTGAAGTTTTGAAAATCAAATAAATTGAAGCCCTGCCTGTGAGCAAATTTTGAGGATAGCCAAATTTTATATTGCCAAATAGTAAAAAATAAATTTGAAAGAAACCACATCTACCATTAACCATATTATATTAGAAACAAGATACTTTAATATTTCAAAAGGGATAGGAAATAATTTCAGAATAAGGGAAAGCCTTCCCAAGAAAAGGTAGTTTCAGCTGGCACCTTTATAACAATAGGGCATATGGGTGCGTGTGTGTGTATGCCTTTTGTTTCTCATTTTGCCACAGGTTGTACAAACTGTGAGTGATATTTAGGGAAGATTAGTGTTATATAGAACCATTAGATAGTTACTTCTAGTTCTGAAGCAAGAGAAGGAATAAAGGAAAAGCAGAAATTGCCGGAAAGTTTTTTTTTTTTTTTTAAAGTAAGATACCTTGAGAGTTCCTGTTGTGGCTCAGTGGTAAAGAACCCAACTACTGTTCATGTGTTCAATTCCCTGGCCTCACTCGTTGGGTTAAGGATCTGGTGTTGCTATGAGCTGTGGTTTAGGTCGCAGATGTGGTTCAGATACGGCTTTGCTGTGGCTATTGCTGGCAGATGCAGCTCTAATTCGAACCCTGGCCTGGGAACTTCCATATGCTGCGGGAGTGGCCCTAAAAAGGAAAAAAAAAAAAAGTTACCATAGGTGAGAGCCAAGTACATTTTCAAGTATAAGTAGAGCCTGGACTAAGTCTGGGACCTAGAAATGTAATTATTCAATGAAGAAAGCATTTGATAACTATAAGGAGGGAAAAAAATAGAACCGCATAGGGAATGAGATAGAAAAGAAGACGTTGAAGAAAACCTTTGGGTCATGTAATTAATTTAAATTTGTGGTAGTTTATTACTTTTCCTCTAAGTTTTTAATCATGGCCAGAGTAATAAATGAAGAGCATTGACTCAAGAAGCAAAGGGGAAAGCACTGATAAATGGGTGTTCTGAATAAGTAACTAGAAATTTTTCCTTTTGAAAATGCTCTACTTGAAATAAATACATACCTGTCAAGCTTCAAGGTAAATGCACTAACTCTCCTTTATGTGAATTTATCCTTTGAAGACATGCCTTTCCTACTAAGAAAATGTGATTTAAAAATTCATAATATAGAAAATAGCAAACAGTCATTACAAACTATTCCTGAACACCTGCCTGGGAACAGCAAGGCCAAGCTATACCAGGAGCAGGGAGCCTCCCTTTAAGTCAGGAAAATTATTTGCAAATCACCTTCCTTCCAAGATGTGGCTGTTGGGGTGTAAGGAAGGTTTTCTTCTTTTTAGGTGATTGGTAGCTGCTCTGATTTGGAGGATAAGGCTTTGGAAAATCATGATTGGAGATTGAGTTTCTTCTTGTTGGTCATCCACTACTTTCTTCACCAGTATCATTGAACATGTGTGTTAACCTGGGATTGGAATCTCAAATTAGAATTGGGAAATTTGTTTTCCTTTCAAAAGCAATGTTATTGGTGATAGTTCCATCCTAGGATTGAATAGAAAGGATCATCTAACTCCTTATATAACCTCAGTGCCAGGTCTATTTATTGAACATCTATGTATTGAACATCTATGAAGTGTCAGTCACAAGTCTGGATCAACAGTGGGCCTTCCCTAATTCTTTTTTAACTTTATGACTATGATATGATTATTTGTTCTAATTAGCTATGGCCTGTTTTATATATTCTCCTTTAAGACTTCTCTAGCTGGCCTCATTTGAACTCATCATAAATGAGTGTGACCAACTAGTCATATTTTTTGTTTGTGAAACAATTACCAATAAAAACAAACATTCTGTAAACTGAGATCAGATTGTAAGAGGTTCTTTATTCAGCAGAATTTCACTTTTCTCTTGAACTATGACTTATAGTGTTACCTATAAACAATTAGAAGACCTCTTTTTTCTTTATTTCTAGTAATGAAACTAGGGGTTTACACTAGACCCCAAAACACAGTACAAAGAAAATAATTATACAACTATCTTTACTCTCTGATAATGGAGATACTCTAATTAATGAGTGTGGGGAAAAAAAGCTACATGGGCCAAATATTCCTCTTCTTATCAGGAGATCTTCCATGGCGTGACTGATGCTGGCTTTAAAGAGGTTACTTGGAGGGGTAGATAGGGGGCATTTGGGGAGATGCAAAGTAAACAGAAGGATATACTCTTCTGTTATAGAAAGCACCTTTACTTTCCCCTTTATTCATAGCTTTTTTTGATTATAAAGATGAATTTTGTTAATCTTAAAAAATAGTATAATTTAGTATTGGGCAACGGCTAAAGGAGACAGTGAGATAAGATGAAAACAAAGGTTACCTTGAGGTATGGAGTGTGACCAATAAATTGCCTTTTGCTGTATAGCATGGAAGTTGACTATCCATACTCCCACACTTTTTGGGTTTGAATCCCAAGCCTACCACTTATAGCTGGGTGAACTTAAGCAAATAACTCAACTCCTCCAAGCTTCAGATCCCTCATCTGTAAAATGGAGATACCAACAGTACCAACTTTAGAGGGTTGTCATGTGAATAAGTGAGTTAATATGTCAAAGCTCTTTGAATGAGACTTGGCACAGTGCTTGCTGTTAAGAAGTAGTGTTCTCCAAAGGAGAGAGTGTATTCCTCAGAGACTGATAATCCAAACATATATTCATGTCTATTTTTTTTCTTGTGTTTTTTTTTTAAATTTTATAATGATTTTTATTTTTTTCTATTATAGCTGGTTTACAGTGTTCTGTTAATTTTCTACTGTACAGCAAGGTGAACCAGACATACATACATGTATACATTCTTTTTTCTCACATTATCATGCTCCATCATAAGTGACTAGATATAGTTCCCAGTGCTATTTTTATCTTAGCTTTTAAGTTTCCTACTTTGTGTATGTTTTATAACATATACAATAGTTCTGAATATGTAGTATATTTATATATTTATAAATTATATATACATGTACTAGAGATATATAAATTCTTTTCAATTGAGAGACCACTAATATGGTAGTGTCATAATTTTATTTCAAAATCTAATTTTAACTATTTCTTCTTAGGAAGAGTCTTTATGCATAGCAAATTATGTTTTGTATTGAGACTTTGGCCAAACTCATCAGAGCAAGAATATACTGCTTTTAATACTAAGCTAATAATACCACTAAATTTACTCAAAGTTTTCTTTTTCTTCTTTTAAATCATTTTTTAAGAATGTCCTCAGTAGGGCATTCTTTTTTAATTATTATGAACATCTAAATAATTTATATTGATGCACTTCTTAAAGACAAGAAACCATTCTAGGTGTCATGTACATTTAGAAAGACCTTAATTGGGTATTTTAAAACTACACTTAACTCCTTTTTGCTTCTCCTTTATTTAGGCTTCCTTCTGTGCATTGATATAGTAATTTCCTGAATTATCTCCTGAAAAATCTAAAGACAGAAGTATAAAGGAATCATTAGGTGGGTGAAGGTTTTCCTTTTTAAGTTGGATATTTGTAAAAATTTGCCTCAAAACATATGTCCCTTTGTCACCCAAACCGCTTTATTACCACTAAAGAACAAACCTGTGGCATCAAATTTAGACTGAAAATTAGCAAGAAGCTTTTTGAAAGCACCTCTGTGGCTACAGAACAAATATATGAAATAATTATTACCTTCAAAAAGTTCTGGAGAGGCTTGCTTTCACAAGATGTCATTATATAAATGATCTTTGGAGGGCCTCAGAGCTCATAATAAAACTACCAAATTGCTTATTAGGAGGCAAACAACAGCTCTGCTGAGATATGTGTAACAGGCTTAGAAAAGCACATCTACAGCGCAGTCCACCTACACAAATCCAGCTCCTTCAGGAACACAGAAAACACTTTGGAATTCATTAGCATGCAGTATTTACTCGAAAGCTGCAAAAACATTGTGTTTGCATAATTTTATCAATTGTCAATAGCAGTGCTTGCCAACATTCATATCTTTATTGAGATGCAAAATTAAGAGCAGGAAGAAAGTTTGTATCAATATTAATACTGAACTCACTTGAAAAGATGACATTTATTAATAATGCATCTGGCTCAACGTTCACAGTGGTATTTAAAGGCTAAACACAGTCCTGGTGCAGGCAACATTTTTTAGCAAATCTTGTTCATCAGCCACCTTGTAGTTTGGAAATATAGAAATCACTTTTTTTCCATTCCACAAATGGCTACTTCCTGAAAATTCTCTTGAAATTTGGGATGGGCTGGATGTAGTTAGAACAAAAGCAGCAATAAGGCAAAGATTACAATGCGTTAAACATTTTATGGAGAATTGTGTTGGTGCAAAGCATATTAGTTTTAAAAACTCTATGTTTGGGGAACAGCTGGTGTGGGCTGAACATGGAAACAACTGTTGTAAAACAAATGTTCAGGAATTGCTGTAAACAAGATACTATCTATTTACAGTATGTTTCAATTTTCTTTCTTTCCTTTCTCTCTCTCATTCCCTTATCTATAGCCATCCTGGCCAGTAGAATAGTGAACGATTCTAGTGTGTAGGGGTGTGTGGGGGGGTGGGGTGGGTGTGTGATGGGGATGTTAAATGTACCCACATACATATATATATACACACACATACATAATATAAAATATATCAATATTTATCAATCTTTCTATTCTGCTTTCTTTCTTTCTTTCTTTCTTTTTTTTTTTTTTTTTTTTTTTTTTTTTTTTTTTTTTTTTTTTTTAACAGTAGGACTGCACCTGTGGCATATGGAAGTTCCCAGGCTTAGGGGTTGAATCCGAGCTGCAGCCACCAGCCTATATCACAGCCACAACAACGCCAGATCCGAGCCACATCTGCAGCCTACACCACAGTTCATGGTAATGCCAGATACTTAACCCACTGAGTGGGACCTGGGATTGAACCTGTATCTTCATGGATACTAGGCATGTTTGTTAATGCTGAACCACAATGGGAACTCCTCTATTCTGCCTTCTTAAGTTGGTCTTTTGTGCTCAAAAACTAGAATAGTGATGTTATGGCCATGATGTAAATTGTTGTTAAAAAAAAAAAAAAACACAAATTTACTCACTATATTACCCAGATTCTTCATGACTATTTCTTTGATTTTTATGAACTTTGTCTTTCAATTCATTATGAACACATTATCCACAAAAATTACATTGCTCAAAAGCAACCACATTTCGTGTATGACCTACAGTTTGGAACTTGAAATTTGAGATGAAAATGAGGAGGATGCTGAAAACACTTGAAGTGGGGCAGCATCTTGGGTTCTACCTCTCTAGAGTTGATCCACATGAATTTCTAGCAACAGTAAGTACCTAACACCTTCTTGTCCAATTTTCAGTCTGCTTCTAGCCTACTCCTGCTCAGCTGTTCAATACCTAAGGAACTCATATTGATGTCATTTTTTTCATTTTAATGTTATTGCCCTTACATGCTTTCCAAAATGATTATGATTATACAGCTTAATTAAAAGAAAATAAAAGAATTGTAGATAAAATAATCTAATGAAAAGCTCCTTAATGCAATTATTCCTTGACATATAAATTCTTAGAGGGCAGAAGCATGATCTAAACACCATTCATTTTCTTTCATTGCAGACTTCTGGAAATACTCCTCTATTTCTAAAAGACACTGGTATTACCACGGCTTGATTCTTAGACAGTAGGTATACTCCTTTTTTAAAATTCACACCCAAGTCCAATACTTCAGGAACCTCACTGGATCATGTTATGCTTCTGGTCAAAGCCCTGTAATGGTTGTCTCATTCTAGAACATAAGAAAATACTGCTTTGTTTTAATTTTAGTGACAAAATGCTTTTAAGGAAAGAATGCTGTTTCAGAGAAGTGGTTTTGTTCCAGTTCTCTTTTAACCTTTCATTGCTGTGCTTTGTAATTTTAAGGCAAATAATGTACATTCTGCTTTTTATAAAAAGAGAATAACTGATATTTAGGAATTGAATATTTTCCTCTGCAGTTATGGGCCATTATGTATTATCCTTCACATTATGTATTATGAACTTTGAAGAGTCCTGTTTTATTTTTAATCCCTAGGAAGAACAGTGCAATATAGAATATGATGATTATTTTTATTATTGCAAGAAATCTATTAAACTATCCCATTGACCTTGAATAGGGTAATCCATTTATTCTCTCTTTTGTTTTAACAAAAAAATCTGATGTCTGAATATTCTTTGTTATAGAGCTTATAATTTAACAGAGCAGGAGAACCCCCCATCAAATATTGAATATTGCATGTATATGTATTTAATGAAAGAAGAGGGGGCTCACATATATTGTGCTAGGCTATTTACATAATAACCTCATTTAATCCTCACAACCATCTTGATTTACTGGCAAGGAAACTAAGGTTCTGAAAGGATAAGCAGCTGAAAGGCCCAAGGTCCAGTGGTGAGGATATGGGAAGTCTATGTCATTCCAAAAGCCACATTACTTTCATTGTAGTGAAAGTATATTTGGAATTCAGAAGAATAGGGTTAGGAAATGATGTCATAGGGGTCTGTGGGAAAGAAAGAGATCAAGAAGAATTTTAGATCAAGCAACATTGAGAAAATCCTGTTTCATACAAATAAGTATTTGCAAATAGTAATGATTTTTAACTCCTTACCTTGTCTTCTCATATTGCTCTTCAATTAAACAAATCTACAAACTTGAAACCAATTAGAATGGAATTTTGATTCAAAGTTAAATTATTAAAAATAACTATTGAAATTCCTTATTTTGAATATAAATGTATGACTGGAAGCTTTTAGAATTCACAGTTAATACCAAGGTACTTATATGAAGATGTAGTATGTTATGAATTTGCTTATTACTGCTCCACTAACTGTTGCTCTGTGGCAAGATCATGCGATGAGTTGATGCACCTGCACCTTTCACAGCCCTTATCAAAATAATTTGCTTGGGTCCTCTGGACAGATAGAGTGGCTCCAGAGCTCTGAGGGAGACCTATAAAGAATAAGGATGTGGAAAAAAAGGAAACTTAGTGTTTTTTTGGTAGGAATATAAATTGGTTCAGCCAGGATTGAAAACACCATGCAGGTTCCTCAAAACACTAAAAATAGAATTACCACATGATCCAGAAACCCCTACTCCTGGGTTTTTATCTGAAGAGAATGAAAACACTAATTTGAAGATATATATACCCCTATGATAATTCTGTCACTAATTCGAGTAGCCAAGATATGGAAGTAACCTAAGTGTCCATCAATAGATGAATGAATACGAAGATATAGTATACACACACATACACATGCATACAAACACCCTATGGAATACTTCTCAGCCATAAAAAATAAAATCTTGCCATTTGTGACAACATGGAAAGATATAGACGGTATTATGCCAAGTGAAATAAGTCAGACAGAGGAAGACAAATACCATATGATTTAACTCATGTGTGGAACCAAAACAATGAAGAAATGAAACAAAACAAATAGATCCATAGAAACAAAGAACAAACTGGTGATTGCTGGGGGCTGGGAGTGGGTGGATGAAAAAGGTGAAGGGAATTAAGAGCTACAGACTTCCAGCTATAAAAGAAATATCACAGAGATATAGTGTACACATAGGGGATATAGTTGATAATAATATATAGTTGATAATATAGTTGTTACAAATTGGTATGGTGATGGATGTTAACTGGACTTGTCATGGTGATTATTTCATAATACATAAAAATATTATATCTCTGTATTGTACCCTTGAAGCTGATGTAATATTGTATGTCAAGTATAGCTTAATTAAAAGCAAATCAAAGCCCTATTTTTAAAAAATAACTGAAGGCCTCAGAACAGTTTTAAGTCACTGCTTTACTGCTTTAATGACTCCCAACAAATCAACATGAAGGGTGATGCCTAGAGGAATATGGGGAAAATTTTTAATGGAGGAGGGCATGCTGAAAACTAGCTGGCGTGCGTAATGTCTTTGTGACTAATGTGTACTCACTAGCAAACTTTACAGGAATCAATATACATTCATCTAAACTAAAACTAAAGAAAGCAGCTACAATTCTCCCAAGTAATGACACATTTCCAATAATTGAGTATATGCAAAGTTGGGGAAAAAGAGCTTTATTTTAAAGTCTGCACAAAAATGACGGGGGAGCTCGAATAAGTTGGTTTGACAGTCTGTGTGTAATAGAACTTGATGCAGAATTCATAGGTATATGCTTGTTTTTAATTATCAATTAAAAATATATTTTTAGGAAACAAATTTTGAACAGCTCCTGAGTACTACCTCAGAATTTATAATGTTCTAAGGGACAGAATTTGAAAAGTACTGATGTAGAGCATAATTTTCCTCCTGGAAATTCTCTAAAACTGTTGAATATAATGGTAAACACTTCGCTTTAAGCAAACAGGGGTCATTCGTGCCTGTTCAACTGCTTTTTCCTAAGTCTTCAGAGGATCTCCTACTGCTTTTGTTGACATTAGTAATAGCCCACTAGGAAAGAAACTTTGTGGAGAGAAATGACAAATGTTTTCTTCTAGAAACCGGAAACGGGACACATGTAGAAGGGACTATGTGTGATTAAACAAAGTACTCTTGAATGATTTAAAATACAAAGTCGCGTAATTTTTTTTTTCTGTTTCTGAACTTAACCTTTCCAAAGATGTTTTGGCTATAATAGAAAGAAATACAATAAAAATGTAACATAATAAATTACAGTACCTCCACCTGTATCAGTGATAATCGAAAGTTATTCCATTCAGTTAGGTGATGACTCAGTCACACACGTGTACATTTCTACAAATTCCACTTCATTTTACTCTATTATAAAAAGAATAATCATTTTAATAGAACAACTTGAATAGAAAATTAACTCGAAGAATATGTTCACTTTCAGATTAGATACACCATTGTACACTCTGGCATACATATTTAACAACTTGTCCTTAATATATTAATGGAAAAATTTTTGGTTTTCTTCGATTAACTTCTAGGAGAAAGAACCAAACAGCCAATGAAAGGAAAAAACTACCTGTAAAGGAAGTACAATAAAATAGAGTGTTGTTCACTTAGTAACTGAGTTTAGACTCTTATATCATCTACTCCAGTTCTGCACTAGAGTTCATCATTACATCTTTACCATGAGCTATATGTTGAGAATTTACATTCAGATCAATGATCCAAAAATACTTCAGTGTATTAATCATCCAGGACATTTTCAAGTAGGTTCACTTGTGATGTTCTTACTAAACAATTCTAGAATATCTATCCATCCATATGTATATTTATGTAACAGTAATTTTTATCATATTTTTTATATGTTTTATACTGTATCAGTAGAGCAGAGTTTGGTAAACTTTCTGTCAAAGACCAGATATTTTATACTTTAAGATTCGTGATTATACTGTCTCTGTCACAGCTCAATTCTCAATTTTACCTTTGTGCTCAAAAGCAGCCATAGCCAATGAGTAAATGAAAGGGCATGGTTGAGATCCAGTTAAAATTTTATTTACAGAATAGGCAGTGGGCAAAATTTGATCCTTTATCCTTCTCTGTCAAATTCATCTTTTATAGTTTGTTTATATATATATCCTATTGAGGGATATTTAGGTTTCCAATTTTTACTCTTATCAGCTGCTGCAATAAAATACCCTTGTGTATGTATCTTTTAACTCATTGATTGTTTCTTTATACTAACTTCAGGAATTTGAATTGTTGTCAAAGAGTATACAGATTGAAATATTTGAATCTTTACAAAATTGCTCATAGGAAGAGCCAGGCAAGTTTATACTCATGTGTAGTGGATATGAGTGCTTGTTTCCCCATATCATTCCCAATACTAGGTCTTACTTACCTTTTAAATTCTTTCTCACCCTGCTAAAACATTGATCCCTCATAGTTATTTTGTTTTTTATATTCTCAGATTTTAACAATATGAGTATCTTTTCATTTGTTTATTGGTCATTTAGTTTATTCTTCAGTGAGTTGTCTGTGTAATTTGCCTATATTTATAGTGACTTTTTTTATAGATTAATAAGAACTCTTTAGATAATGAAATTAACATTTTGATCATTGATATGTTATAAAAAAATTCACCAGTTTGTTGTTTATTCTTGAATTTTGTGTTTTTCCATGTAGAAGCTTTTGCTTTTTTAAAGTTTTTAAATGTAGATCTTTTCTGTTATTGCTTCTGAGTTTGGAGTCAAGTTCACAAAGGCATTCACCAATCCAAGATATAAAAATATTCTCTTATATTTACTTGTAGCACTTACAGCATTTCCCTTTTGAATCTATAATACACTTTAAAACAATGTTTTTAGATTTTTAGACTTATCATAGGTTTACATATCCTGTTTCTTATCATTTTAAACCTCTCTCCTGTAAATGTGGTTACATCCCTTTTCTTACAGTTATGCACTTGTTTTTTTTCTTTTATTCTTTTTATTTATTTATAATGATTTTTATTTTTTTCCATTATAGCTGGTTTACAGTGTTCTTTACCAGTTTCCTCAACATTTACATATGTTATTTTTCTTTCCAGAAAACCAGCTTTTAACTTTTTCCATTAATTCTTCTTGGTTCTGCTTTGTAGGCAGTAAAGCAGTAACTTATTTACTGCCGCCTGCTTTATGAATGGATCCCTCTGCTTTCTGTTTATTTTATTGTAACTTTTTCCCATCTTGAATTGAGAGCTTTATTAAATTATGTTCAACAGTATTTTTCCTTATAATAAAGGAAATATTTAAGGTTATAGGTCATATCTCATTGTGGTGCATATATAAATATATCATTAGATTTGATTTCTAAATAACCTGAAATGATTAAGCTCCCATACATCACAATTTCACAGCTGATTTAGCTCAGGTCTTAAGAGGTCATGGATCTTTATCTTGGTGCAGGTAATTTGGGAGGATGTTAAACAGATGTCTACATTTGTCCAAACTTTTCAATCTATATTTTTGAGAGCTACACATTTTACCACATATAAAGTATACTTCAATGAAATTACTACCATGAAACAAAATAAACATGAGAACATGGAGGGAATATTTGTGACACAGCTTTTTAGTTTCCCTCGTTCCATGGAGATGCACAGGAGGAGGAGGTACAGGCAACTTTAAGGTCAGAGAGTCTGAAAACTAGCCCCACTACCTTCTTCAGCCACTGTGTGAGCCTCACTGTGTATATCAGTGATCCACACATGTACATGTACATTCATATACATCAAGCCAATGTGATAAATTTTACTAGTTCAAGTTCAATGCAGTTCTAACTTAGCCAATTTATTTATCTTTGGAACACTGTTCCTGTGGGCCTCATGATCTTCATTCCTTCCACATGAACCCCTACTAAGATTTTTTTTTTGTACAATGAATAATTTTTATTTTTTTCCATTATAGCTGGTTTACAGTGTTCTGGCAGTTTTCTACTATACAGCATGGTGACCCAGTTACACATACATGTATACATTCTTTTTTCTCACATTATCATGTTTCATCGTAAGCGACTTACTAAGATTTTGATCCACTGATTTTATAACTTCATCTATAGATTAATTTCCGGCAGTTATTATAGACCTCAATTATTGCTGTCAGGCCAGATTATCATTTGGTCCCATATAGGAATTTTGTCCTGATTATATAAGTCAGGAGATTGGGTGTGAGGTTTCAACACCTTATTCTATATGTTCGCCTCCTTGCTAGTTTTGAATTCTGGGAAATTAATTTTAGTTTCCAATATATTAATGATATAATATATTAACTATACAATGTATAAATAATTATAATATGGGAGCCTGATCTTTAGCAATAGTTTATATTTTGAAGATGTGTGATAAGGAAAAAGTAGGAGGAAATCTTATGTTCAAACTTTGATTTATTCATTCTTTCTTTCCTTTTAGGCCATTCTATGGCATATGGATTCCTTGACCAGGGATCAAATCCGACCTGCATCTGCCACCTACACCACAACCATGTAACCTCAGCTGTGCAACACCAGATCCTTAACCCATTCTGTTGGACTGGGGATCCAACCTGCATCCCAGCACTGCCCAAGACACCACTGAACCCATTGCACCACAGTGGGAGCTCCCAAACTATTTATTTTATTTTATTTTTTGTCCTTTTAAGCCCACACCTGTGACATATGGAGGTCCCAGGATAGGGGTCAGGTCAAGCTGTAGCCAGTGGCCTGTACCATAGCCACAGCAATGCAGGATCTGAGACACATCTGCAACCTACACCACAAGATCCTCACAGCAACGCTGTATCCTTAACTACTGAACGAGGCCAGGGATTGAAACTGCATCCTCATGAATGCTAGTCAGTTTCATTTCCCCTGATCCATGACAGAAACTCCTCCCCAAATTCTTTAAACAGAAGACTACATGAAAAGGATGTTTCTGAAATAACTCTCTTGGTCTATCTGAGTTTGACATAGACTTGCTGGCTGGCAGGTGCATGGCTGTGAACCTCAATTTCAGATGCCCCTAATTTTCTTATCTTGTCTGGGATACTTATCAACTTAACAAGAGACCTTTTCATTTAGAGCTTTTCATTGCAGCACAATTTATTTTATTGCTTAGGTTTGAATTCTGGGTCTGTTACCAACTATCCAATCTTGGGTACCTCATTTAGCCTCTCTGTTCTTCAGTTTGCTTAACTGTAAAGTGGGAACAATATTATTAACAATATTCTTAGTTACTTAATAGGGCTGTTGTGAAAAACAAATGGATCAATTCTTAGAATAGTGCTTAATATATAGTTAATGCTAAATATGTATTTTAATATAAATTCTCTTTACCATTATCTTCCATTCTCAATACATGAATCTATACCATAGATATGTTTTCCTTTAATTTTGTGAAAATTGCTCTTTTTAATGATGTATTATACTCAATTCTTATGGACATAGAAATTACATTTTTAAGTTGTTTCTTTTTTCATTCAGTAACTATCTTTTAGTTCAGTTGCTCTGATTGTTCTTCATGACCCTTGCCTCTAATAGCAATTGTTGTTTTCATTGTCTTCTATCCCTCTTCACTTTAGTTCTTCTGCAACACTAAACACACCTTTCTGGTGGTAGCTCACAGTCAGAGTATGCTCCCTTACCACAGGCTAATCTTATTATAGTACTTCATCATTCTGGCCACAGTGACTGCTCCAGGCATGGAGTCTCAAATTGAATCAATCATAATTCTTTCTGGGATTTTTGCAAGTTTGGATCTTTTGTAAAAGTTTACAACTGAAAGTGTTAGAGTCAAGAGTAACTAGCAGCTATGCTCCCTGACATGAGAATCAAATCCACATGCAGCAGGAGAGAATGAGGCCAAGACATTGTTATAAGCAGAAAAAAATCCATGGTAAGATTCCTGTTGCTGTTCCAAATCCCTCATTTTAGTTATTATTACTAAGACCAGTTATACTTTTGCATTTTGTTTAAGTCTAAATTCTCTACTCTTCTCCTCTTTGTCTCGTTCTTGCTTAAGCTAATTTATATTGGATTTTTCTCCTCAGAAAATCTCCTAACTTACAGAATACCTCTCTTTCAAGCAGCCAGTTTTCTTTATATGTTGGGAGATTGTAAAATGTCTCTTCCTATTTACAAATAACTGATTGGAAGTAATCCTCACGCGTTCCATGAGGACATGAGCCATGTGTGTCTTAATAATCACTCCGTCCCCAATGTTTAGCATAGTGTTTTATTCTATAAGATAATTAAGTGATTGGAATCCTCCTCCAGTGAACCAGACAGAAGATAGTTGCCTAAACATGGGTTGAGAGGTTGGCAGGTTGTTTTCTTATGAGTGTACTAAAGATGGCCAAGGTAAATCCTCCCAACAACTGTGCTAGATGAAAGGGGGCAGTGGAGCTTCAGCGGGTAGGAGTTTCTGTCCCTTCACTGCTAACATATCAGTACAACTCCTCTGTAATTATCTGTGTTAGAAACGATGCACCTATTTAGCAACTGACTGTTGGCATTGGTTGAGCTACCTCAATGGGAAATTTGGAAACAGATTCAAATTATATTAAAGTTGTTAGATTAATCTAACAGATTATTGTTCCAAAAAATATTGTAGATTATTGTTCCAAAAAAACAATAAGTTATCAAGTGTTAAAATATTTTTAGTTTTAAGAAATTTAAATATACAAGGCTGCCCCATTCTGTATAGTTTCATTGATCATGATTTATCATGATTGTAGTATATGTTTCTAGCAGTTGTGTTTTTAATCAACAATCTATAAAACTATGAATTCTTCTGAATTGAGTCATTGAAACATTAAATAGGAACTAGCTGAAGTAAATCAAACATGCAAGTTTTTTTGCATATATATAATATATATGCTGAAGTTCACCATTTTTCTTTTTTCAATAAAGAAATTAATGGACATAAACAATTTTCAGAAAAAGAATGGAAATTGAATATGCTGTCACATTCCTGATATTGGACCACATATTTAAAACAAGGTTCCTCATAATTTTTTGGATATTAAATCACCAAATCAGATCCATTTCAAAGATTATTTTCTAATTCCAGGTAATGAAGTCATTTTTTCTTCCCCAAGTAAAGCAACCAAAGTAAGCGACGTTCTCCTTTCCATGATGCTGCAGAAGCAGAATCCATCACTAACTGCATTAGAGGCACTCTCAGCTAACTAAGCTGAGGATGTGTGCATAGCCCATTGAGTGACTTGATGCTGAAAAGTAAGGTTTCCAGTCAGACTCTAATGAGAAGAGAATTCTTAAGGGGGAAAAAAGAAAATCCTGAAGATACTTGAGTGCACTTGCAGCCAATTAGGAGGCAAACCTAGGGTTTTGTGTTGGGATGATGAGGGGCCCTCTTGTCATACAATCTGATTGTACCAGTTGTTGCAGACTACCTAGCATTTCTCATACCTGACTGATACCAAAATGCTTATGAAAGCTGCCTTCTCTGGAAGTTATGGAAACTGGTGTTTCCTCTGAATTATTTTTCTTTCAGTTTCACAATTCAATTCAAACACTAATATGCTTTCTGTCTATACCCACCCTTTCTCCTTTCCTGGTATCAACTGTATCTTTTTGTGTATTAGTGGCTTTGAGAATTTATTAAAGCTATAATCTGATGACACTCAAAGGGGAAGTTGAAATATACTGAATGATGACTTGGAAATGTAAAAAGCTTATATAGAAACAAGCTCTTCCAAGGAGTTAAACTGCGTCTTCTTAAATCAGACTTGACAGACTTAAGAAGTTAGGCTTTTCTAAAAAATTATTGGGGTGATTATTCCAGCATTCTGTGAAAGATAGACATGTACTGTGTCTGATTAAACACAAACTCCTGGGTTCTCAGCTGGGCCTGTAGCATAAAAGGGAGTTGAACAATAGCTTATGAATTCATTAGAGATGACAGCGACGTTTCTATCAAATGTCTCATCTGTTGTATTTATGAGTCACATCAGTAGAATGAAAACTTTCACCCACTTTGTGTAAAAACTTAGGAAAGCAACATACAGCAGCAATTTATAACATGTACACACTCATCATCTGGTTTGTAAACCATTAGATTTGGGCCTGAATACGCTGTTTGACAGATGCTTCCAGCCTCTTAGGTTTTAAACAACAGTTTTCACTTGCCAAAATTCTTACTTCATTGTTATGAACATAACATGAGGTAGTAGCAGCTGGTTCAGGTAAACTAGCGATTCTCATCCACACCTAACAGCGAGTCTTAAATTATGAGCTACCTTCTCAGAAATTTAGAAAACCTTAGACTGGTGCTTTGAAATCCTTTTCTGGTTTCAATTTCAAAACAGTTGTTCCAAAATTGTTCTTAAATTTCCAAACACGCCAACCACAGAAATGCCCAAACTTGAGCAATTCACAGATTATTTATTTTGCTTTCCTATTGTAGAAAATCTAAAATTTATATCCAGAAAAATCTTTTTGACTGTGATAGTATGACTGAAGTGAAGGCAAAGCCAGGAAAACCAAGGACCTGAAATCTGTGGAAAGGACCACACGTTACCATGGATGAGGGATACATCCATTCTGAAATCTAGCATTCTGGGCAGCCTAGGGAAGACAAGAGAAAGGGTGTCTTTTCACATACTTCCTTTCCCTGAGATCAGACTGCAGGAAACAACTGGCTTAGGACAATGAGCAAAGCATGCACTTTTCTTTTCCTTTTTATTTGTTAATATTTTTTAAAAATTGGCTTTAAAGACAGCTGATCATGGTCCACTTAAACCAAAAAATAAGACAAAAGTCCCCAAAACATACTGAAGGTAGGTAGACAGAACAGAGATTCATAGTTGGTAGTTAAAAAAAAAAGATGAATATTAGGACCTGATAGTGGTAGGCTTCTCAGTTATACAAGACATATGATTTTCTCATGTTTAACTTCTTTCCTGACACACTCTGTCTATTTTTCACTGCTGCAGAACAAAATAGAAATGAGACTTATGTTTCATAGAGCAGGTAGCTAGTTTCATCTGCTAACACATCTATATTCGGTTGAATTTCTGAACAATATTTTCTTTACCTCCGAGGACTTCATAAGCTTTATGAGAGGGCTTGTAATCCTGTGGCACCAGCATGTTCATGTCATCTCCCTCCCCTTCTCCCCAAACACTTAGAGTCTTCATGAATGCTAAATTTCCTTCATTTAATTGACTTTTCTTTTTTATGTTCCTATGTTTGTTTTTCCTTTCCACCTCTAGTTTTGGTGAAGGACTTAAGGGCATGGCAGTGGGTAAATGACTCACAAAAAGCAATGGAGACTTTAGGTCTTAAATTTATGAAAAAAATCACAGAGTGGAAGTTGCTTTCCACCATATCTCCTTACATCATGCTTTCAAACACAATTAAGATGCTAATTTTTTCTCACAGGTTTATGTGTTTTAGATTTCCCCTGTGTTATTAGTCTGCCAATTCCAGTTCAAGAACTAACTCAAATTGTACACATTTTTTTTTTCTAATCTCCTATTGTTCACCATTCATTTGTGATTTTTTTATGCCTGGTTATTTGTAGAATACAGATAGAAAACAGTACAATACATTTCTCTTAAACATAGGTAACCAGGTCCCAAGACATTAGGAGATAGAATAACAAATGGTTTGCATGAAATAAATTCAAATGCAAAAGATTTATTGCAGTAGTATATGTTTTTATTCCCTCTCATTTGCTTAGAGTGTTAACTTGATGAGTCCATTACTTATTTCATATTTCTATAATGAACATGTAATTAAGTACATTTGTGATGTGCAGGTAATGAACTGATAGGTTCTTTTCTTTGTGTTCATCTGCATTTATCAATGGGAAATGCTCACATAAGTAGCACTATAAGCAAGTGGTTACAGTCTAATTTTTCATAACCATTCTTCTTCTTGTCCATGTCTTTCATTATACAGACAGTTATCATCTAGGCTAAAGCATTCACAGTTTTTCATTAATGAGCCATTCAATCAAATGTTATATGTACTCAGGTTATAAGGATTTTTAAATTTATTAAATTGTAAACTATAACCTATATACATTAAAATATCTAATTTGAAAGTTATATGAAAGTAATTTTAATCAATTTATTTATATAAAAAGCTTACCATTAACAGCATATTACTAGTCATTGGTCTTTTTTTTTTTTAGCAAATCAACAAAAGTACTGCTACTTAGTACATTAAATTGAGTTAATTTCAAAACTGGTGGGATTTTGTTTTTCAGTTTTCTTTTTGTCTTTTTTGTCTCCACCCTCGGCATATGGAGGTTCCCAGGCTAGGGGTCTCATCGGAGCTATAGCTGCCGGCCTACGCCAGAGCCACAGCAACGCCAGATCTGAGCCTCGTCTGTGACCTACACCACAGCTCATGGCAACGCCGAATCCTTAACCCACTGAGCGAAGCCAGAGATCGAACCTGCAGCCTCATAGTTCCTAGTCAGATTTGCTTCCGCTGAGCCACGACAGGAATTCCCTGGTGGGATATTTTTTAGTTAAGACACACATAGCGATTCTGATTCCAAATTTACATCATTGGTGGTAGTTTTCACTTTTAGATTTGTGGTTTCATGAAAGAGAACACACTTTCACAGAGTCAAGTAATTTCAAATAAAAACCATATTTTTTGCTACAGGGCCACAAATCAAAGGACAATTCTGAGACATATATTTATTTCTAAATTTCAGGGAAACTGTGTTTTCTATAATTCTCCTTTAGCTCTATAAGTTCCATATCAGTATCATCAGTTGGTTTATATTTCACTGGGAAGTTTTTCCTCCATGCACATCCTCTGGAGAAACCTAAATCATGATAAATATTTATCAGGCTGTAAATTACTTCCAAAAGTGATTTCCGGTGACTTCATGGAAGTTCAGCTGAACAGGTGATTTTTCTCCCCTGATGGTGAGGAGAGAATTCCTACAGAGCTTGGGGCAAGATTTCGGAGTCACAGTGTGTTCCTGCAATAGAGATTCTTAGGGCCATGGGAAAAATGGAGGGATATGACCTGAAATTGATGTCTAGGTCAAAGCCAAAAGACTTGTTCCAAATAGGTTGTTAACACAGATAGTGAAAGAACCCATGGAAGAGCGGGATTCCGGGAAAGAGAGGAAGGCAAGAGCAACTGAGTAGTAGGCTATATCACATGTTAATTCCAGAGACAGAGTAACAATCCTGTGGGAGGCTTTTAGTATGTTACTACTTACACATGTATTTGTATTTACTAGTCAAGTTCATTAAGAGGTCAAGATTCTATTTGCCTTTTGCTTAGTCTAGGCAGTTTGAGTTTGTTGTAAAAATTTCATAAATTAATGGAAGTTAATGGTAAAGAGATAAGTCCTCATAATCCATTCTTTTGGTCACATTACCTAATCTCCTTTAAACTGAAATTCACAGCATATGTTTTTCTGTGGTACACTGGACACTGGGAGTATCAACTTCCATTTAAAAAGAAATTTTTGGAGTTCCCTAGTGGCTTAGAGGTTAAGGGATCTGGCATTGTCACTGATGTGTCTCAGGTCACACCTGTGAAGTGAATTTGATCCCTGGCTCAGGAACTTCTGCATGCTATGGGCACAGCCCCCCAAAAAGTAAATATATATATTTTTTTAAATGAAAAAAAGGAGTTCCCATTGTGGCTCAGTGGGTAATGAACCTGAATAGTATCCATGAGGATGCAGGTTCAATCCCTAGCCTCACTCAGTGGGTTAAGGATCTGTCATTGCCATGCGCTGCGGTATAGGTTGCAGACATGGCTCGGATCCTGTGTTGCTATGGCTGTGGCTCTGGCCGGCAACTGCAGCTCTGATTCGATCCCTAACCTGGGAACTTACATATGCCACGAGTATAGCCCTAAAAAGCAAAAACAACAACAAAAAAAAAACCAAACAAAAAAACAAAGTTTTTATTCAATTATAATTGACCTACAATACTATACTAATTTCAGGTGTACAACATAGTGACTTTTTACACATTACATGTATACAATATATAACATTGTAAAATACGCATATATAATTTATGAAATATATAAAATTTAAAAATAAGTATGTAAAAATATACATAGTTTTTACATTACAAAAAATTATAAAAATAATTACCATGGCAAGTCTAGTTATCCCTGTTACCAAAGTTATTACAGTATTTTGAACTATATTCCTTATTCTCTGTGCTGTGCATTATATCACAATGACTTATTTTCAACCAGAATTTTGTACCTTTTAATCCCCTTCATCTATTTGATCCATCCCCCCATCTTCCTCCCTTCTGACAAACACCAGTTTGTTCTCTGTATCTATGAGTCTCTTTTTATTTTGTTTTTTAGATTCCACAAATAAGTGAAATTGTGTAGTATTTGTCTTTCTCTATTCAATGTATTTCACTTAAATGAACCTAGAAGGTATTATGCTATGTGTTATAAGTGGCAAGATTTCATTCCTTTTTATGGCCAGTACTCCAGTGTATATATACTACATCTTCTTTATCTATTCATCTGTTTATGGACACTTAAGGTGCTTCCATATTTTGGCTAATGTAAAAGATATTGCAATTAATATAGGGATGTATATATCTCTTCAAATTAGTGTTTTTGTTTTCTTTTGAAAAATATCTAGAAGTAGAATTGCTGGGTCATATGGTAGTTCTAATTTTAATTTTTGAGGAACCTCCGTACTATTTTCCATAGTAGCTGCACCAATTTAAATTCCTACCAACAGTACATGAGAGTTGCTTTTTCTCCACATCCTTACCAACTCTTGTTATTTTTTATCTTTTTGATAATGCCATTCTGGCAGGTATGAGGTTATATCTCATGGTTTTGATTCAAATTTCCTTGACAATTAGTGATGTTGAGCACATTTTCCTGTGTCTGTTGGCCATCTATAGTCTTTGGAAAAAAATGTATGTTCAGGCATTTTTTAAATCAGGTTTTTTTTTTCTTTTTTTTATGGCCGCAGTTGCAACATATGGAAGTTCCCAGGCTAAGAACTGAATCCAAGCTGGAGCAGCAACCAAGCTGCGGCTCTGGCAGTGTAGGATCCTTTAACCCACTGCTCAGAGCCAGGGATCAAACCTGCACCTCCACAGTGACCTCAGCCACTGCACTCAGATTCTTAACCCACTGTTCCATGGCAGGAACTCCAATTAAAGTTTGTATTTTTGATCTTTTTGTTTGTTTGTTTTGTTTTGGATATGGAATTGAGTTGTATGAATTTTTTGCATATTTTGGATATTAACCCCTTCTCAGATGTATCGTTTCCAAATATCTTCTCCCATTTAGTAGGAAGTCTTTTCATTTTGTTGATAGTTTCCTTCACTGAGCAAAAGCTTTTTAATTTGATGTAGTGCCATTTATTTTTGCTTTTGTTTCTTTTGCCTTAGGAGACATATCCAAAAAATATTGCTAAGACTGATGTCAAAGAGCATACTGTGTATGTTTTCTTCTAAGAGTTTTGGGTCTTACATTTGTCATTAATCCATTTTGAGTCTATTTCTGTGTATTTTGAAAAAGTAGTCCAGTTTGGTTCTTTTGCATACAACTATCTAGTTTTCCTAGCACCATTTATTAAAGAGGCTGCCTTTTCCCCATTGTATCTTCTTGCCTCTCTTTTCATAGATTAGTTGATCTTATAAGTGTGGGTTTATTTCTGGGCTCTCTAGTCTGTTCCCTTGGTCTGTGTATCTCTTTTTGTGCTGGTATCACACAGTTTTGATTACTATAGTTTTGTTTGAAATCAAACAAATGTTTATTTATTTAAACATTTAAAAAAGTAATATACCCACACGTATACTAAAGCATAAAAGTTACCAGCTTTGTTCTTGTTATGCAAGATAGCTCTGGCCATTTGAAGTCTTTTGTGGTTCTGTACAAATTTTAGGGTTATATATTCTAGTTCTGTGGAAAATGTCGTTGGTATTTTGATAGAGATTGCATTGAATTTATAGATTGCTTTGGGTAATATTGACATTTTAACAGTATTAATTCTTGTAATCCATGATCAAGGGATAACCTTTCCATGTACTTAAGTTGCTTTCAGTTTATTTCATCAGTGTCTTATAGTTTTGGGCTTTTTTTTTTTCTTTTTCTTTTCCTTTTTTAGGGCCACAGGTATAGCATATGGAAGTTCCCAGGCTAGGGGTAAAATCAGAGCCACAGCTGCCAGCCTATGCCACAGCTACAGCAACACCAGATCTGAGCTGCATCTTCAACTTACACCACAGCTCATGGCAATGCCAGATCCTTGACCCTTAACCCATTGGCCAGGGATAGAACCTGCATCCCCACAGTTACTAGTTGAGTTCATTTCCACTGAGCCACAATGGGAACTCTTCTTATAGTTTTGAGAGTACAAATCTTTCATATCTGTGGTTAAATTTATTCCTAGGTATTTAATTACTTTTGACACATCAGAAATGGGATTATTTTCTTAATTTCTCTTTCTGATAGTTTATTATTAGTGTATAGAAGTGCAAGAGATTTTTGTATATTAATTTTATAATCTACAACTTTATTGAATTCATTTATTAATTCTCATAGTTTTAGTGTTTTCTATGTATAATATTATCTGCAAATCATGACAGTTTTACTTCTTCTTTTCCAATTTGGATGTCTTTTATTTCTCTTTTTGCCTAGTTGCTGTGGCCAGAACTTCCACTACTATATTGAGTAAACCTTGTGAGAGTGGGCTCCTTGTTTTATTCCTGATCTTTGAGGAAAAGCTTTTATCTGTTCATGGTTGAATATGGTGGTGCCTGTGGGTTTGTCGTATGTTATTTTTATTATGTTGAGGTATGTTCCATCTATACCCACTTCGTTTAGAGTTTTTATCATAAACGGTGTTGAATTTTGTCAAAGGCTTTTTCTGCATCTATTGATAATTTCATATGATTGTTAGTCTTCAGTTTTTTCAGAGTCCAGAATGCTGACCATCACCCCATGGAACCCCACTAGTCTTCAGTTTTTTAATGTAGTGTATCATGTTGTGTAATTGGTGGATGTTGAACCATCCTTGAATCCCTGGAATATATCCCATTTGATCATGATGTATAATCATTTTAATATATTGTTGAATTTAGTTTGCTAACATTTTGTTGAGGGTTTTTTCATGTATGTTTATCAGAGATATTGACCTGTCACTTTCTTTTTTTGTAGAGTCTTTTTATGGTTTTGGCATCAGGGTTATGCTGGCTTTATAAAATGAGTTTGTAAACATAACTTCCTCTCAATTTTTAGAATTATTTGAGAAGAATAGGTATTAGCTCTTCTTTAAAACTGTTAGGCAGAGTTCACCTGTCTCGACTTGGCTGGGAATTTTTTAAATTACTGATTCAATTTCATTGCTAGTAATTGGTCTATTCTGATTTTCTCTTTATTCATGATTCAGTTTTGGAAGAATATGCATTTCTAGGAATTTGTCTATTTCTTCTAGGTTTTCTAGTTTGAACTTCCATTTTGAATTGAATAAGTTACTAAAGCTTTTCTTCTCTTTCATTGTTCTGCCTTATCTGAGATAACTGAACTTAGTGTTTGCAAGCTTAGATTAAATTTCTCAGTGTAAGCAGGAAGTTAAGACCTCTTTTTTTTTTTCCTGTCTTTTTGCCTTTTTCTAGGGCCATTCCCGTGGCATATGGAGGTTCCCAGGCTAGGAGTCTAATTGGAGCTGTAGCCACCAGCCTATGCCAGAGCCACAGCAACATGGGATCCGAGCCACATCTGTGACCTACACCACAGCTCACGGCAACCATGGCTCACGGCAACGCCGGATCCTCAACCCACTGAGCAAGGCCAGGGATCGAACCTGCAACCTCATGGTTCCTAGCCAGATTCGTTAACCACTGAGCCACAACAGGAACTCCCTGAGACCTCTTGTTGTACATGCTAACTATGTTAAATATTTTTGGATTCCTTATTGAGTTTGATTTCAATTTCATTTTGTTGTCCTAAAATTAGTGGGTCTCAGGTAGATTTTGATTGATACTTAAGTGCAAATACTCTTAGAGTTAATTAGAAAGGCAGTGCTAAAAAGACATTTAAAATGGTCAGAACTAGTTATTGCGGCTAAAATGTAAAGCTGCAAAAGAAGGGAGTTCGAGTAACATCTTGCCTTAGAAAGTTACTGAATTTTGTGAGTTTGAGGGTGCTAATATTTTAGATCAATGTAGGTAGGTGATATTTAATAAATTTTTTTTTCTGTTTGTGCTTGAGTGTGATTTTCAGGAAACTTTTCTGCTCTGTAGATTCAGGCTTTATTAATTTTTTAAAATTTATTATTTGCTTCTACCCTCGTTATTTCTCTTTCTTCCTTATTCTTGGTTTCTGTCATTCTTATATACAGGTTGGGTGATTAGAAATTTGCTTCCATGTAACTCCTCTTATCTAAAATTATTTTCATTTCTTATCCTTCACTTCTAGATAAATTCTGAAATTTGTCTTCTATTTCACCAAGATGAATTTTCTGTCATATCCAATATGCTGTTTATTGGCCCTCCTCAGGTTTCAGTTGAACACTTTTATTTTATACCTTCATGAAATCTGACATTTCTTAACTTCTTCCTTTTGATATTTGACATATATTTTTAAGAACTTTAATTAGATGTTTTATAAAATATGCTCTTTTTCTTGCAGTAAATCTATTTTAGGGAAGGCATTTCCTCTGCTTCCTCCAGATGGTCTCCTTTTGACTTACAGTATCTTTTACATGTCTTTCTGAGGAAGCCCTACTCTGCCAACTCTTGGTTTTTGGGAGCCATCTGCTCTAGACTACAGCTCATCCACACATATTTTCTGTTTGGTATGGCTGCCTGCTCCATATTCTGCCCTCATTTCTCAGTTATAGGGTATTAGTGGGGTTATTTCAGAGTCTCCTGTACCTGTTTCCCAGGTAATTCACAGTATGGAAGATTACAAATTGGCCTATATTGCAATAGAAATTTCAATTGTCTAGCATACGAGTGGCATTTTCCCCTCATTTCCAGCACTGGTACTGGCATATTAGACTACTCTGTAGTCTTTTTTCATGGCAATTAGGAGGGGAGGTGAGTTAAATCTCTATACTCATGGTTTTCTTTTTCTCCTAAAAACTTGATTTTTAGGCTCCATGAAGTGTTCCCATGCTGAGAATTCTCTTCCTTTATACATTCTCTGCATTCCTTCCTAATAACAGTAGCACATCTCTTCTTCCTCAGTCTTCATCTCCTCTCAGAGGTGCTCAGGGGTGATATCCTATTGCTGCATTATTGTAGAGAGACTGTAACACTGGGATATTTGACTGGGTGAATTGAGAAGGCAACTCACTCAGAGTTGGAGGGATTCTTCTCCTTCATTGAGAGAGCAGGGGAGCTCTTGACACTTTAAAGAATACTTCTTCCCATGGATACAACTTGATTTTAAGCTGGTCTATGTGATTGAATAAACTGTTGTCAGGAAATTTATTCTACTTCTCTTTATAACTCTGAAGTGACTGAAAAACTGAGAATCCAGGGGCACATAAATCTTTAGAGTCTGGAAAAGTAGTTGGAGCCATTTTGTTTAAAACCAATGTTTTAGTCTCTTTTTCTTTTGATGCTTTTTGAAATCACATATGTTTGATGATCCAGGGGTTGCATGAAGAATTTGTTTTTTATAAGCCTGTTTCTACAAAAAATAATCAAAAGCAATCAGGCTTTAATTTATTATATGATTACCCAATTGCTCTTATTGTCTGTACCCTAGCTAGCTTCCTGAGCACTTCCTTATCCTTTTAAATTAGTGAAAAATTAGCCACAAGGCAGAGGAACCTAAGTGTTTAAATATGTTTTATTGTGAGCATATCTTTCTCTTACAGCAATGACAGAGTTTAGCAAAGCTTCTGCCAGTAGAAGTATGCTTGAAAAAGGTGAGCGGATAGCCTAATCAGAACCAAGTGGATATAGTTCTAAATGCAGCGTGTTTGGAGGAAAAACACCTGTGCTAAACCATGGCCCAGCCTAGTGCCCTGAAAAGAAAAGATGATGATGTGGGAAGTAGGTGACTAGGTACAGCAAGAATTTGCTCACATGCTAATGGAGTGGAGCTGATACCCCTAACATCCACTACCCTAAAGTCTTAAGGGGAGAGAGCCTGAAATTTTAGCTCCCATGGCTGGATAAATTCCTTGTGCAATGTCTTAACAAGAGAGGCTTCAGCAGGGTGACTTGTGTTGTACCCCAGTCTCCTTTATACTCACTTGTATCTCCAGCTCCTTTATAATTTTTGCCATGCTTATTTGCCAGCTTGATAATAAACCAAAGTGAGAATAACCTTAGCAGAATCTGAATCTATATTCTCAAGAATCTTCGAGCATACATGTGCTTGTGTTTTCTGGTCTGGCTTAATGCCATATAAACAAGGTCAGTTTTTAATGAGAACTTTTCATCCTGACTATTCCACCAGTGATTTCATAAAAAAGCTTTGAGGGCAAAATTAACCATTTTACCAATGTATCAAATTCATCTTGCAAATGTAAACACTATTCATGATCTGAGATTGACAAGCTTACCTCTGCAGAATGCTGAAGATTGTCATTTTTGGATAGAAAATATCTCATTAATCAGAATGTTAAATAATCTGCAGTGCTTATATAATGTGTTATTATTTATCAGTTTTGAGCAGCTCTATTTCCAAAGGGGTGAAACAAAATAATTTCAACCAAGTGAGCATAATATTAACGACAGCAGTTTTATAAATAAATTTTAAATGATGCCAGAAAGCATGTGACAACAAGAAAAAAAAATAACAATTCTCCTTGATTTTTTTCCCCTTCAATGTGCAAAACATGCTGCTTTACTTTTATCTACAGACTTTGTTTGAAAATTTCTCAATACACAAGCCAGCCCCATGTCAACAAAGGATGGGTACTTGATTTGGTGCAATTAAAAGATTTTTACAACTTTGACAATGGAGATCTGCAGGAAACCAAGAAAACTGGCAATTCATCAAACAATCTAATTGAAGGGAAGAAACAAACAGGGTATAGATGAACCACTGAAAAGAGTACTATTCTTTTCTGCTATATTACTATAGTAGTGATCTTAGGGTCCCATGAATATGAATTTTAGGCTCCCTTTCATTAGGCTCTCTTTGGACTAAGAATTACTCCAATATGATGTGAATACCCCTTTACATCCCTCATTCTTATAATTTAACTTGGAGCCTGCATCCCTAAGCAGCTGTGTTGTCATTCTCTAAATAGGACATCCAGACAGGGACACTGTAGGAGACAGTGGTTCTCTGTGTGACACCACTCCATCTTTTTGGGCAGAGGGAATCATGTTTCCAGTTTGAAGTTTGCTATTTTGACACCAATAGGGAGAGTATGCTATGAAGATGAGCTATCTTTTTATACCTAATTACACTGACTTCTAAGACTTGTTCTGGTGATTTGCATATCTGAAAACTAAGTTCTTATTTATGCTAAGACTTGCCACCAGAATGTATTGGGCCAAGAAATGGATTTTCTAATCTCAGCATTTTTCTCTAATGCCTTATCTAATGGGGACTATTCTAAAGAGAGCTGTTATATAACTCTTGAATGCCGAGTTCACAAATAGGAATGTTAGCATATATGGATTGATTCTAGTTTGCCTCTTAGCATTTTTAGTTGTGTTTTGCAGAAATTTATGTCCTAAAAATCTATAGAAAAATTCAGCACACCCCCAATCTAAATCCCAGCAGAATTTTTGTTGTTGTTATTGGATATCACCAAGCTGATTCTAGAATTCACATGGAAAAGCAAAGGAATTAGAGTAGCCCAAACAATTGTGTAAAAGAACAAGTTGGAAAACTCACACAATCTGTTTAAGACTTAAAGCTACAGTAATCAAGGCAATGTGGCATTGGTGAAAGGATAAACACATAGTCAGGAAAACAGAGTTGAGAGTCAGAAGTAGACCCTCACATATTTGATCAATTTATTTTTGGCAGAAGTGCAAAGGTAATTTAATGAAGAAATTATAGTATTTAATGAAATAATGTTAAAGCAATTGGACAAAGCAAAAAAAATAAACCTTGGAGTTCCCTTGTAGCACAGCAGGTTGGAGATCTGGCATTGTCACTGTAGCAGCTCAGGTTTGATTCCTGGCCCCAGAACTTCCACATGCTGTGGGTGCAGTAAAAAAAAAAATGAATTAACCTTGACCATACCTCATTTTTTATACAAAAATAAACTCAAAACAGGTCATAGAATTAAGTGTAAAATCTAAAACTATCAAATTTGTAGAAGTGAAAAGTAAGGGAAACACTTTGTGACTTTGTGCTGGCAAAAATCTCTTAGCTATGACACCAAAATCACCAAAAGAAAAATTGATAAGTTGAATTTCATCAAGATGAAAACTTGTTTTGCATAAGATACTGCTGAAAGAATAAGATATTCATGAAAATATTTCAAAACATATATATATAATTAAAAAAACTTCATGAAATGAAAATGAAAATATTTCAAAAGAAATATGAAAATATCTCAAAATATTTCAAAACATATATCTAATGAAAGACTCTTATCCAGAATGTATACAGAACTCTCAAAACTCATTAAGAAAACAAAGAATCCATCTTTCTGGATTTGTACAAATACATCACCAAAAAATATACATGGATCACAAATAAGTACATGAGGTGATCATCAACATCATTAGATATTAGTGACACACGAATTAAAACCATAATGAAATACCACTAGAAACGATCAAACTGAATACAATTTAAAAAGAACTGGCAAGCCAATTATGAGCAAGCACTGTGAATTAATGGAATTCTTGTACATTGCTGGTGGAAATATAATATGGTATAGCCGCTGAAGAATATAGCTTGCCAATTTCTTTTAAAGTAAACATACATTTACTGGATGACTTAACAGTTCTGCTACTGTTCCAATACTCCAGGTGTTACCTAAGAGAAATAAAAGCTCATGTTTACACAAAAACCTATGTATGAATATTGATAGCAACTCTATTCATAATTACCAAAAAACAGAACAACCCAGATATCCTTCAACTGATGCATGGATAGACAAACTGTAGTACATCATACAATGGAATCCTATTCAGCAATAAAAATGAATGCATTATAAATCCATTTAAGAATATGGGTGAATCTTAATTATGTTTTGCTAAGTGAAAGTATCCAGACCCCAAAGACTACATACTATGATTCAGTTTATAAGACTTTCTGGAAAAGGTGAAACAATGGAGACAATGGTTAAATGGTTGCCAGGGTTTGGGGGTGGATGCAGGGTTTTGCTACAAGGAGACTTGGGGTAATGATCAAGAGTGAAGGAGCTGTTCCTATCTTTATTATGGTAGTATTACACGACTGTATGTATGGGTCAAAACTTATACATCTGTGCACCAGAAAGAGTGAGTTTTACTGTATATAAATATTTTAAATGGAAAAAAGATAGAACCAGTGCTTAGAGCTTAAAAAAATCATGGTTGCTTTTTGAGGGTAAAGATCCTGGCTTCTTTTTCATCCTAGTCCCATACAGTGAGTGTGCATGTGTTTAATGTTTGTATAAAGTGAATCTATCTGAGATTTCTGGAGTCAGAACACTTCTGTGTTCTTGAAACCAACTAGATTTATTTTTTACCAGAGATTTTTTTTTTTAAATACACATAGGAAAAGAAAAAAATAAAAGAGATTATTCTTTAAAGCATCCCCAAAGGCATTCCCAAAAGTCATTTTGTTTTGTTCAACAAAGGAGGAATTTATTTGATAATGTATCTGCATAAATAAGAGCTTTTCCCCAAAATGAACCAAAGACGTGTGTGTGTGTGTGTGTGTGTGTGTATTTAAGGCAGAAATAACAGAAGAGAAATTCGTGTGACCCTTTAAAGTGTTTTTCTTCCTCCCTACATTTGAAAACATGACAGCCCCTCTCCTCCAGCACATCAGCTGCACAATCAGGATGCAGCAGGATTATTAACGAGGGTGCCCCCATTCTGTTTTCAAACACACATAATACCAGTTAAAAAAATAGCCTGCTGAAAGAATATTATACATCTTTCACACCATACTTGGAGATTTCTGACAGCCAGATCCAAAAAAGTACAACACTCTGTAGTCTTTATCAACCAGACTTTTCTTTACATAGACTCAGGAAGCAGTGCCCCATTTTCCCCAGAGATTCTCCCAGCCTAATATTCCCTAACTCAAATGTGTCAGGGGAAACTACATCTTGCTGTGGGACTCAGATGCAGTTAATAGAAAGAAACGCTGCTGTTGTTGCTGTACTTATGGTGGTGACAATCTAAAAAGTTCTCATGACAGCAGAAATGACACTTTTGACATGCTATATATAGAGACAGAAGTGTACAATTTAGAATCTGCGATGGATCGTGACTCAGTCTGCTTGTTCTCACACTTTGTATTGTTTCTTGGCACCACTGTGTATCTTTAAGCACACACCAGTTCTGCCAGTAACAGACCTCCTTAGCCCATCCTCATTATCACCATGGCACAGAATCAAATCCCCATTCAGTTCTCTCTGCTTTTAAGAAGAGTATCTTTTAAGCTTTACATCAGTGTCATGTCAGAAAACTAGGGAGCTCCCTGCTTATGAATTTGCCCTCTGGAATGGAAAACAAGTAAACGGAATAGTCAATGTTTGTGCTGCAACAAAGGAAGGCTCCCAGCCCTAACATTTACCCCACTGGGCTAACCAATATCAGGGTAAACAATCTTCTACCTCTGGGGCAATAACCTTCAGTAAATCGGGAACATTTGTGTTCTCCATCCTTCTCTACAAATCATCACTCTTCACAATAAGGGGGCAGGAAGAAACTCTTCCAACTTTACTTTCATCTGAAAGGCCATGCATATTCTGTTTGCCACCCTGACTGCTTTTATAGTAATGGAAACATTTCTGAGTAATGGAAAATATCCTGAGGCCATGAAGGTGCCCGAGAATAAAATAAGCAGAGAATGGAATGGAAGAAAGTTATAGACGGTCCAGAGACAAAGTAGGAAAAATAGGGAGGCTGGGGTAAGCCATAGGCAAAGAGCTTAGTGCCTGGGTAGACTAAAGAACACTAACTTCCAGAATTTCTTGAGGACCGCAAAACCTTTACGCTAGTCTCTGCTCAGTCACCTCTGCTGCTGTTTGGATAATTCAGGGTTCTGCTCTTCATCTCCAGCTTCCTTACTTACCTTCAAGGCATTTTCCATTGAGAGGACCTTTGTTCTTAATGTTCTTTCCCACATTGTATGTACCACAACTTTCCTACTGCCACCAAGAATCTTCTTTCACTTTCCTCAGGGTTGCAGCTTACAAGCACCCACTTACTTGGCCTTCTTCAACACACACACACAAAACAGACTGACAGCCTTGTCTGTCTGCACATCTCTAATGCTTCATTTTTTAAAAAACCTTATAAAATAGCTGGTAAAATTTAGGTATGTTTTTGTGTTTTCTGTGTATTCATTCATGAAATTTTTTAATTGAGCAATGTATATAATTTGTTGTATTCTAAAGTGCTTTTACAAAGTGCAAAAATTTTGTGCATTAAAAAGCATGCTTTTTTTAAATTAGAAGAAATAAAATTATAATGAAGAAAAATTGTAAAATATTGTAATTCCATATACAAAAACAAAAACTTTGTTACAAAGGTATATTTTGTCCTTGGCACTTTCATTTAACATGTCCTGAATCTTCAGAATATGTATTAGTTAGGATTGGCCAATTTATGCTGCAATAACAAAAAAATCCCCAAATCTCAGTGGATGGTTTAATACCATGAAAGTTTATTTCTTTCTCATATTACATATCCCAAATGGGTCAGTGGAAGGCTCCATACCACACATTCACTTAGGGACCCAGGCTGATGGAAGCTCCATCATCTTGTAGCTGCAAAGATTGGAATGCCCTGACTGCTCAATTTTCAAAGTAAGAGAAGGGAGAGATTGGAAAATCTTACAAGGGCCCTTAATTGACTCAATTTTGATGTGGTATACCTGACTTCTACATTTCACTGGCCAGAATGAATTACATGGCTGTACCTCACTGCAAGGGTATGACAGAAATTAAAGGAGTAAGTGAAACATTCAGTAGGTGTTACTGCCTCTGCTATATCATTTTAATAAGTATGGATCTAATTCATGATTTTTGGTGGCTAAAGAGTTTTTAAAATGGATATACCATGAATTGTTTAATCAGTTATAGTTGAACATGTAGACTGTTTTGATTTTTTACTACTCTAACTCTATGACAAAAATCCTTCTAGCCGCATCTTTGAGTACTTTTGTAATTTGTTTCCTTTGGATAAATTTCTGTATTTTGAATTGCTAGATGAAGGCATTTACATAGCTTAAACTTTTTATTCATAATGTCAGAATGGCTTCTAGAATGGGTGTCCAAATTTACAGCAATAATACATTTAATATATGTCCTTGAGCAAATTAGTTACCTTCTTGGTCCATCAGTTTCTGCGGCTGTAAAGTGGAGATCATAATAGCGTCCCATTTCATTATGTTGTAGTGATCAAATGAGTTAATTGTAAAAGGCTTAGAAGAGTGCCATTTTCTTTACCTTTTTTTATACTTGAGAAGATCAAGACAGAGGAGTCTGTGTAATAGTTACTATGATAAAAACCCATGTTTCAAGGTAAGGAAACAAGGTATGCAGAGGTTAGGGTCATATACTTAGAAAATGGCAGAGCTGTGATTCACTGTTAGGTCTCTCTGATGACAAATCTTATACTGCCACCCGAATGTGGTTGGGACTCAGTTTGAGGTGAAGAACAATTGCTAAGCAGAAGGGCAGACCCAGTTGAATAGCACAGAGTTTTAGTGAAAGCATCCCATGAGTTCGGCGACTTAAACTTCTACAGACTGCTAGACAAAGTAATGAATATGTGGATGATGTTCGTGTATGTGTATAAACTTAAACATTTTCCTTTGTACATTTTACATATATATATGTTTATATATGCATTTGCAGGCAAAACAAACACAGAAACCATAATTAAGAAAACAGTATTAAAAATGTCTGTTTGACAAATCACAATAAAGCTATAAAACAGACACATCTCAAAATAAAATTGGATAAAAAAATACACAAAAAGATAATCCACAAAATAGGAAATCTAAATGGCCATTTATTATGAAAAGATCTTCCAGCTTGGCAGTTATTAAGGAAATTTAAGTTAAAGTAGGGAGATTTATACCCATCAGCTTGGCAAACAGTCTGACAATATAAACATAAATTGATGGTGAGGAAAGATGGTAGAGAAAGAGAAACTATCAGATGGTAGGAATGTAAATTCACATAACCCAATTGGTAGTTTGTAGTAAAGATGAAAGTACTCATACCCTACAATCCCACCTGGAAGTGGAGGCACACGTGGAGAGTACTTGCATGTGTGTACAGATGTATAAGGGTATTCATGCAGTAACTGCCTTGCAGTAAAAATGAATAAACAAACTATTTACACATGTATTTGTATGAACAACCTAAAATACATCGTTGAATGATGAAAACCAAGTTGAAGAATATGTGCGGAATGAGTGCATTTATAAATAATTAAAAGAACATATAAAGCAATATCATATATCATACATAGATGTATGTATAGAATGATCTGGAAGCCTATATAAGACCTGGAAGTATATAAATCAAGTAACGATAGCCTCTAGAGGGAGGGCTACAGGGTGAAGAAGAGTAATAACTGATTTATCTGAAATGTTTTTTCTAATTTTTTTTATTTAATGATTTTTATTTTTTTCCGTTATAGCTGGTTTACAATGTTCCGTCAATTTTATACTGCACAGCAAGGTGACCAAGTCACAGATACACACATACACTCCTTTTTCTCACATTATCATGCTCCATCACAAGTGACTAGATATAGTTCCCAGTGCTATACAGCAGGATCTCATTGCTCATCCACTCCAAAGGCAATAGTTTGCATATATTAACTCCAAATTCCCAGTCCATCCCACTCCTTCTTCTCCACCTTTGAAATGTTTTTACTTATAAACCTGAAACAAAATGACAGACTATAAGCATTTGTTCTGATAAGTGAATAGTACATACATGATGATGGGGTGTGTGTGTGTGTGTGTATTTGCATTTTTACTTTATTTAAAATTTTTTCCAGGGAGTTCCCTTCGTGGCTCAGTGGTTAGGGAATCCAACTAGGAACCACGAGGTTGAGGTTCAATCCCTGGCCTTGCTCAGTGGGTTGAGGATCTGGCGTTGCTGTGAGCTGTGGTGTAGGTCACAGACACGGCTTGGATCCCATGTTGCTGTGGCTCTGGTGTAGGCCGGCAGCTACAGCTCCGATTCAACCCCTAGCCTGGGAACCTCCGTATGCCGTGGGAGCAGCCCAAGAAATGGCAAAAAGACAAAAAAAAAAAAAAAAGGAAAGAAAGAAAAAGAAAAAAAAAGAAAAAAAAATTTCCGGAGTTCCCATCATGGCTCAGTGGTTAATGAATCTAAGAACCATGGGGTTTCGGATTCGATCCCTGGCCTCACTCAGTGAGTTAAGGATCCAGCATTGCTGTGAGCTGTAGTGTAGGTCACAGACACAGCTCAGATCTGGCGTTGCTGAAGCTGTGGCGTAGGACAGCAGCTGTAGCTCTGATTAGACCCTAGCCAGGGAACTCCATATGTCACAGGTGTGGCCCTAGAAAAGACAATTAAAAACAATGGGGGGGGGGGATATATGCCCTGCTCCCACTAGCCAAAAAAAAAAGAAAAAAAATTTTTTTTCCTCCAAAATATTTAATGGGAAAACAGTTTCCAGGTTTCCAGGAGGTCACTGCAATAAGATGATATTGTTGACTAAACAATGCAGATTTCAAAAGAGGAGTGATTGTTTCTAAAATGTTTCTTTCAACCCTGCTTCAACTCTGCTACTCTGTCAGACCACTTTCTCTTCTCTCTAAATTCTTTCAGAACCAGTATAAATGCAAGTGTTAATATGGGAGGTTAATCCCTTGAGCCAGTGGCATAGTAACAAGGATTAGCTTTCTAGATTCGCAGAAAGGTTAAGAGACAGAGCAAGAGGAGTAATTTGATCAGAGTATGAATGCTCAGATTGTGATAATTCTCATTGATTTCTGTGTGGGCAGTGTTCAAGACAATTTGTTAATTGTACGATTTAGAAGGAAAAGCCCAGAGTTTAGTAGGTAGGGTTTAAGGGTGGGTCAAGGCAGGGCTTGGCAGGGTACGAGGAGTGGCCTCAATGGAGGAGTAGCCTTGTATGGCTGGGACGGGGGAGGAGAGCCCTGCAACTTGAGCTGGTGACAGTACTTACCCTGGAAGCAGAGTCTGTCCTGCTCCCAACATCAACCTTCCCTAGGGTTCCTGAAACATTTGGACTCTCCCTTTTTTTTCTGTGCTGATTCTTGGTTGTTGCTCTGCTGATTAGTCAACATCTAACAGCTCCCTCACTATCCAAGGAATACTGTTCTCCCTGAAGAAAATACAAGAGACAGAAATCTAAGCCACTTAGAAGAGGAAAGGAGTAACTACATGAAAAATCTCTTCAGTAGCAGGATTAAGATAAGATTTTTGATTAACTGTACATCCTCTTCTCTGCCAACACAACTCAAAAATCAACAAATAAAACTCCTTTGGAATAGGACTCCTCTGGTGACCTGATTTTAGGCTTAGATTTTGTGGGTAAAATTGTTTTTTCTTTCCTTGCAATTAAACTTCCTCAACAGAGATCTCTCACTTCTGGTATGTAGCGATTTTATGAATTTCCCACAAAGGCGGATTATGAAATATTTGTTGCCATTTCCTTCTTTTTGATTTTTATTTTTCCCTCAGAGAAATACATCTCCACAATGACATGGAAATGCTACTTGGGCTCATTTGATGTATCACTCAGAAAACCTTTCTAAGCCTTAAGAACATTTTTACTTCTGTTTGCTATTGTGGTAGATGGTGCTGACACGCTTAGAAAGTTTGTGGTCTTTCCCAGCACCTGCTTTTTTCAAATATGCAATTGAATTTTTCACAGTTGAACTCTAACATTTCTCTCCTAACTGAGCGAAGTTTCACAACACATTTGAAATATTTCTGAGCCTGGGCATATGTTCCTGTTTATCCAACATGAAGCTGAGGCCTCTTTGAACTTTCATCTCCTGATAATGTGCCTCATATTTTAACATCATAACACTCTGAGTTTGGAACTGTTTGGAGGCTTTTGTGCTTTCCAAAGGATTTTCTCCTTTTTCTGTCCTCAGTGTTCCTCCTCTCTCAGTTGAAGCAGCTGTGTAAGGGCTGCTAGTAGAAGAGTATATTGGTGGTCAGTGCCAGTAAACCTTTGATATGCACCCTTTGTCTTCTCAGTGGGGAATTTTCTAAGACTCTTTATCTAACACATATTTAAAATCCTATATGACCTTCTTGTGAGTTCCAGCACACCACTGTGGATGTCAGAAGCCCAATCTATGCCAAAAGGCTTTGCTCCTGAGTTGAGTCCCTTCCTTTTTTTTTCCCTAGGATGCAATTTCCAGCCCCCCTGTCCATTTTGTTTCTGATGTGTTGCTTCCCCTAAGTCCTCAGAGGTTAGCCGAACACAGCCTCATCTCCATTAGAAAATGGAATGAAGTGGACATAAGTTGGATATACTAAAATACTAAAACTCATCTGGAATCTGTCGGGCTTGATTTTTTTTATCGTTCATGTGTTTTTTGTTTTTGTTTTTTTAAATCTGGCTCAGAGAAACCTGAAAATGACTTCTCTTTGGCTCTTTAACACCTTCTTAACACACCACGAGAACATTATCCAGGATGCATTTGGCCCCCTATCTGCCATGAAGCCTTGGTGAGATAATTCTCTGGAGTTCCTCCAAAGCCAGAGGAGCCCACATGGCATCCTTTTACACCTCTAGGAAAGAAAGAAGGTATTCAAACTACATTTGTTGGCTGATTTCTTGGCTGGCTCCAAAATATACAGCTTTATTTGAACATTGGCCCCTTATGCTAGGGAAATATTACCTCCTCAGTCCTTCCTTATAGATAGAGTTTGACATATTCTGCACTTCCTTTTGTCTTCTCTTCCTACTTCTTCTCATGAAAGGGCATAATAAATCTCTCACATGAATTCTAAGGAAATGGATAAAGTAATAAAGTGTTTTAAGACACAGTAGTTATTTGGGTTGCACCAAAGTAAAACCTTAACATAGTTGTCCAAAAGATAGGACCTCCAATTTTAACAAAATTTACAGCATCTCATGTGAGCAGATTTATATTTCAGTTTAATGTTGTCTGTGCTATTAGTTATCTTTGAGTTCTTCATAAAAAGAACAGTTTGAAAATCCAAGTTATCATCATAATTATACTTTTGTCTTCCTGGAAATTTATTCAAGTGATTGGGCAAAAATGGATTTCTCAGCAATTCTGATTTCCTCATTTCTATTAACTTTTTATTTTTCTTAATTTTTTTATGTTTTATGCTTAATTTTTCTTTAAATCCACATTGTATTTGCAAGGAAGAAAGTAGCAATTGATATGTTTAGTATAGATATGCTGACTAAATAAATGGGTCATCTGGATCAGGAACCTAGTCTAGGGCCTAAAATACCTGTATATACTGGCAATGTTTCTTGGATCACTAGGTGAGCCTTCCTGAAATGTTTAATTAGAAAGATGACACAGTCTATTTTATTTTCCAGGAGATCCAGTGCAGCAGAAAATCTAATCATAAGGAGGTTTTTGTCTTTAGTTTGGTTGTCTAAGAGAATAATGTATTCCTAACTAAGAGTCAAATCAACTCACATAACTTAGAAAATCTTCACAAACATTTTTTTTCCAGATGTGTGGTCAATGATCATTGGAAGCACCAAAATCTATTTATTCTCTTTAGTTTTCAGTATATTCTATATTTTTCCTCAGTTTTTGAGAGAATGGATTTTGTTTTGAATCACAGATTTAGAAAGATGTGTTGAAAATGTATCAAGGTCTAATTTCCGCTTTTTGCATAATCATGAAGGGGCTATCATATAACCGTCTCCTTTCCTAGTCTTTCCTATTTTTTAATTCACTTGTTACACATTTCTATGTACTAATTCAGCTGTGAAATATCTCTCAAAAGCCTAGAAAGTCCAATGCAAATTAGTCTTTTAAATAACTGCCAAGTTAATTGAGTGAGTACTTATATTTACTTTTTCCTGTAATTCACATAACCTGTGTATCATTGGCACCTTCCAAGGGCTTTTAATTACAGTAAAATACTTGTGTACTATAAAACTGCTGAATGTGTGAACCATACTCCTGTGCACAAAATTAAGAAGTATGCCAGAGATATATGAAAGGAAGTTTACTAATTCAAATAATCTCACTGAAAAAAAAAAAAAAAACTTGAAAAGGTATGCCTTAGAGATATTGCGGCACAATAAAATGAATATCACAACAGAGTCACAGGAAATTTTTGGCTTCCAAGTGCATATAAAATTTAGAGACTATAGTCTAACAAGTGAGCAATAGCAATATATTTAAGAAAAACAATGTGCATACCTTAAATCAAAACTATTTTATTGCTGAAAAATGCTAACCACCATCTGAGCCTTCAGCAAGATGTACTCTTTTTGCTGGTGACAGGTATTGCTTGATGTATTAGGGTGGTAATACAAGGTGGCTGATCAGGGTGGTGGTTGCTGAAGATTGGGGTGACTCTGCCAATTTCTTAAAATAAGACAGTGATTAAGTTTGCCTCATCAATTGGCCCTTCCTTTTATGAATGATTTCTCTGTGGCATTCAGTGCTGCTTTAACAGCATTTTACCCATAGTAGAACTTCTTGAAAAATTTGATTCAGTCCTTAAACACTGCCACTGCTTTACCAACTAAGTTTACGTAATATTCAAATATTTTGCTGTCATCTCAACAATTTTCATAGCATTTTCCCCAGGAATAGATTCCATCTCCTGAAATTACTTTTTTTGCCAATCCATAAGAAGCAACTCATTATCCCTTAAAATTTTATTATGAATTTCTAGCAACTCAGTCACATCTTCAGGCTCCACTTTGAATTATGGTTTTCTTGCTATTTCCACTACATCTGCAGTGACTTCCTCCACTGAAGTCTTGAACCCCTCCAAATTCTTCCAAGAAGTTCCAAGAACTTCTTCCAGATTCTTGTTAATGTTGATATTTTGACTTCTTCTCAGGAATCCTGAATGAGCCTAATGGTATCCAAAATTTTGAATATTTTCTAGAAGATTTACAACTTACTTTGCCCAGATTCATCAGAGGAATCGCTATGGCAGCTATAGCCTTACAAAATGTGTTTCTTAAATAAAAAGACTCAAAAATTGAAATTACTCCTTGACCCATGGGTTGCAGAATAGATACTATGTTAGTAGGCATCAAAACAACATGAATCTTGTGGTACATCTCCATCAGAGCTCTTGGGTGACCAGGTGCATTGTCAATGAGCAGGAATATTTTGAAAGAAATCTTTTATTCTGAGCAGCAGGTCTCACCAAGTAGGCTTAAAATATTCAGTAAACCATGTTATAAACAGATGTGCTGTCTTTCAGATGAGCTTCCTCACCTCACTCAGCCTTCCTCAGATTGAAGGGGGTTAGGGCCTTTCTCTAAATTCAGTGGTTTAAGGGGATGTTGTTGCTGCTTTGATCTTCTACCCAAATCACTAACACTTTCTTCATGTCAACAGTAAGGTTGTCTTGCATTCCTATCATATGTGTGTCCACTGGAGTAACACTTTTAATTTCCTTCAAGAAATTTTCCTTTGCACTCACAACTTGGCTAAATGTTTAGTTCAAGAGGCCTGGCTATTGCACATCCCTTCCTCACTAAGCTTAATCATTGCTGGCTTTTGAGTTAAAGTGAGAGACTTGAAACTCTTCCTTCCACTTGAACACTTAGAGGTCATTGTAAGGTTATTAACTGACCTAACTTCAATATCGTTGTGTCTTAGAGGCCTGAGGGGAGGGAAAGTGACTGGAAAATGTTGGTGGGTAGAACAGTCCAAACACAAACAACGTTTATCAGTTAAATTGACTGTCCTACATGAGTGCAGTTTGTGGCACCTCAAAACAATTACAATAATCATATCAAAGATCACTGACCACAGATCAACATTACAAATATAGTAATAATGAAAAAGTGGGAGTTCCCATGATGGTGCAGCAGAAATGACTCCAACTAGGAACCATGAGGTTGTGGGTTTGATCCCTGGCCTCTTTCAGTGGGTTAAGGATCCGGCATTGCCATGAGCTGTGGTGTAGGTTGCAGATGAGGCTCGGATCCCATGTTACTGTGGCTGTTGCATAGGCCAGCAGATGTAGCTCCAATTAGACCCTAGTATGGGAACCTCCATATGCCACAGATGTGGCCCTACAAAGAAAAAAAAAAGTGAAATATTGCAAGAATTACCAAAATGAGGTGCAGGGACACAAAGTGAACTAATGCTATTAGAAAAATACCACCTAGAAACTGATTCTACACAGCATTGCTATAAACCTTCAATTTGTAAAAATGTGGTATTTGTGAAACACAATAAAATGAGATATGCTTGGACATGAAAACTGAGAAAGGAATCTGAATTCAGAATTGAAGAATGAAGTAGTCATAGGGTAACAGCACTACTGTTTAACCTGAAACTAGCATTGTTTTCAGTTAAACACTTCTTTCCAGTTAAACAGAGGTCAAAAAATATTGTAATTATAATTATAAATGTTCAACACAAATGTCAAAATAATTCTTAAGAGAAAGGACCAAATGTTCAAAATAATACTTTAGTATCAAGTAGATGGAAACTGAACAGTCGTATTATGTTAAAATGATGAAGGGCAGGGAGAGGGGTTGGGTAGAAAGAAGTAGAAGTTTGTTAAATCCCTTATCTTGAAGTATTATAAAGAGGAGCTGTTTATTTTTAGTTATAATTTTTTCAAGTTATAAAGGTAGTTATTACTTACTATATATATCATGTGAAAACAGCTTCTACTTATTGATTTACATTTTTTTTCTGTATCTACTTTTCGTTTTTCCAGTATTTCTTAAATGAGTCAGTTTATATGAACTTATTTCAGATATTATTTGATTATATTCTGAGTGCTTTCTCTAAGCACATAAAACTGAATTTTTATTCAATCAGGAGTCAATGATGAAGTCCAAAACCAAAATTTAGTTTGTGTTTTTCCCGAAGAATCTGTTATTAAAGCTGCCAACTGGGAATTCCCATTGTGGTACAGTGGAAACGAATCTGACTAGTAACCATGAGGTTGCAGGTTCGATCCCTGGCCTTGTTTAGTGGGTTAAGGATCTGGCGTTGCCCTGAGCTATGGTGTAGGTTGCAGATGAGGCTCAGATCCTGCGTTGCTGTGGCTGTGGTATAGGCTGACATCTTCAGCTCCAATTTGACCCCTAGCCTGGGAACCTCCATTTGTTGAAAGTGAAGCCCTAAAAATAAATAAATAAATAAAGCTGCCAACTATGAGTAAAATGGTCAAATATATTAATAAATCAAGAATGAAAAGGAATAATGCCTGGGTCAAGGATGACTGCATACAGTGGTTTTGTCTATGACATTATTGAGACTTCCCAATATGGCAGAAAATGAATCTCTCTTGGGTGCAAAGTTATCATTAAACCAGAGGAAAAAGGAGGAGGACCATCTAGTCTCTGCCAAAAGGCTTAATCATGGTATGTGTGGGAGGACATGGGAAAGAGTGGCAAGAGATGGGTCACCAGCAAGCCTGTAGTCCCATCCGAGGTCCAGAATGTCTTGTAGAGTGTGCCCTAACTCCCCCAAATGCAGTTTATGTGCTTGTAAGTTAGCTTCCTCTTGTCCACATCACAGAAACTGGAAATGAGTACTGAACTGGAGGATAGGCTACCTCAGCTGCTTTTGAGTCACCTTTTCACTAATGATAGAAAGGAAATGAACACTGCCTAAGAAAGTACAAAATGAGGATAATGGTAAGCAATGATTTGCCTTTTGCTAAAGCAATAACTTCATTGGAATTTGAAAGAATATGAGGAAATCCTTGGAGAAAAAAAACAGGTTTCAAAAATCCTAAGTAAGCCAGAAATTCTGCATACATATTGCCATTTTTTAAAGAGACCAAAGAAGGAGCTGACCTTTCAAATATACAAAGTAATTGGGTTCTTAGTATACAATATCACTTAAAAAAAACATATCTTCATCTTACATGTATTAGGAACAATAATTAAGGCTTTAAAGTGAAGTGCTTTAAAATGAGTTGAGGAATATTATTTATACATATGAGGCTTTCTAATCATTCATACTTTTGAAATATTTTGAAATGATAAAGGCAAATTAAAAATAAATATCTTCATTATTTGTTGGAAAAATACATCAAGAAATGGAGAACTTTCTAGAGACTTAACAGCCTGCCAAAACTGAATCAAGAAGAAATAGATGAACTGAACAGACAAATCACTAGAAATGAAATTGGTATGTCATAAAAACCTCCCTACAAATAAAAGTCCAAACCACATTTCTTCTCAGGTGAATTCTACTAAACATACAAAAAGGAACTTATACCCATCCTTCTTAAACTTTTTCGAAAGGTTGGAGAAGAAGGAACACTCCCCAAAACATTCTATGATGCCACCATCATGCTAATTCCAAAACCAGACAAAGATACCACCAAAAAAGAAAACTATAGGCCAATGTTTTTGATGAATATAGACTCAAAAATTCTCAACAAAATTTTAGCCAACTGAATCCAACAGCATATAAAAAAGATTATACACCATGACCAGGTGGGATTCATCCCAGGTTCACAAGGATGGTTCAACACACGCCAAATCAATTAACATCATACACCACATTAACAAAAGAAAAGTCAAAAATCATATGATCATTTCAATAGATGCAGAGAAAGCATTTGACAAAGTCCAACATCCATTCATGATCAAAACTCTTACCAAAGTGAGTATAGAGGGAACATACCTTAACATAATAAAAGCCATTTACAACAAACCCACAGCAAATGTAATACTCAATGGAGAAAAGCTGAAAGCCTTCCCACTAAAATCTGGAACAAGACAAGGATGCTCACTCTCACCACTGTTCTTCAACATGGTACTAGAAGTCCTAGCCACAGCAATCAGAGAAACAAAAGAAATAAAAGGCATCCAAATAGGAAGAGAAGAGGTAAAACTGTCACAATGCAGATGACATGATACTATGTATAGACAACCCTAAGGACTCAACCCAAAAACTATTTGATGATCAACAAATTCAGCAAAGTAGTAGGATATAAGATTACCATTCAGAAATCGGCCACATTTCTGTATACTAACACTGAAATATTAGAAAAGGAATACAAAAATACCTTTTAAAATTGCACCACAAAAAATCAAATACTGGGAATATACTTGACCAAGGAGGTAAAAGACTTGTATGCTGAGAACTATAAAACATTAATCAAGGAAATTAAAGACAATGGAAAAAAGTGGAAAGATATTCCATGCTCCTGCATTGGAAAAATTAATATTGTAAAAATGGCCATACTACCCAAAGCAATCTACAGGTTCAATGCAATCCCTATCAAATTACCCAGGACATTTTTCATAGAACTAGAACAAACAATCCAAACATTTATATGGAACCACAAAAGACCCAGAACTGCCAAAGCAATTCTGAGGAACACAAACCAAGCAGGAGGCATAACTCTCCCAGACTTCAGGCAATATTACAGAGCCACAGTCATCAAGACAGTGTGGTAATGGTACTAAAACAGATATACAGACCAATGGAACAGAATAGAGAACCCAGAAATAAACCCAGACACCTATGGTCAATTAATCTTTGACAAAGGAGGTAAAAACATAAAATAGGGAAAAGATAGTCTTTTCAGCAAGTCTTGCTGGGAAACCTGGACAGCTGCATGCAAATCAATGAAACTAGAACACACCCTCACACCATGCATGCAAATAAACTCGAAATGGCTGAAAGACTTCAGTATAAGACAAGACACCATCAAACTCCTGGAAGAGAACATAGGCAAAACATTCCCTGACATCAACCTTACAAATGTTTTCTCAGGTCAGTCTCCCAAAGCATCTCTCCAAAGCATAAAAGCAAAAATCAACCAATGGGACCTAATCAAACTGGCAAGCTTTTGCACAGCAAAGGAAACCAAACAGAAAACAAAAAGACAACTTATGGGAGAAAATAGTGTCAAATGATGCAACTGACAAGGGCTTAATCTCTAGAACATACAAGCAACTTTTACAACTCATCAGCAAAAAAGCCAACAACCCAATTGAAAAATGGGCAAAAGATCCGAATAGACATTTTTCCAAGGAAGACATACAGATAGCCAACAAGCACATGAAAAAATGCTCAACATCATTGTTTATTAGAGAAATGAAAATCAAAACTACTATGAGGTACCACCTCACACCAGTCAGAATGGCCATCATTAATAAATCCACAAATATCAAATGCTGGAGGGGGTGTGGAGAAAAGGGAACTCCCCTGCACTGTTGGTGGGAATGTAAGCTGGGACAACCACTATGGAGAACAGCATGGAAGCACCTTAGAAAACTATGCAGAGAACTACCATATGACCCAGCAATGCCATTCTTGGGTATATATCTGGACAAAACTTTCCTTGAAAAAGACAAATGCATCTGCATTTCATTGCAGCACTATTCACAATAGCCAAGGCATGGAAACAACCCAAATGTCCATCAACAGATGATTGGATTAGGAGGATGTGGTGTACATATAATGGAATACTACTCAGCCATAAAAAGAACAAAATAATGCCATTTGTGGCAACATGGATGTAACTAGACACTCTCATCCTGAGTGAAGTAGGTCTGAAAGAGAAAGACAAATACCATATGATACCACTTATATAGGGAATCTAATATATGGCAGAAATTAACCTTTCCACGGAAAAGAAAATCATGGACTTGGAGAATAAGCTTGAGGTTGCCAAGGGGGAGGGGGAGGAAGTGGGGTGGATTGGGGTTAATAGATGCAAACTATTGCCTTTGGAATGGATTAGCAATGAGATCCTGCTGGGTAGCACTGGGAACTATGTCTAGTCACTTATGATGGAGCATGATAATGTCAAAAAAATAGAATGTGTATATGTAATTGTAGTTGGGTCACCATGATGTACTGTAGAAAAAAAAAATTGTATTGGGGAAATAACAATTACAGGGAAACAACAATTACAGAAAAATAAAACTTAAAAAAATGTTTTTAAAAGAGCATTCCTGCCTATTTGAGAGCTTCTTGCGTTTTATTACTTGACCACATGTGAAAAAACACAAATTAATACCAATTTATGGACTGATTTAAAAATTCAGTAATTTTTTTATTGCTAAGTTTGAGGCTGTTGAGGTTCTGCCCTCATGAAGCTGGCACAACTACAATGAAATAATCCCCAAAGTCTAAAATCTACCTCAAAAGGAAAATATCTGAAGTGATGACACTTGTGCTAGGGTGATCGGCAATACCAGATCTGAGCTGCGTCTGCGACCTACACTGCAGCTCACAGGCCAGATCCTTAAGTCACTGAGCGAGGCCAGGGATCAAACCCACATCCTCATGGATACTAGTCGGGTTCTTAACCCGCTGAGCTACAATAGGAACTCCAATTGCAGCTTTTTTGCTTGTGTTTTAGCCATAGGGATCTTTGGAGAGATTGGAAACTTGTAGCCATTCCTCTTTGGGGGTCTTGTAATCTCTTTGGGGCATCGTCAGAAAACAGGAAGTAGGTCACTTGCCCATCCCTTCCCCCCAACCAAAACAGCCATAAAATGTAAAACCTCTATTGGTGTTATAGGAACTGCCGTTTTCTCCAAATCCTTGCTAACCCTTGTGAGAAGCAAGGAAAAGTTAACTTGTCTAAGACTGATCTCCTGTAGGCTGACTTCCCAAAGAGAAAGCTGAACTCCTGCAAGGCTCCATGGAAACTGGCTATGACCTATGTTTAAGGCCACCAATACATGGAAGTCTCAAGTTTGGACCCCAGTTCCTCACCCCATCATGTCAGTGCTTACTCAACTATGAAAATATGGTGGCAGATTCATTTTTAACTTGCCACAACATGCATATACAGGTGTGAGGCTTAGATCCCACTTACCTGACTCCCAAGAAAGGAACTAGCATTCTTTCCACCTGTGAGCACCCATGAGGCAGTTTAGGACTATAGGAAAAGTTCTACATATCATGTTACTATTGAATCTTGGCCCAGGGAAGGAGTTGGCCTTTCTCAATCCTGTAGCATAAAAGCATCACAGCCCACAGATCTGAGTTGTTTTCCTAGACCCTAGAGTTGGGCTCTACTAGATTGCTGTGTAGTGCTCCAGGGCACCTGCTCCTGCCCCCTCAGCATTCCCCAGGAAACAGGGAAGCCTGGCCTGTGAGATGTGTGGCCACTTGAATTTGTTTACATGGTATGTTGACATTATTAAATTAAACACTGTTGCTAAGCTGAAGGGTATAAAATGATATACATTATGCTTTTAATACAATTTCTTTGGCTATTAATGGATTGAGTGTATTTCCATATGTTTATTGATCATTTCTGGGTCCTCCTCTATGAAATTATTATTTACAGTCTTTGACTTTTTCTTATTAATTGATACAAGTTTACTGAAAATCAGTCTTGTGTTTCTTATGTGTAGTTCAAACCTTTTTTCCCTTTGTTTCTCTTCTAACTTTATTTATGGTATCTGTGTTTACAAAGAATTTACATTTCCATTCCTGAATTTTATCCAGGTTTTAGTTCCCACTTTTTCTTACTTAAAAAAAAAAAAACTGATCTTATTTGTTACTCCTGAAGGAATCATATTTTTGTCTGGACTCAGACTAGCATAGAGTCTGTCAGAGAATAGCTTCTGTCTCTTGGAAAAATTCCTGGCATTTCTCTTTAGGGTCTCCCATTCTCTTGGCCAAAGGTTTAGCATATTCTTCAGCCTCTTCTTTATTTTTCCTAGTGAGTTTTTCCTTCAGAGCAATGCCGATGATGTTTTGTGTTATAGAAGTCATGGAGTAACAGGGCATTTGAATCTGGGCATTCTGGTTCTGCGTTTCTTACTTTCTTTTTTCTTTTTATGGCCGCACCTGTGGCATATGGAAATTCCTGGGCTAGGGGTGAATCGGAGCTTCAGCTGCAGGTCTATGCCACAGCCACAGCAACATTGGATCTTAGTGGCATCTGCAATCCACACCACAGCTTGCAGCAACTCAGGATCCTTAACCCACTTGAGCGAGGCCATGGATAGAACTGCAGGTTCTCACTTGACCCTATGTTGCATTCTGAGCCAAAACAAGAACTCCCTGGTTTCTTAGTTTCTTTGTTACAGTGATTTTCTCACAGCATCTTGGTGAACATCATCTTTTTAGAGGGATTGGAAACTTTGTAGATGGCTTCTAGCTTTTTTGGGCCTAAGCAATGAGGCACTGTGGTATTAGTCATTCCAGGAATATCCTCTCTCTTTCTAAAAGTAACCAAGTTAAGACCACTCAAACTACCATCCACAAAGCCTGCACAGATTTATACCTTCCTTTCCCAATGCTTCTAGGTCTGTCATGGGCAACCCCTCTACTCAGAAGCAGATGAGAATCACCGTGGGTGAAGACACCCTGAGCCATAGGGAACTCTTGTTTGTCCTTCCCTTGACTGATTCAAGGCATGTGACCCTTCCACTTTTCACTCAGGAGCATCAACAGCAACTTCTGTGTCCATATGCTCCTTAACAAAGGTATGAAGTTTTTGTTTATTGTCCATTTCAGTGAGTTTCTGGCAGCTAGTGATTGAGAAGAAGCTATTTATCTTCATCATGAAGCAGCTGCTTTGGGGAAAGAGAGAGCCAGTCTTATATTGCTGAGTATGTGTTGACATCTTTAGTTGTATATGCAAAATGAACTTGTCTTACCTTTCTCTTATGAACCCTCCTTCCCAACTTTTCTGTCTTGCATGGTCCCAAACTACTGCTGAACATAGTGACTTGAAACAAAGTCAATTTTGACTTTTCCCTTTTTTTTGCCCCTTTAGGCCCCTTTTAAAGACATTAAGTCAAACACATTTGATGCCAAACACGCTATGATCTTCCTGCTTTGGCTTTTTTCAAAGTTAGTAGAGAAAATATTTTATTGTTATTTTACTTACAAAATGTTCCCTGAATTCTGAGTTCAGTTGGAAGAGAAATATGTCTACGAAAATAAACTGTCATGTGCCAGTTTTTAGTCAGTGAAAGCCAAACTGTAAAATGTTTCTATACTTACTTAATATGCAAATATAGTCCCTTATTTACCTTTCAAGAGAAGGGGTTTTTGGCAATCCTCTTTTCTTGCCCTTTTAATAGAACAGAGTTTTGTGCATATGAGGGAGCTTTGGAGAGGGACAGCACTTGTAGCTTTTTCTCCTGGATACGGGTTTTCCTACTGGTTACTTCCATCCCCTTCTATGTGAATTTCTGTACAAGTTTTCTATGTGTTGCCTTTCTACATTGAGCCATACAACTATCGAAATTTCCTTTCTCTGTAGCCAGCTAGGTAGAGAAAAATCAGCTGTGATTGTAATTTTAATGAAGCAGAATTTACATTGTTTCCAGGCTGTCTGCCAATTTGTTATTTAGGAAAGTTAACCCAGATGCGGCTTAATCAGTTTGTCTTTTTTTTTTTTAATCACCAAAAATTCTCTTGTCAAGATCAGATGAAGGGTAATAATATCCTCTTAATGGTTTTGCACACCACACAGGAATCAGTCCCTAACTTCACTGAATAGGAACCAGCTGGAGGCCCTAATGGGTCCTTCTTTGCTCCCACCCACAGTCTAATGCAGTCACACTCTCTCCTACCCGCCTCCAACCTGTTTCTGCTGGCTTCAGCACATCCATCAGTAGCTGAGATGCATGGCCTCATGCCCAAGTAGCTTGGGAAGGAAAAGCTGACCTCATTGTAATGTCTTCCCCTGAGCCATATATTAAAAGTATCTTGATGGATAGATTTGAATTTTATAGTCTCACAGAGCATTGGGGTCACAACTTATGTCTCACAATTTACAAAGTTGATTTCTGTAGCCATCACATTTTATGTTCACTCATGTTTCTGTCAGTTGAAGTGTGTGTGTGTGCAAACCACTAGAACATTGTAATAATACACCAGGATGCCGAAAGTTCCAGGTGAGACAGGGTAGTCTTGTGGCCCCTGCTCCTATGTGTTCACCTAGAAGTAAGACTATCATGGCATTGATAAGCCTAGTGTGTAATGCATACTCAAGAGGCATAATAGCTTATCTCAGTCTCAAACACGCTGATCCTTTTTTTATATCCTCTACCAAATTGTAAATGGCCACACTCATTCCATGTTCCTTTCTTCACCACCCGCCCCCTCCCACTCACTCCCTTCCACCAACCCCACTGTAGTAGGTAATTATACAATGTGTGTGACCTGGATTCTTTGCTCTCACATCTCTTCCTTGCCCTCCCTCTACTTGCTCTCTATCAAGAGGCAGCTCTGGTTCCTATGCTTAGCTGACTCCAGACTGGACTATGGAGGGGGTTGTGGGGAGGAATAGGCGAGGGTATCTCTCTTCTTCTTTCTTTGCCAGCAGCTTCAGAATTCATCACTTGGCAGGCAGGCCAAGCTATGATTCCAGCTTCTACTAGCGCTGAGAATATTGTCTTTGCTCTTTATCTCTTCAGTTGTGGGCAAGGGTGGCTTCCTGCTGTGGTTAATCTCTGGATTGTCCCAGTGTCTCTGGGACAGAGTTTGATTTCTCAGCTCTCTTATCCATGAAATCAATTTTCTATATTAATGTCTCTTTAACTACTGAGTTGGTTTCTGTTTCCTGGCTAGACTTTGATGATACACATAATTTCCTCAGTACATACAAAATAACCTTTCAGACTCTTATTTTTCTTAAATCTCTAAAGACTGAAAATTATTCAGTTGCTCACAGAGAACAAATTCAAAAATGTAATTGCCAAAGGGGGAGCCCAAGAATGTGCCATTTTTTAATTCATTCTGATATGTCTGTTGACTTGCTCTGTTTAGAATACATTTATTTAAATCAGATAGATCCTCATTAAAGATAATGTAGTAAAGGAATCTCTAATTTAACGAAGCTCAAGAATTTAAAATACTGCTTTTTACCATACCATTTCTCTGGTTAAACTTCACTGATTGTTAGAATTTTTTTTTTTCTAAATTAACTTTTACAAAGAGAATTATTTCAGTAGTTTATAGAGAAGGAAAAGTCAGCATGTAACATTTTTCATTGCTTTTCTCTGGTTAACTGGTACAGAAATGAATTTAGTAACAAGAAAAGTAGCTTCCAAGTTTTCCCACTTAATTTCAAAATGAAGCAATATGACTTAGAGCCCTTTCAACATTTTTCTATTTGATGTTCAATATTGACTTTAAGTAAGTTGCATCTTGATATTATTCCTCTCTCTGCTTTTCAGTGTAAGATGCCAGGAATTTTATAAAATAAGAAATAATGTCAGGAGTGTGTGTGTGTGTGTGTGTGTGTGTGTGTTTGTGTGTATATACGCATACCTGTGTGTCACACTCTGTTGCTGTATATTCCCCCCGAAGTAAGTGATGAGAGTTCCAAAAACAATATGACACTGATAAGGAAAACTTAGATATGACATTGTGATAAAAATAATCAGAATCTGAAATGTTTTATAGTCATTTAAAGTTTCCTTTCTCCCCATTCCTTTTATTTCTAAAACAAAAATTCTGTGTCTAGTTCTTTAATTGTCACGTTGGTTTTATCAATAATGAAAGCACATGCCACGTACCAAGGGCCATCCATCTTACATGGCATCTTACTGTGTTACTTGCTTATTTCTGATCTTTGTTATCAAGTTAGACATTTTTATTTTCATTTTACAGATGGAAAAACTGCAGCTCCGATGTAAATTAATTACTCAACATTATACAGAATCTAAGTGGTAAAGCCAGGATTCAAGGAAATGTAGTGCTCTTTTCATTTCATGGAATTATTTCTCCGTGAAAGAAGAAAAGCAAATGGAAAACATTTTTAAGCCATTGATTTATTCATAGGATTCTGTTAGGATTTATTTTTTGTGAAGACTTTAAAGTTGAAAATATTGACCCTACTCAACAGAGCTTACAACTTTAATTTGAGAAATAAAGTGTCCCAGATCATAAACAGTAATAGGATAAATAGCAGTCCAGACGATGACCATGGGTGTGTCAGAGTAGTGTGGATTTAAAAAATAATCTCTGGAATAGCAGGGCCATGGTAATCAGGGGTGTTTTCTTTGAAGGATTAAATTGTGAAATATTCAAAAGATAACAGAAGACACGAAGTACTGAGGAGAGAGTGAGGAGATTGGTTTGATGGAACCAAGTCAATATATAACGAGTAAAAGATAAGTGGACTACAAAATAGATATGTTTTAAAAACTAAGCAGACCTCACCAGGACTGGAACCATAGCTTGGTCCACCTGCCAAGAGTTGAATTTGTGACACTGCTGGCAGAGAAGGATGAGAAGAGATACCCTGGATTATCCCTCTCCACAACCCCCTCCACAATTAGGTAAAAAAATGACATAAAAGACATCCAGATTGAAAAGAATAAAATATAAATAAACTTAATCGAAGAAGTACGAAAGTTTCCCTCCAAAACCATAAAACTCTGTTGAAAGAAATTTAAGGAGTTCCCATTGTGTCACAGTGGAAATGAATCCAACTAGGAACCATGAGGTTGCGGGTTTGATCCCTGGCCTCGCTCAGTGGGTTAAGGATCTGGCATTGCCGTGAGCTGTGGTATAGGTTGCAGACGCGGCTCTGACCTGGCATTGCTGTGGCTCTGGCGTAGGCTAGTGGCTATAGCTCCGATTGGACCCCTAGCTTGGGAACCTCCATATGCCCCAAGCGTGGCCCTAAAAAGACAAAAAGACCAAAAAAAAAAGGAAAAGAATTTTAAGAATACCTAAAAAAATCAAAAGACATCCCATATTCACGAATCAGGAAATAATACTGGTAAAATAGCAACACTCCTGAAATTGATTTACAAACTCAGTGCAATCCCTACTGAAATCTAGATGGCATCTTTGTAGAAATTGACAAGTGGTTCTAAAATTGATATGGAAATTCATGGAATCTGGAATATACAAAAAGAATCTTGGAGTTCCTGTCGTGGCGCAGTGGTTAACGAATCCGACTAGGAACCATGAGGTTGCGGGTTCGGTCCCTGCCCTTGCTCAGTGGGTTAAGGATCCAGCGTTGCCGTGAGCTGTGGTGTAGGTTGCAGACGCGGCTCGGATCCCACGTTGCTGTGGCTCTGGCGTAGGCCGGTGGCTACAGCTCCGATTGGACCCCTAGCTTGGGAACCTCCATATGCCACGGGAGCGGCCCAAGAAATAGCAACAACAACAACAACAAAAAAGACAAAAGACCAAAAAAAAAAAAAAAGAATCTTGATAAAGGAGAATAAAGTTGGAGAATTCACATATACTTATTTCAGAAATAACTACCACACTATAGTAATCAAGACTGTGATACTGACACATATAGATCAATGGAATAGAATTGATAGTACAGAAATAAACCCTCTTGTTTATAGTTAATTGATTTCTGACAAGGTGCCAAGACAGTTCAGTTGGGGAAGAATATTTATTCAACAAATGGTGCTGGGACACCTGGTCACAAAGAGCACAAGCCTCTCTATTGTCTTTCTCTTGGCCTAGTTTACACATCTCCTTTTTTTTTCTTTCTTTCTTTTTTTTTTTTTTGTCTTTTTAGGGCCACACTTGCGGCATATGGAGGTTCCCAGGCTAGGGGTCCAATTGGAGCTGTTGTCGCTGGCTTATGCCAGAGCCACATCTGCGACATACATCACCGCTCACGACAACGCCAGATCCTTAACACACTGAGTGAGGCTAGGGATTGAACCCACAACCTCATGGTTCCTTGTTGGGTTCGTTAATCACTGAGCCACGACGGGAATTCCAACACATTTCTGATACCTGCTTTGTGTCTGTGAGCATTTAATTTTTCAGTCTTGCTCTAATCCAATCATTCACCCAACCTTTGAATTCTACCTATCATTTCTCTGCTAAGAGGTTTTAGCTCATGCTTGAGTACGTCTTCAATATAAGGCAAAGATCTCTCTTATATTGAGCTCCATTACTTAAACCAGTATTTCTTTATGGGGATAATTTAAAAATTATGTTATTTTTTATTTTCCATGGAAATGGAAGATGATGTTATCTAGAGGGTAGACAGAGATGGTAGATGTCACACTGTGCCTATGTCAGTTTTACATACAGTAGAGACTTTGGTACTTTCAAATATCCCATTAACAATGTGTAGCGGAAAAATGGTATACAATTATTTGAGGGACTAGAAAATACTTTTACATATTGCAACAAAGTTTCTTCCTTACAGTTATAACATAAACTCAAATTTACCGGAATGCAGTACTGTTTATATCAAGGGAATAGTGCAGAGTATTTTCTGAGCCATGATCACTATTTCAGAAAATTATAATAAAATGATGCTCCTCATTATAATTGAGTCACCAATATAATATACCAGTGTCACTTGACATGTAGCTGCCACATGCAAATATATAACAAAGGAAACCTGAGACTCTTTTAAAGAGATTTAAATATTGTTAAATTAGTGATGATATATCAGATTCAGGAATCTCCTTGAATTTTATTAATAAGGATTATTTTTATATGTCATATTATTGCCATCACATATATTTAAAAATTTTTGTGAATAACAATAAGAAATCCAGATTGTAAAAGTTACATATTGGAATTTATTTTGAAGGTTGCTGTTTTTACCAGTGAACATAGATATTGAATCTGCTATAATTTTCTGTGGTTTATTGTACTACAGCTTCTTTTTGCACCACACCCTCCACTCCCACAGCTTATCAAAGGATCTGATCTCCTGGGTCTTTCTAAGTGCCAGAGACTGATTGTGAGCCTCAACATGTGGAGGAATTCAAGGCAGGAGATATGTTTTCAGAGATACTTTGTCACTATCCCGTCATAACATTGGGAATTATTTTGACATTGCACTTATAAATAAGGCCCGGCTCATTTGTGCTAATATCATACTTCATCATTTTCTCTGTTTCCAAAGTCTGTAATTTGTCTTGGCACGTTATCCTTATTCTAATTAAGATTATTTTCCTCTTTTTCTCGTAGGCAAGTAAGTTTGGTCTGTTAGGACTTTTTTTTATTTTAGTGACCATCTATATCTCCACTCTTTCATCTTCCTGACTATATTGTGATGAGGATTATTTCTGATCTTAACTCTCTTATCAGTCAGTGTGAGCATCTGTCTACATCATCAGGTTTTCTGGTTAGCCTTGCCTAAGCATCTACATGTTGAAATATGTATTATTTTATGATAGATTACTCTTCTTTTTTAAATTTATTTTTATTTATTTTTCTTTCTTTCTTTTTCAATTCTTTTATTACTATTTTTAATAGTAATTTCCCCAATACAATTATAGATTACTCTTCTTTATTCCACTAACAGTGTGATGCAGAGCCATAGTGAAGCTGAGGATTCTTGGTGCTGCTTTTTATCAACTTCTGAACTGAACCAAAATACAAGCCTTGCTAAGCTTGGTACACATCTTCATTCTCTCCCACCTTGCAGCCCTGAGCAACCTCTCAGTTCTGACCTAGTGCAGCAACCAAAGAGCCTATCCTTGAGTTCTGCATAGCCACTTCTCACATGACACGGTTTCAACTGATGAAATAGCAGTAAGAAGGTGCTTTCAACCCTATATCTACAATGATTTTTGAGTCAGTCCCCTAGTACTCTCTGATTTATCCTTAACTTTCACTTAGGTTATTTCAATAACATCCTAATTGATGTTTTCACCTTCTGTTTTTCCTCCTTCCAATTCTACTTCCACAGCAGCCAGGTTAACCTCATAAACACAAGTGTGATCGTGTTACTCTTCTAATCAAAGCCCTCCTATATATGTGTGTGTGTGTATAGAATGTGTATGCATATATATATATATATATGTATGTGTGTATATATGCATATATAATGTATGTACTGCTTATAATATATAATTGATATATCTAAACAATATATAATTATATCTTACTGTTTCTCATTTTTCCCTAAGTCCAAATCTCTTATTATTTCACTCATGACTTTATTAATGCTGACCTCAAATAACTTTCCAAGTATCATTTCTATCAGTCTTTGCTTATGCTACATGGAGGGTTTGCAACCTCTGAATCCATTCACTGATTTCAGATCTTCAGACTTTGCTCAAGCAATTCCATAAGGAATGACCTTTTCATATATGTGGGCATCTTTGCTAGCCTTCAAATGTACTTTCAATTATTTCTTCTGAATGTTTGTTTGAGCTCCAATCTGATTAATACATCCCTCCAATGAGTCCTGAAGCCCTTTTTACTTTTACAGTACTTAGATGACATCACATGTATATTGCGTATTTTTAATTTCCTCTATAAAAATCCAAGGTACTTGTTGAAGCAACATGACATAGAATTAAGAATGTGAACTCTGGAGCCAGACCTTCTGGGTCCATATCTGGAGTCTACCACTTACTCTGTGGCTTTGACAATAATACCTTGTCTCTAAGGTGTATTAAGCATATATTTTTATTCTGATGCTTTGACATGTGGGACCTTGCTGGCTCCTGGGACTTACCTGCCCCTCCCAGGGCTAGCCAGTTCTTGGAGATAGTAAATGACTAGCCCGTGAGTTTATCTCTCATATGCAAACTAACTGATCCAAAGCTTACATCCTCTCCCACTTCCTCTATCACTCTTCCTCTTTCTTTTGGGGTCTCACTCAAGGCATGCAGACATTCCCTGGCTGGGGATTGAACCTGCACCACAGCAGTGACAACACTGGATCCTTAACTGCTAAGCCACCAGGGAACTCCTGTCACTCTTCCTCTTACAGTGCAGGCCTGCCTCAGTCACCCAAGGCCAGGCATCAGGCAACTTGGGATAGCCCATACACCCAGAACTCCCTGAAGTCATTCAAATAGCCAGTCTTAAGCCTGTTTACCTTGCCCCACTTGTTCCTCCTGATGACAACCACAATAAATTCGTATATTTTCCTTCTACTCTTTTTGTCCTCTGATTGGTCCTGTTGTGGACAGCGTGGACATTATGATGTCTCCCTCTCTTGTGAACTATGAGTAACAAACTGTCTTTTCAGTGGCAGTCATGTCCTGATCTGTTGGCCTCACTTGAATAATAATAAAACCTACACATTAAAACATAGGGAATATTGGGAAGGCCAAGTGAATTAATAGATCAATATGTGGCATAGTAGGTGCAGTAGCAGCATTAGCTGTTCTTGAGGGAGCTGGTGGTGTAAATCATCTTTGTGTTCTCTCACAATGCCTTGCATGTAGTAAGTTCTCAATAAATATGTGACTACTAAATGAATGAGGCTCTTCTGCTGTCTTTTCTAAAAAGTCTTCATTAATGAAGAGCAGGAGCAGGTTCATGAATGGATTAGAAAATAGAGTCATCATGAGGAAAATAAGACAATAACTGATGGAATACCCTAGCACCGATCATTTAAAAGGGGAGTGTGAGAGAGAGCAAAGGAGCTGCGTAAAGCTGAAATCAGAGAAGCAGACTGCTATCAAGAGGAAAGAGAAGAGCTAATGGGAGATAAAGATCTAAGGGATGTGGAACATCAGAGAGGGATCCAAAATGGGAAACTCAACACATAGGAAAACTAAACCTAAAGTTTTTATTATCACAACCTAATTACACACTGCTTGCTTAGGGTGTTCAGGTGTGACTTATCCGTCTGCAGACTTTGATACTGACAAAAATGGGGGAATGAAGGATAGAGCTGTTCAGTGCACGTTCTCAGGGCCAAAGTAAGAACTGTGTGAAATGATTCCATTTTCACTACATGAATTTTCACTTATGAAAAATTAGGCTTTTGCAGAAACTATGAATTTGATGAGAACTAAAATTGTGTCATTTCTACCACAGAACAGTAGGTTGTCATAGCACAGAAAATAAATACAAGTGGCAAAATTCCATGTCAGTAATACATCCAGAACTCACTAATATTGCCCCTGGCAAAAAATTTGCTGAACTATATAATGTAAAAGGAAAAAGAGCTCTTTTGGAAAAATGACAGACTTTTACCTGTGAGAAGTCACCTGTCATGGCAGAGGGAAAGAGCAACTTAGAAACTCCCACCCCCCAAAAAAAAGGCAAATTGATTTTGTTAGGCATATATCACATTTTTCTCACCAACAGTGAGAATTTTTTTTCTCACAGTTCTAGAAGAGAAAGCAAAGCTGAACTCAGCCAAAGTATCCTGTATGAAAAAAACAAAAATTGTGTCCATAAGCTTGGAAAAGCACAATGTTTCATTTTCAATTTTTTTTTAGGAAATATGACAAATACAAAAACAGAACAGATGTTATGTCTCTAAGCAACATCATCTTTGACACATCTTGAAACTTTGTGAAACCTGCTCTATTTTATTTCTAACTTTTTATATAATAAATTAAGGAATATGAAAATGTTTGGTTTTCCTGTTCCCGTGGGTTATTAGTTAATGCTTTGCTCTTTTTCTACCACACCGCAAGCATATACTTGTTCCTAAGCTTTCTCAATCTGCAATCAAAGGGTTGTTCAAGTGCAGTTACTCATTTTATTTAATTTAACTGTGTAGAATAATTATTATTTATGGATTGCGAAGAAATACCTAAAGAAAATTATGCTGGTACTAAGCATATTATGGTATGGTATAAATGTATTATTGTGTCACCTCTGCAACCCTTTAGACGAAATTACTGTTTATTTTCAAAAATAAATTTATGAATCACAAAAAGAAAACATACACAGAAAATTTGAGTCTTTTACCTGGCACAACAAATCAATGCTGCAGTCAACAGCTTTGTTCTTTATTTATTAAGATCTAACATAAAATGGTGAAATTATTAGACAAAGTAATGAGTCTCTATCAATCTGTCTTGAGTTTTATAAAACCCAGCTTTACTCTTGTCAGTCTTGTCAATGCTACTGAATATTAATGGGAATAAAGTTAATTGCTGGGTGGAAAAAGGTCTTACTCAAAGTGAAAAGGAAGCACCTTGTTGAAATCTGTCATTTTTGACAAGCCATAATTTATTTCTACCTAGTGATATGTACCGACAGGTTTCAAACCTCACTCTTGTCTTTACTATAAATCTAATTATTTTCATTTGGGATGTTGTTGGATCCTAAGCCTTTGACCACTTTCGTCATTTGGAAATAAATTATTTCATGAAAGGTAGTAACACACTGTTAGTGAGAAGAATTTTGCCTAGACTATAGGGAAGCAATGGCCTTCAACAACCGCTAAAAGACATATAAATGTATTTATTTTATCTTAGTAGCCAGGAGAGGAAAAAATGACTTTCAGAACAAGAAAGGATTATATGTGAACATAACAACTTGCTAGTAGAGCTACATGCTAGTTAAACAATTTCATTCAAAGAAAATGAATAATGAATAATCACTTAAGCTTCATCTTGATTAGATTGTCACCTGATTGGAAACAACATTCAGTTGTGTTAAGAATCTTAAGAAGTTTCCATTAACTTTAAACAGTTATAACTTTAAAACAATACATATTTTACTTTAAATCAGTAACCTGTCAAAAGCAATACAATTTTTCACTCAGTGAAAATTAACCTTGAAAATAATCACTGGCCAGTTTATAAGGTTCTTTTTTGAAAGGACCAAATCAAAATAAGGTGGTGAGAAGAAAATGCAGTTAATATTGTCTATTCCCCTTCATATATCCTTGTAGTTGCCTTTTTATGAGATTCTGCATTTATTGTTGAAAACTTTGATATGTTATTAGCTGAAGGTTCATTGCGGTCCTTATACAAATAATAAAGAAAGCAATGTAAGAAAAGAAGCAGGAGAAAAAGGACTTAATAACTTAGTAGGATTTTGTTTTTAGAAATTAGACGTTGTGGCCTAATGATTTTGGTAAGACTTAAATGAAATCTGTCTGTCCTTATAACTTGGCCTCTGATAGTTGGCTGTAGATTCTTCATTATATTTGGTGTCTATATCTAGTGCATTTTAGGAGCCTGCTCTTTTCCTTTGGCTGAAAGTAAGTGCCACATGTGACTGGCCAGCAGATTGGGTGGCGTTTATGTTGTGGTTCTTAGTCATCCCAATTTTTCTCCACCACATCCCAGTCACAATGGGGAAAAATGAAAAGCAGCTGCTAACAGCCTCGCAACAGTTCTGTAATTACTTTCCTGGGCTGGCATTATATGATTTGACAATGGCCTGGGGATGTAACAAATAAGAAAAACCTTGTCATTCAATTTAAAAGGCTTCCCACCAGGACAACACACTCCCCACTTCATCAGAATGACAGTACTCAACTCTGACACAGACAGCACGTTTAGTGCTGAGCGATGTAACTGCAGCCAGGTGATGCCAAGCACAAACAGCCAACTTGCTTTCTTATTGACACTGCCATTGGATTGAAAGAGGAATCCTAACTTAGGCCAGAGATTCACATCTCAGGTCCAAAAGCATCAACCTATTTATCCCAAGAAGAAATGCTAATATATTGGACCATTTTTGTTGAAAGCAGTTTTAGAGATGATAATCCTGTTTTACCAAAGATTTCAATTTCCTTGATGCTAGCTAACATGCTATTTTCATAATCGAGTTTCATAACTTTGCATAATCAAGTTTCATCCTACCTTTCTGAGACAACATTAGGAACTGACTCTTTTGGTCACAGCAGACTAGATATAAAAATTATCAGTGAGTTAAAACTATGAAGATTTTAGCCATCATTCACATTACTGTCCAGTAAAGGGTTTGGTGAGTGGTCTTCTACCTTGTGATTCAGAGATTCGTCCTCCCTTCATCCAGTGATACCATCATCTTCTAGGGCATCTGACCAGGGGACAAGGGAAGAGAACAAAATCAAAAGGGAAATTTAAGGACTCAGCCTGGAAAGTGCAATACTATTCTATTGAATTTTCACTCTATTCTACTCTCCAGAACTACTCTCATGACCTACCTAAGCCTCACAGGGCTGAGAGGTGGAATCCAGCTGTGTACCAAGGAAGAGACAGTGTCAGTCCCTGCCATGCTGCATTGCTTAGTAGGGTGAGGACCAGTAATCATTGCAGCTTATAACAGCTTAAAAGCAACCTATCCAGGACCATTAAATTATTATGTCCCTTAATATACTGTGAAGCTCTTCTCCACTAGTATCAGTGATGACATATATTTTTGAAAGCAATTTTTGGTGTTATACTAGTCATAACTATACCTTAATTGGTGAGATCTTTATGGAATAAAAATAGATTCTTTTTTCTTTCAGAAGCTATTGATTTTGTCTTAAAAGTTAAAGCATTCATTCACTCAGTAAGTACTCACTGAGCAGCTACTATGTGTTAGTCATTGTTCTTGGTACTTGAAATGCATCAGTGACCAAACAGACAAAATGTCTTATCCTCATGAACCTTATATTCTAGAGGAGGGGGATAATGAACAATAAACATAAGAAATAAATACATTATTTTTTATAAATAAGATAGTACAAAATAATGGATACATAGATAGAAGTTGTGACAAGCCTTATTGAGAAGGAAATATTACTCAGACTTGAGGGAGTAAAGAATTAGAAATGCAAGTATCTGAAGAAAAGGCATTTTAGGCAGGAGGAGAAGCAGTTGCAAGGGCCCTAAGACAAGGGCAAATCTGATACATTTGATGAATGTTAAGAAGGCAGTATGGATAGTATCAAGTTAGTGACAGAGAAAATAGAATGAGAGGAGATTCAAGATTTCAAACGGCCAGTTCATGAAGAACATTATGGAGATACCAGCTTTTTACCCTGCACGTGGTAAGGAGGCACTGGAGGATTTTGAGCAGAAGAGAGATGTTATATTACTTAAACTCTAACAACTTTACTCTAGCTGCTATGTTGTGAATAAACTATAAGAGGATAAGGGTAGAAACAGGCCAGTTAGGAGAATATTAAAGCAATAATTGAGATGAGAGACGAAGTGGATTTATGAGGATACATCAGTGGAGTTGGAGAGAAAGTGTTTAGATTCTGACTATTTCTTGAACCCACTTTATAATTGCAACAACAAATATAAAGTGGATTCAATATGGGGTATGAGAAGAAGGAACAAGTCAAGAAAGGCTAAGAATTTTGGCACAAATGACTGAAATAATAGAGTTCCCATCATTAGAGACGGAGACACTAAAAGCAAAGAAGTTTTTGTGCAGGATGACTGCAGCTATGGACATGATGAGTTTGAAATATCTATTACATATCCAAGCATATTGAATTGGCAGTTATATATGTAAGTCTGAAGTACAGGAGAGGGGTCTGGACTGGTGATATAAATTTGGGAGTTATTAGCATACAGATCACATTTAAAGCCAAGAGATTGAATGAAATGTCTAAGGAGTACAGATCAGTATAGATATGTAGATATCAATATGAAAAGAGATCCAAGAATGCTCTAGTGTGTTCAAATATTGAAAAGTTGGAGAAAGATCACCAGAAAACTAGAAGGAGTAACTGGTGAAGTGAAAGGAAATTGAGAAAAGTATAGTATCCTAGAAGACAAATGTATCTAGAAGACAAAGTAGCCAACTGTGTCAAATGCTGTTGAGAGGTCAAGAAAGATGAAGACTGAGAATTGACTTAAGTTGGATAAGTTCGATTTAGCAAGGTGAAGGCCAATGATAACCTGACAAGAACATTTTGATTGGAGTAGTGGAGTGAGAGACTGGAGTGTGTAGGAGAAGATGAGTCTTTAAAGGACTATTTTGGTTTTTGTTTTTTCATTTTTGGGAGGAGTTTTTTTGTTTGTTTGTTTGTTTTACAATGAGCAAAACCATTTGTGCAGCAGAGAAAGTGGACTCAAACAAAGAATTCCTTTGAGATGTGCAAAATTATAGTATCTTTATTATGTATGTTGATGGGGATAGTCTAGTAAGAGTGAAAATAGGAAACTGGGGGAAGGAGATTTGCTTGACTAATGCCTTGAATAGTCAAGAGGGTATAGAATCTAGGGTACAAACTTACAGATAGGCTTTAGATAAGTGCACAGATAATATATCTATGGTAACAGGAATCAGAAAATGTTGGGGAAGATGTGGGAAAATCTGTGGAAATTTTCAGCAAAATAGGAAGAAGAAACAAAAGCACCAAAGAATAAGCAAACAAAACTCAACACTACTGAAGACTTCTAGTTCTAATACTTCAAATTTATGTAGGCTATTTTGGGAAAGACACCTTTGGAATTGATTAATATGGTGTTGCATCTGCACCATGAATATTTATGAACCAGAGCTCATGAATTCCATTTTCATGATTATCTTCATTTTCCCCATAGTACATATCCTCCATTTCATTCAGGCTAGTTTCCTAACTGGACTATTGTAGGCTGAATCGTGTCCCCCAGGAAGATTTGTTAAAGTCCTTATTCTTGTTACCTGTTAATGTGATCACGTTTGGAAATAGGGTCTTTGCAGATGTATGTATGAGGTTATACTACGTGAGCATATAGATACAATAACTAGTATCCTTACAAGAAAGAGATTTGGACAGGCATAGACATATGGAGTGAAGACAGAGCTGAAATTGGAATGACGTAGCTTCACCTCAAGGAACAAGAATTGCCAACTACCAGAAGCTAAGAAAAGACAAGGAATGGTTCTTCCCTAGAGTCTTCAGAGGGAGCAAGGCTCTATAACAACTTGCTTTTGGACTTCTAGCCTCTAGAACTGTGAGAGAAGACACTTCTGTTGTTTTAAGTTACCAAGTTTGTGGTAGTTTGTTACAGCAGCCATAGAAATGTGTATCAACCATGATCAATTCAACCTCCATAATTTTGCCGTGCTCTTTCCTTTACATGATGTGTCTTCTCCTTGCCTCAATTCAAGTCTTAGGTATTTCTACACATTAGTTAAAATTATACATTGCAAGCATTTGTGTTAAATGGTCAGCAAAAATTGAGATCTATAACAAAGTTGAGAAGGAAAGTGGATCTTGCAAGTTGAAAATAAAGGCATCCAAAATTTGTTATCAAAATTATTTTAAGAGCTCACCCCAAGAAAATTCTGAGTGTATCTGCCTTAGAAAAAATCCAAGAAAGTTTTTAGCACTTGAGGAATAGAGAAACTCGTTTAGGAATAAACTGGTTATATTGTGGATGTCATTCATTGCCCTCGTTTTGTCCTGTGTCCCTTCCTAAGGAAATCTCCACTCATGGACCCTGCTAAAAGGAGGGCCATAGGAAATCATGTATTACTTTCAATAAGGTCAACCTACTGGACAGAGATTATTGACCCAAAATGGATGGATCAGATTCTTTTGTGAATTGTAAAGTGAGCACTAAATTACTAAGTCAGTTGTGGAAGAAGAACTAAAATGTTTGTAAAGACAGATAAAAGTCAGTTGTGAGCCACACAGGAAGTCTGAGACAGATAAAAGTCAGTTCATGCCAAGCCAGAGCCATGTGGCATTTTATGGGAGCAGAAAAACCATGGGCAAACAAGGAAAGCTGATTTATAGAGGAAAGTAGGAGGACAAATAAGATAAGAGACCCACTGGCATGAGCCTGCATTAATGCCAAGGTGGATAGACTGGCCCTAACCTTTCATGCCCTGCTGCAATTGTTTCCCATTGTTGAATTCTCATGAGATTGTCTATTAATCCTTAAACCAAATTCTTCTATTGATCTTCCTTCAAATGAAATATAGTTCTTTCAGGGAGTAGGCTGACATGCTATATTTTATGAAGCATATATGTTTCTGGAAGGAGCTGAATTATGTATGTACTGGGATGAAGGTAGGTTACTCAGCCTTAAACAATTTTCTCTTAAAATTCTCAGAAAATATGATATTTTATGGCCATTATTTTAGCCACTATTTCACCCAATTGTTGGTCAGTGTTACTAGGTTGGTATGCTATTAGGGTGCCATAATGTTATGGTGCCTTTCATAATAACAAAGATATTGTGAATCCTCAGGAATAATATGCTGACTGCTTTCTAATCTTTATTCTCTTTTACAGATCATCTAGTAAAGTAGTCCTAGACCACTGGTAAGGTGACTTAAACAGCTATAAAATTTGCATTCTGCAATCCATTATGATTCTCTTTCTTTGTTTATTTCAGGCAGGTTCAATCGTTTCTTGCACTACCTTAGACATATGTGTCAAACTTGTTCCCCAGAAAAGAAATTAAATGGCAGGAAAGAGGTCCACTGTGGAATAAAGAATGCTTAATTTGAAGTATGTGCCTTCAGAGGGGGAAAGTAAGAGGTCAGCAAATCCTATTCTCAAAAGCCAACTATAAAACTGCACAAAATTGTCAAAGCAAATCCCTCAAGCATTTCTAGGGTTTAGAAATCAAGCAAAGGCAAACAATAAAGAGAACTCTTTATTTATGAAAAACTGCTAGAATTTAGGTAAAAACAGTGGGAGGCAGTGGCCTTCTTGCCTGAGGCTGCTTCCATTTCTCCTCCACCCCAAGTCATCTGGCACAGTATTTAGAGGAGGAGAAGGTTGTCCCTGAAACCTAGCAGCTTTGCTGCCATAGGGAATGTAATTTGTCTATAGCTGAAAGCTAAATACCATGCCTGATAAATGAATGAGGCAAGCCTGTGGCTTTGCTAGCTTGAGGTTGCGGTCCTAGATGTGATGGTAGTGGGCAGACTTACAGACCCACCAAAAATTTAACAGGGAGATCCTGGAAGTGAGAGAGCTGTAGTGGAGCTATGTATTTTCTCCACACACCTCTGACTGACTGGGGACTGTATGAACACACAGAGGGACTCAGGAGAGCTGAAAGGAAAAGAAAATCTGGGACAGGAAAACTATCTGAACTTTAAATGTCTTCTTCAAATCACACACAGATCCGTTGTCAGAAGGTGAGTTTTATGGGCACAGTGTGTTCGAGCACAATTTCTGGCCACTAAGCTATTCAGGGTGAGCCCTAGGAAGCCAGGTGAACAAATAAAAATAAGAATTAAAAAAAAATCTTAGCAGAGAGGCACATTACAGACGAGACAGCGTCTACAGAGTAAGTTCAATCAAGTTATAAATAGAGAAATAAAGGAAGGGAGAGAGAGAGAGAGAAAGAGAGGTAGAAGAAGAACTCAATGGAGAGAATCAGAACAATGAGAATCTGGAGCTGCTGCAATATGCTAAAATACCCAATGTTTAACACAAAGAAGTGTGAGACATGCAAAAACAAAACAACAAAAACAGGCAAATGTGACACATACCCTGGGGTGAAGCAGTAAATAGAAAGTGACTTTGGTGGGCTTATACAGTATTTGGGATTTACCAGACAAAGACTTCAAAGCAGCTGTTATAAATATGTTCCGAGATTGAAGGAAGCTATGTACATGTAGTGTAAATATAAATGGTTAAATGAAAATATAATGTCAGTGACAAATCAGGAATCTCAGTAAAGAAACAGAAACTATAGTCAAGAAACAGGTGGAAATTCTAGAGATGAAAAGTAAAATAACCAAAATGGAAAAAAATTGCTAAAGAGATTGAACAGCAGATTTCAGATCGTTGTAAAAATAGTCAGAAAACATGAAGGAATCTATTAAAAAACACCACATAAATCAATTTTTTGGAAGAGAAAAGTGATTCATTATGTACAGAAGAAACATTATGATTAATAACTAACTTCCCATCAGAAACAACAGAGGCTAGAAGATCATGGGAACAAAAAATATAATAAAGATATAAATAAATAAAGTGCTGAATGAAATGGAAAACCACTGTCCATCTATGATTCTAAACTCAGAAATGTTCTAAAATTGATTGTGGTGATGGTTGTACAACTTTCTATGCTAAAAACCATTGAAATGTGCACTTTAATTGGTAAATTATATGGCATATAAATTATATAACAATAAAATGATAAAATCAGCCACAAAATTATATACACAGCAAAATTATCCTTAAAGAATGAAGGATAGATAAATAGATTTACTCATATATGAATACTGGAAGAATTCATTACTAGCAGATCTTACTTATAAGAGATGTTAAAGATAGTTCTTCAGGGAGTTCCCATTGTGACGCAGTGGTTAACGAATCCCAATGGGAACCATGAGGTTGCGGGTTCAATCCCTGGCCTCTCTCCATGGGCTAAGGATCCAGCATTGCCTTGAGCTGTGGTGTATGTCACAGACGTGGCTCGGATCCTGCGTTGCTATGGCTCTGGCGTAGGCTGGCGGCTACAGCTGTGATTAGACGCCTAGCCTGGGAATCTCCATATGCCGCAGGAGCGGCCCTAGAAAAGGCAAAAAGACAAAAAAAAAAAAAAGAAAGAAAGAAAGATAGTTCTTCACACTGAAAGGAAATGATGCCAAATAATAACAAGAATCCACAGGAAAACAAATAACATAAGAAATGGTAAATCTGTGGGTAAATATAAAAGACCATGCAATTTTTTTTCCTTTTTTTCTTCAGTTATTTTCTTTAAAAGACATAAGATTATGTACAAATTGAGAATTAATGATGCTGAACACACTTTAAAAGTACACAGTAGAGCCTTCCTTGACTGAAAGCAACGGAGATAGAGTGTACTATGCCCATCGCTTGGAAGCTCACAGTGCAGTTTGCCTTAAAACTGCTCATTACTGAGAGAAAACATCACTCAGAAAAAGAAAATGTACTATAAATTTTGATGTCTGTATCTATTTGATGTGTATTTAATTGTTTTATACAGTTGGCCCTCCACATCCATGGACTTCACATCCTCAGTTTCAAACAACCAGACGGAAAATAGTCAAGAAAAAATTCTAGAAAATTTCAAAAAAAACAAAACTTGAATTTGCTGGCAACTATTTACATAACACCTTGTGGTTACAACTATTTACACAGCATTTACATAGTATTGGGCATTAAAACTAATCTAGAGATGATTTAACATGTGCAGAAGGATGTACTAAGCAGCTTATGTGCAAATACTAGACCATCTTATATAAGGGAGTTGAGCATTCTCACATTTTGGTGTCTGTAGGAGTCCTGGAACCAATCACACAGACTCTGAGGACTGTATTCCATCTTCAGGAATTGGACTCTCTGATTGACTGATCACCAGCCTCTTTCTCATAGCAGGGTTCTGCGGGAATGTGACACAGGAGGGGAAAACGTGGATGGGAGAAATGTGTGGGGAAGTTTGGGAACATTAGTTACTACCAAAGCCATCAGAATCTTATGTGGTGCTAGAGATATGGAAGATGGTGGTTATGGTGGTGGTCGTGAGGAATAGGAAGCAGCCACAGATAAGGAGATGGGAGCCCTAAAAACCTATAGGAGCCTTCCAGAAGTAGGGTAACCAAAGAAAAACTCATATTTTATCGTTTTGCCTTGGAATGACCTTATCAATAAAGTTTGATGACAATAATGGTACTAGGCAGGTGAGTAAACAGTAATTGTAAGCTCAGGTAGGGAGTTGTAAAACCCCTTACCCCTCATGAATAGCTTCTTGTGCTTTTTTCCCTCTATGAAGTCAGAAAAATTGACCTATTCAGGGCTTTTCTAACTTTAACAAGTGTGATTTAGTCACACTGTTCTGAATTCTTATTCCTTTCCTTACATCATCCATCACCTTGGGGAGAAGAAAAGAATGGAACAGTTAAATAGGAGAGGGTTTGTCCTTAACTACTTCTTCTATTCTCCTCTCATCATCAAAGAACTACACACTCCACTGCCAAACAACAGGAACAAAATGAAGCAGATACGTGCCCTTGGGCCTTTCTAGATGTTAAAAGGGATGGATTCAGCAAAGATGGTTTTGTGGCAATTATTTGCCTTTGTTTCTGGGTGTATGTATTTGTTTCTATAAAAGTTTATTTTTCTTGTGCTATGAAAGTATCCTAACAGCCGTCATTAAGAGTATATACATGCTAGAAAATACCTAATAGATAACTAAGAAGTTTTTTTTTTTACTATTGAAAATAGAGGCTTTCCTTTGCATCACACCTTAATTTCCTATCCTAAGGGAGATATGTAGTGGCAAACCAAAGGAGAGGGAGGTGGGAAGGACTAGAGGCCTGCCCTGGTGAGGAGCAATGTTCCATCACCAACATAATTCAGAAATGCATGGGGGTAAGAAAAAGTGAGCAGATTTTTAGTTGGTTTTATTATTGTTTTTCCGTTCTCTATAAACTGTGTGCTTCCTTACAACCTCTACCTGGGTAGACTGCACTCCTGTACCATTCTAACCTTCCTCTGCCATGGGCATTTAGGAGAATAGAAAAGAGGTGCATGTTGAGCTCCAAGACCCTAGACACTTTGTATGCACCTTTTTACAAATGAATCCATGTACAAAGATGAAAAGACAGTTATGTTAAAATATAGTATCTAGAGATGTATGTCTATAAATGAATTTGTCTTTAATTATAAACTTCTGGTTCTATTTTTGAGAAAATATTCAATGTGTGGATACATATATTTCTTATATTTGTGGTTTAATGCAAAATTAATTGTATTCATATATATATACATATAAATGTACACACACACATACAATATAGGAACAGGAGGGACATAAGTAAAAAGATAGCAGTCAGATATCTCACTTCCAGCTCTTTGTATATAAGTTGTATCATTTTTGCTTCTCATTTCCTCAGTGGTAAATTGAGGATTGATAGTCGTCGTGCCTCCTCATTGTTACATGAAGTGCTCAGTTCAGCATAAATTCCTGTCCAGTACTCATTAGCTAGTATTATTACATGAAATAGCTTTGTATTACGGTGACTTGGTTATGTTTTTATGTGCTCCATTTCTCTTTTGCCAAGTTTCCTCACATTGCATATTCATTAGGCAGAGGAGGGAAAGGCACAGACGTCATTCATGCCATCAAACTTTCAATGCGTTTGTGCCCGCCCATTCCAGGGGCTGCTTCAGTGACACCGTGCACTGCTAGGTAGGGTAAGACATTTTCTGTGGGTCGTGTGTTATTCGAAGTGTTTTGTAAATATCAACTAATTCAATCCTCCCAACACCCTTACGAGAAGGAGGAAACAGATGAGGAAATTGAAACCGAGGCACTGGCATTGTGCTGGAAAGCGTGATAACATGTGAGAGAGGCAGGAAGTAAACATAGGCAGTTTGGCAGAGTCCTGGTGGTTTGGACCAGCCCTCTGCACCACCTACCACAGTCCTGGGCAGATACACACCATTCAGGGACCTGGCTGTTTTCCCAGAATGTGGGTGCTTAACCTGAGATACCAAGGCCAAGTTAAATAGTTTTGAAGACAAGTTAGAATCATAAGGTGACCACCTCTGCCCTTTGGCCACCTGTGTTACAAGTTGCTTATTCTGGTTGTGAGAAGGACTGCTGAATGCTTTACCGTGAGAGGGGAAACATCCCAATTCACATTTCTTTCATTATTCGTAGGAGTAAGAAGCACCATTACTGTGTATGACATATGAGGCATTATTTCATTGACCACATTCTCCCTTCTTTGTCTTAAAACAGACTGTCATTTTTCTAGTCATCATCAGGTCTTTTTCTGAGCCTTTCTTTGGGAAGAATTCCTCCAGATTCCATCCCCCTCCTTCTCTCCCCTAGAGAGAAAAACAAAATAAGAGCAAAACCCTCTCTAGTACTATAAACTAAACTTCAAGAGAAAATCCATCCCCAGAGAGGACAGTAATACAGTAATATCTTACTTTGGGGATCTATTTGCCTTCTGTAGGCTAGAGCTCTCCTAACATTTCACTTCAGAGTACATTGCTCCTTTTTATGTTACCACCCGCATGGCTCTGTGCACCTTTAGTGCCAAGAAGCATGAGAAGATTTTATAACAAGAGTAATTGTAATAGGATTTAATCATGTTGTTGGCAGCAAAGGGCCAGCAACTCTAATGATAATGTTACAATAGAGAGCCCTGGAAATGGTATAAGTAGGTAAAATACTGTAAATTGAAGGTGCCTTATGCCTGTAATATACACTTTAATAGCCATTCAAAGCCAGGTGCTGTAAAAAATATGTCCAGTGTCTATAAAAGGCATTAAACATTAAGCAAACCTCTGAAAAAAAATCCAAAACCCCAAAGAATGCATCATCTTAAAACTCCATCTGTTAGAAAACTGAATTACAATGCATTAAGAACAGTTTAAGAAACCGACAGTGAGACAAAGAAAAAAATTACAATTTACCAATGACTAAATATTTCCACATTTTGAACAAATGAAACTTCATGACACATTATTTCTTCTTTCTAAATGGTGTGGGTAGACTGACACCCTGAGTTTAGATGGCAAAAGAGATATATACGTATAATCTTTTGGTAAATACTTTAGGTGACTGGGAGTCTGGTATAAGCCTAATAATCAAATTGTTTAGGAAGCTATCACTTGTAGGTTTTCTTCATGTTCTTTAAGGGATAATTTGTGCATTAAATAATACTGACACTGTTTATTCCAACCTTTTCTATAGAATAATGCAAATCTTAATTCATCGGCCTCCATAATACCCTTTTGGAATAACATGAAAAGTAATATTAATAATACTTTGAGCTTATGTAATGCTTTTTTTATCTGAAAATCCCTGAAGGCATCATAAACATTAATAACATGAACAAAAGTCCTAATAATACAAGCTGGGTCTCAGACAGAAAAGATTCCTAACCTCATTTTGTAGATGCTGAGATTTAGTCACAAATAGGCTAGGAAAATTGCCTCAGACTACAGAGGCAGTCACCAGCTGAGCCAGCAATAGAAATCAATGCTTTTTGATTCTCACGTCCTCATTCCCGACACTGTACTTTTTCCTATAGAAGCAAGAGTTATTCTGTCTTTCCTCTTGAATGTAACATTTCACATTCACAAAACTATCTAAAACTGTCTAGAACTCTCTTCCTTGCCTTCATCTGTTATCCTTCCGATATGTTTTATGTTCCATATTACCAATCATACCTGCTTGTACCAGATCTTGAAAATGCTTTAACAAGATTAGAAATAGTTTGGTTTTCTTCCACTACATCTAGACTTGGAGCCTTCATCGAATTTGAAACTTGCTAAAGCAACTGATACACACGCTCAAATCTAATTCATTAAGTGATCTTACAAAAATAAGAATTTTTCCTGCAAACTGTTTGTAAATATTTACCTTAAACTTGATTTGTGTTAAATCTAACTTGTACCCTGAGTGTCTAATATCTTTTAGAGAAGATAAAAATCAACTCAAAAGCAACTAACTAGTTTCTTCTCCTGTTATAGATCTTCACGACTTTTAGTATTTCTCCCTCAGAGCCGCTTTTATGAAATGATGTGGAGCTTTTCAGCTTTACTTTTGAAAGAAGGTGATGCTTTGCTTCCCTTTCATATTTGTCTGAAAGCACCTTCGCCATCCAGCTAGCATCTGTGCTACATGTGAACTTTTCTACAGAATCTCCCAAACAAGGTGAAAAAAAATCATTAGTACTCCAGATTTCAATCTTCTGCACAGCTCAGGTAACAATAAATGAGTAATTTGCCGCCCTTCGCTTTGGCAAGCTGATGCCTAATGATTACCCAGGGACAGGATAATGGTACCATAGTGATTACACTATGTTTTTCTAACCACTTTCAAGGCCTTTGCTTTCAGACCTGCCCTAATGAAAAGAAAGCTCTGAAATTGGGCCAGGTTTTTATTAAAAATGTTCTGACAGGCTCTGCTTAGATAAAATGTATTCACTTCCCAGATTTGAACCTTCTTCAGAGGATGTGGAAGGCCCAGGCTCCAGAATGGATATGATTGCCTGAACACTCATAATGAGGAAACGAGGTCTTGGTTAATTCCATAAGCCACTGGAAAGATTTATTTAAAGAAGATGAAATGATAACCCATCTCTAGACAGTTAACTGGCTGAGGGAGAACTGTCCAAGACAAGGAGAGAGAAAAATCATAAAAATCTGATCCTTATGTTACTGAGTTACCGTATGATTATGTGAAAGTTAATTAATATTTCTGAGTTTCTTGGTCATTATAGGCAATCAGTACAGATGTTAGCATTTTTTTTTATAGCTGGAAGAGATTGATAGGTGAAAGTGATAGGTAGGAATACAGTGGAGTTACTGTTGACCGGAACTACTATTTGTACATGCAGTTGTGGATATAGCTAGGATCTTTAACATTTTTATATGCAAGAAAACATACTGGCAGCATTTAATCAGGCTCTAGTTCATCCTGCATACTGCTTCCAGAACTGTCTTTCTGAAGCACAATATTATATACAACATTATTACGTAATACCTCACCAATGCCCAGTATTTATCAGAGAACTATTGGCTTAATAATCACCTGGGAGATTTTTTAAATGCACATTAATTATGTCCCCTTTCTGATTCAGTAGGTTTGTGATGTGAGGGTGGATAGGTATACAAATAATAAACCTGTATTTTTAAGTAATCTTCCTCAGGATCTCTGGGTAAATCAGGTTTGAAAATCACTGACTACAGTATACATTCCAAACTCTTTGGAGGACTAAAGACCCTTCACTGGAGGACACTAGATAACTATTCTAAGTGTCTTCCCTGACATAGCAGAATTTAGATGCAAAAGTAGGGGACAAATCAGGTAAGAGGAGGTCTAGATGTTCCTTGAGATTTTGGAGTAGGTGATAGGAGGATAAAAGTCAAAATAGAGAATATGAAAATGAAGTAGAGAAATATGTGAGTGGTAAAGTAGAAGGAGAATGTGTGGGGAAAATCTGTGTGCCCAGTCTGAAGCCGTTGGTGAGAATTAGTAGCCAGTTATAATGGGAGGTCGGCTGGGGCCCAGGGAAAGGTTCTGGGGAAGGAATAATTGCTTTGACAGTCAGCAATCATGGGTACAGGTAAGACAACCTAAGGAACATAGCTGAGCATTGAACAGTGAACAGCTCCAGCAGTCAGGGCAGGCAGGGGATGGAAAGCAGAGGAAGAGATGACTGAAAACAAGTGCTGGGAGAGTGAGAAGAGAGGTGTCCCAGAAGCTTGTGTGTAGGGGCGTGGGGTTGACAGTGTCGCATGTTCTAGAATTAGAACTGAAAGGCCTACACTGGGTTTGATGAAGCCAGTTTATTGCTGTGTGTTGGCAGATGTGTCACTACAATTCACTAGGAGTGAGTGTGGCTGAAGGATATTCAAATTCCAATCTGCTCTTTTCGTTTTTTGTTTTTTTGGGTTTTTTTTTGTTTTGTTTCGCTTTTTTTGTTTTTTGTCTTTTTGGGTTTTTTTTAGGGCCACACTTGCAGCATATGCAGGCTCCCAGGCTAGGGGTCAAATCAGAGTTGAAGCCGCTGGCCTACGCCATAGCCACAGCAACGCAGGATCTGAGCCGTATCTGTGACCTACACCACAGTTCACAGCAACACCGGATCCCCAACCCACTGAGCAAGGCCAGGAATCAAACCTACATCCTCATGGATGCTATTCAGGTTTGCTAATAGCTGAGCCACTAAGGGAACTCCCTAATCTACTCTTTAAGGAAGTTCCCCTTGTGGCTAAGTGGAAACAAACCCAACTAGTATCCTTGAGGATTTGAGTTCAGTCCCTGGCCTTGGTCAGTGTGTTAAGGATCCGGCATTACCATGAGCTGTGGTGTTGGTTCAGATGTGGTTCGGATCCCACATTGCTGTGGCTGTGGTGTAGGCCAGCAGCTGTAGCTCAGATTCAGTCACTAGCCTGGGAGCTTCCATACACCATGGGTGCATCCTTTAAAAAAACAGGCAAAATAACATAAAATAAAATAATCTTACTCTTTAAAATGGCTTGGTTATGAGGGGAACATAGATACAGTAGTAGTTAAAGGGTGATTAGATTTTTTTTTTTTTTTGGTCTTTCTGTTTTTTTCTTGGGCCGAACTTGCAGCATATGAAGGTTCCCAGGCTAGGAGTCTAATCAGAGCTGTATCTGCAGGCCTATGCCACAACCACAGCAACATGGGATCTGAGCCATGTCTGCGACCTACACCACAGGTCACGGCAACGCCAGATCCTTAACCCACTGAGCGAGGCTACGGATCGGAGCCACAACTTCATGGATCCTAGTCGGATTTATTAACCACTGAGCCACGACGGGAACTCCACTGATAGGATTTTTAAAGTAGAAGAGACTTGAGAGTGTTTATACGCTAAAGATACAGAACAATGGAGAGGGGAAGATTGAAGATAAGGAGGAGAGGAGAAAATTGATGGAATGAGGTTGTCAAGGAAATGAGTGAGTAAGATATTAAGAGCCCAATTATGCATTTGGGCACAGAAAACAAGTGAAATGGCCCATCCTCTGAAGCTTAGGGTCAGATGGCAGTATAGATATAATTCCTATCTCAGCTACTTTGATAAACATGACTGGGGAGTGCGTAAGTAGGGTCTTGAGAATAGCAGTGAATCGTGGATCAGCTTCTCTGCAAATCAAGAGAACAAGGCTGTGAGATTACAGGCAATGTCAATAATCCACTGGCAGTTAAAGACTATGAAAATATAATAGCACAAATCTCATTCACTGTATGGTTTTTCTCCCATAGTTCTCAGCAGAGTATATATTAGGTTCAGAGTTGTTCCCCCCCCCCGCCCAGGGAAGATATGGCAGAACAATAAAATAAAACCAGGAAGATGATAAGGAGTGAGAGAATGGAAATTATGATTCTGAAATTATCATTTGTCTAGAACTGTAAGCCCTAGAACAGAGGTGAAAGTACTTGGAGTTAGGAGTTAAAGGAATTGAGATTAGATGTGAGTTGCTGTGGAATGAAGCCTGAAACTAAGGCTCAGTAGGATGTTCTGCCTTGACATCTGATAAAATAATAAGGGCCTCAAATACCCTAATCACAAACTTCCCTCACCTCCACTCTGGTCTCAGAGGTAAGACCCCCCTTATCAAGAGACCTGAGGTAGTTTCTGCTTATGCCTGATTGGTGGATTCAGTTCCCTGCCATCCCATAGAATATTCCAGCAAGCCAGTCATCCTCCCATGAGAAACAGGGGGAACCTACCCTCTTGGTACTATAAATCCTGCCTCTCACTGCCCCTAGTTGTTCACTCTATTCCCAGGTACAACCCGTGGTGGCCCAGCATGGCTTATCGTGTCCTCCCCTCCTGAGCTGTGAGTGTTATGAGTATCATGTGAGCTTTGGGTACCATATGTGTAGTCATCCTGATAACTCCAGGCAGGAATACCCCCCCCCCCCAACAGGGTGAAGAGGAGGTGATTAAAACAGCTGAGTGTGTTTCCACCTGGACAAGATGATACCTGGTGGGTGGAAGCAAGGTTTTCCTCTGAAGGAAATGAATGTTCCCACTGTCAGTCATCCTGCAGAGTGAATAATCATGGGGCAGAAAGTGAGAAAGTTTTGTGGGCCAGGCTGGTAATGAGGGACGCAGAGTTACGGCGCTTATCATGGACAGTCATGTTCTAATTGTGTGACCTGGAGCAGTTCCTATGTGATGGATGAAGGCAGTCAAATTTAGATGGGCAGAGAGGAGGGGCAAGTCAGCAGGTGCATTGAGAGAGTGTGACGATCTGCAAAGCTGAGGCAAATCATGACCCTGATGGGGAAAGCAAGATAGACAAGGAAAGCACGATGGCATGATGTCAGGAAAGAGTCAAGGGATAGAGTTTTAATAAATGTTGGAAAGCAGTTTTGAGGCAGGTGGAGCATTGATGGTAAGAGCAGATAGAGAGAGAATATCCAGGTAACATGAGCCTTGTCTGGGGTCTAAGACTGTCAGAAACTGCTGACTTTCCTAATCCTCCAGCTGAGATGCATGGGAGAGTTGTAGGAGGTAGGAAAAAGAAACAACTTATGTCATGAGAGACAGTTCTGTGCCAGATGTTAAACTGGACACTGGGCATGATACTTCATTTAATTCTTTCCCAAACCAAATAACATGGATATTATTGTCTCCATTTTTCAAAGGTGGGAGCCCAGGCCCATAGAAATAGGGAAACCTGGCCAAATTCTCACAGAGACACAAAGTCCAGACTAGAACATTCATCTCTTTAGTCCCACTACTGTCCTACTGTGACTCCTTCAGTTCCTATCCTTGAACATTTTATTTTGAGATACTATTATGTTCAAAACTCTATTTTGCACATTGAGAATACAGGACATCAGGGGATCCAAGAGTGCCTTGCCTTCAAGGAGCCTACAATGTAATGGAAAATATTTCCATAGTTGTTCCTCCAAGAGAAACAATGACTTATGCCAAAAGAATTTTAAAAAATTGGTGATGTGAGGTCTGTTTTTACTGCATTCTAGATAATAAGTTATTTTCAAACCTGGTATAATCCTTTTGCCAAAAATGAGAAGAGGGACCTCTTTTACCAGTGAATGTAGAAGCATCTATATTTAATCACCCTTTTGTTTTTGGATCTTGCACCAACCCATAAAACCTAAAGCTGTATCTGTTTCTCTTATAAGCAACCTAGCTACAGGCATTGTATGTGGTTCTTTAAGAGCCTATGATTTTTTATTATCCCTTTGTGACAGTTTTCTCAGAGTTATGCAAATGGTATGCCAAGTGTAGTAGACTGAAATTTCTTCCATTTTATCTCTGTCCAAATAGAAGTTGCCTCATCTGCATATAACAGTTCCCTTTGCAACTCAGTCGTAGTAGAAAATTGGAATTCGTTTTTATTTGCATTTCCTGGGGATACAGACAAGAGCAGATGCCAATAATGGATGTCATAATTTGCTGCCTTCTCTTTGCTGCCTATAAATCTTTGAATATTTTTCCTACAATAGCAAGGGAAGAGATTCAGCAAGCATAATGGGGAGAGAAGAGATGTAAATCTCAGCAGTGGTGGTGGATTCCAGCTATGAATATTTCAGAAACAAGACACTCTCTTTAAATGAAACACTAATGGTTTTTAAGATGCTGATGGGCCTGATGTGCTTTTGATTTCATTTAATAACCAAAGCTCCTGACTGCATAACACTAGTTCCAGGTTGGTGGATTCTAAAGAAAGTCTTTTCTCCTGTTCTAATTTCAAATTCTGGCCTTATTGCAGTGTTAAATCTTGATTACCTACATGCTACACCCGAGATACACAGCTTTGCACAGTTCAAAATTTAAGTTATTTGTATTTGGTATTGAAATGACACATACAAAAAGTCTCTCCCTCTTCACACATGCGCACACACACACACACAGGCATGCAAATATGCACACTCACCCAAATTCATCCCCAGATATCTAGCCTTGAGGCTTTCCTTCTCTGAACTGTTTTTCAGTAGGTTGTAACTCAACTGAGTGATGGTGATTATCTGAACATCAATATGAAAGAGAGCATTTTTACTCAAATTTTAAGTCTTAAATATAGAGCTTTCAAAATGTAGTGCTATTGATCAAATGTCAATTTTGTGTATTTTCTTACATCTTTTATCTTGCAAGTAATAAATTAGGATAATCCAAAATTATCCAATCTCCTTTTTTTCCTAGCTCACTTTGGCTGTTATTTTACCATTTGCTTTAGATGTAAATCTTTACATACTACATTGTTTTGGAAATTCTGGAGCCCCTGGCAAGACTACTTTCCTTACACAGTTTTTCCTTTTTAACATCTGCCAACGTATACAGCCTTACTATAAGGTGTCTATTATTACTCTAGTGAGATGTTTAAATACCTTAATTAGTGTAAATGTTGTAAACTAACCCCAGTATACCTCATTAACTAGCTATATTCAGTCATACTACTGCCAGGAAGAATTGGCAGGGTATAGCTTAAGGAGAATAATCCAAAAGAAAAAAAAAGAAAAGAAAGGAAAGAAACTAAATAAAAATAAAAATTAGCACCTAGTTGATGAGCTTCCACTGAGTTCAGAAGAATGCTGAAATCAGGTATCTTGGATTCTGACCACAAATCTCCTCCAGATTTGAACTCCGTGATCTGATTGCCTGAATTACTTTTCACTCCCTACCTTGGCTACTCCATTCTCCGCTTAATCACCTCTTTTCTCTTCCTGACAAGCCAAGTGTCAGCTTCATGACAAAACCTTTTCTAATTCCTTAGCAAAGTTTCTCATTCCTCCTGTAGTAGAGCCTTTGGTGCCTGGCCCAGATGCCTTTTTTAGTGGGCAGGCATGCCCAGCCCTCCTCACTGCTAACAGCTCACCTACAGCAACACTCCACCTGAAGGTAGCCCCCCACCAAGAGGAGCCTCCTTTCTCAGAAATATCTGAAATGTTCTCTGTCCCAGAATTGGCTGGTGCAGGGAGACAAAAGGCCACCCTCTCGCTTCAAGATGGGACCACTCAATGTTCCCTTCATGCTTAAGGGTTCACCTCCTGATCACGGGGATTGCTGTGATGGCTGAGGCGAGGCTTCTGCTGTGTCTCTTCCTAGCTTCATCCCCTCCCCTACTCTGCTTTCATCACTAACTTAAGGTTTCTTAGGGGAGAACTCCCCCATTAAATCATTTGCATAAGAATCCCTGTCTCTGGCTCTGCTTTTACAAACCCAGCCTAAGGTAATTGGTGCCAGGAATGATCCTAGAAAGTTAGGATCTCTAAAAATGGGAAGTTGGGGTCAGATCATTCACCAGCCAGATGGCAACAAAGATTTCATTACTGTTGACTGGTAGAGTATTATTGATCCTTGACCTGCTGTAGCAACACAATGGCTGAGACCCACCTCTGGTGATCTTGGATGGGTGGACTTGTGCTCTGGATATGAATTTGCATTTCCTATTCACAGTGTCTCAGCCTGCACATGGATCAAAGGTCTGATCTACCAGCATGAAATCCTGTATAATATTTCTGTATCCCAGCCAAGATCCAAGAGGTCATAGCTTATGTAATGTTTCTGATGCTTAAGAATTTCAGGGTAAACAATAACTATAAAGATTGCGGTATTTGGTAGCTGTTGCTAAGTGCCATTAATGCCTTAAAAAAAGAAAATGACAGATTCAGACTCAATCTCCACCTTAAAGTAAAACATACTTCCTTGGCCACCATTTGTTGCCAAAGTGCAGACAGAGTTGACAACCAGCGCAGGACTTAATTGTAAGAGTAGCAGAAATTCAAAGAAGGCTGAATTCATGGCCCAGGCAAGTCTGTGATACTAGTCAGAGCCCTGATACGAATTGGCCTGATAGAACAGGCTCCCTCTCAAAGTGGTTCATCTGGCTACTACCATGGCTGACTATCTGACCTGTCAGCCACAAAGACCAGCACTGAGCCTGGGAAGAGAAACCCTTTAATCTCTTGGTGATTAACTTGTGCTCTGGATATGAGAAGCATTTCCTGTTCATAGTGCCTCAGCCTACACCATAAATCAAGGGTCTGATCTACCAGCATGAAATCCAGTATAATATTGGAATGAACGAAGACCAACTTTGTGGCAAATGAGGTATATTTTTCCTACCACATAATAAACCATCTAGAAGCTGCCACACTGTGGGAAAGGTGCAGCTGAGGCCTAGAGGATGACACACTGTAAGGACATGGTGATACATGGTGCTGTGTCCCCAACAGGTTGAACTTATGGATCTGGTCATCACCTCCCATAACCGAAAGTAACCCACTTGGAGAGTTTGTGCCTCCAAGCCCCACATATTTAGGGTCTGTGAGTCTAGTTGCCTCAAGAAGAGGATTGCTGTTTACATTTTCCACTAAAATTAAAGCTGCAGTCATTTTGAGTTCCGCATACCAATAGTCCAGCAGGAAATAAGGCAAATTACCATGCTGGCAGGGATATGAACCCTGATAACCAAGAAGTAAGACTCTTTGCATAGTAGGGTAGGGAGGAATATTTTTGGCACACAAGTGACCTCATGAGCCAAATCTTAGATTCCCATACTCCATTTTAATAGTGAATGTGTACATGGTAAGTGGGTTAATATCACAGCCATGACCTAGAATGGTCAAGGTAACCAGGACTTACTGTCAAGGATGACAGTCTAGGTCACCTTACCAGGCAAGCCACCTAAAACAACAAAAGTATTATCCAAGGCAGAGAGGAGAGAATGGGTGTGTAGAGAAGATAGATGGCAGTTACTAGTGCAGTGGGGACTATAGTTCATCTCACTAACCCTTTTCATGTAAGTTTCTCCAGAAGTTTTGAACAACCCAAATCCTGGAGAAGTTGTGCCATCATGATGCAAACTTAACATGAGAAGCAAGTGAGTCTGAACGATGTAAATAGTGGAATGTAGTAAACACAGATCCTATTTCCTGGGCTAGGGCACCCAGCCCTCAGCTGCTATGAGTAGGCTCTAATAGCCTACAAGGATATGCCCAAGAATTGTCCTCGGCCACAGAAGTTTCCCTCTTTAGAGATGCTTAGGAAGTTATGCCCTCTTCCCAGGGTTAGCCAGGAGACCATAACTTATTGATACAAGATCTGGGTCTTTATTTCAAGGTGGGACAGCTTAATGATGCTACTCATGATCCAGAACTTCTTGAAGAGTCAGACCAAAGCTGAACTCCGGAACTTAAAGTCTTTGCCTATATTCTTGCTGTCCTCACTCTATTTTAGATTTCCACTTGAACACATTCTCTCAATAAATTGATTGCAAAAGAATCCTTGTCTCTTAGGCTCTGCTTTTAAGAAACCCACCCTCAGAAAGTCTCTTTTAAATTCTCAGAGCTCCTTTCACTTTGTATCAAATGCCATGTATTGTATCATTTAATGCTTTGTATTTGTCTTCATTACTAATGATGAGCCCCAGGAGGAATTTGTCTCTAGATCTGTATTATCTAAAACAATTTCTGACACAGACTACATAAGAGCATGTGGAATGAACTGAACAAACAACTGAACAAATAAATGAGTGGTCATGGTTTAGGGTTTGCCCAGTCTGGGCTAGATTATGTTTTGATTCTTTTCATCTTAATTAGAAAGAAAATTCAAGATACTGAGACTGATTAATGGTTTCAATATATGTAATTCTCAGTCAAATGTAATTTCCAAGTAATAACGAGGTATTTTTCTTCTTTTTTAACTCTGTACCTGAAGGTGGTGAAATTCAATTGTGCTGAATTGTGAGACCAATGTGTGCTGGTCTCAGGAGCTATATTGCTTGCTCTGTGAAGGGAGGGATATACCATTTTCTTGCAGCATAGAGGAAACCCTCTAGGGTAAATACATTGTTTTTTACAATTTCTTCTAATGGTAAACTCCCAACTGAGGTTTTTCCAGTGGGGAAATCTCATTAGTTTTCTCCTTCATTTATTTACGAAATAGTAGTTCCTACCCCTTTCAAAATAGTAGGCATACATATCAAAAAGAGTTCTAAACAAAGATTTGTGTATTTTCTTCATTTTTCATCTGTGCAGATTTATATATGACTTATTAGGAAAAATCTCAGAGACTTTGGTTAGCACAGCTTACTTTGTGGGATATTTACTGTTTTCTCCGTCATATTCACTCTTTACTTTCCCACCCTTCTCAGTGGACTTAGGAGTCTGACCTGCTTGGACTACATCAGTGGTAGAGTATTTTTGTCTTTAGTGAAGCTAAATATTTTTTTCACATATTTTTTGTATATGTGTGTTTTCTTGATGATCTATTCATGATCTTGTTCCATAGGGATGCTTATCTTTTTCTTAATGATTTATGAGTTATTTTTATGTCGGGATTATTAATCTATAGTCTTGCATATGTGTTATAACCCTATCCCTAGTTTTCTGTTAATCTTTCAGTCTTTTCAAACTGTATGTAAATCTTTATTTTTAATATTCTTTAGTGGTTTCTGTGTTTTATATCTGACTTAGAAATGTCTTATCCATGAAAAACTCTGGTTATGACTCCATGGAGGATCTTTAATGATATTTAGCTGCTATGAATTGTGCCACTGGTTTTAGGGGGTTACTGAAAATAGCCACTAGCTTGGAGACTAGAAGACTGAAGAACTTCTTTTATTTATCTCTTGTAGAATAGATCATATTCATTAATTTTTCTTTTGAAAATTCTTTCCTTTATTTGGAGCTATCTAGTTGCAGAACTTCCTAGTTATTTTGTGGAGGCTGCAGGCAAGCACAACCATAGAGTTCCTCAAGCATTTCATTCTTTGTCCAAGGATTTCTGGCAACTTTTAAGGTCACTCAGTAAATGGGCAAGAGTAACACACTCAAAAGTAAAGTATACTGCCTCTAAATTCCAAAAAGGCCCACTAGGCATTGTCTCTTTTTCATTTATAGGAAAGACCACATGCCATAACTTACCCTTCATCTTAGAAGGCATATCTCGAGGTCCTGCAGTACTGGAGCCCTAGAAATTTCACCAGGGTAGAAGCCCCCTGAATTCTTGTCAGATATATTTCCCACTTTCTGACCAAAATGTTCGAAAGTATGATGTACCAAGTCACTCAGATTCTTGTTTCTTGTAAGTGATTGTTTAGGAGTCTCCAGTGGTATATTTTGCTTTTTTCTGTTGCCATGTCATGCTTGATCAATGAACTATTAATGCTCTCTTTACAACTGGAATTAGAGTCATTATCATCTTTAAATCCGATCACATTAGAAAAACAATTCCAGAACCCCTAGAACCAATTCAGAAAACTCATTCTTATAAATTCCATTCCTCTGTAACCACTCTTGGTAAAATCTGTTTCAGTCAGTTCCCCAGAAAAACAGAACCATTAGGATAGAGATAGAAAGATAAAGATGGAAATAGGGCTACAGCTAGAACTAGAGTGAGAATGAAAGCAAGAGAGAGAGAGATTGAGAATGAGACAGATTTATTATAAGGAATCAGCTCACATATTATAGATGTTGGTAAATCTCAGATCTGCAAGGTTAATCAGCAAGAATGGCTCAGGAGAGCCAATGATTTTGTTTCAGTCTCAGTCTCAGGGTCTGAGAGCCTGGAATGCTGATGATGTACTTCTAATCCAAAGGCCAGTGGGCTTAAGACCCAAGAAGAGCTGATGTTTCAGTTTGAGTTCAAAAACAGAAAAAAGCCAATATCCCAGTCTTCAAAATCTCAAGAACTCTCTTACCCATGGGAGGGTTGGCCTTCAACTGATTGAGCGAGGCCCATCCACTTTAGGGAGAACAATCTATTTTACTCAGTGCAGTGATTTAAATGTAACTCTCATCCAGAAATACCTTTAAAGAAATATGCAGAATAGTGTTGAACAAATATCTGGGTATGCTATGGCCCAGTCAACACATACAATTAACTACCACACCAGACTTTCCCCAAATAAAAAAAAAAAACCCTTAGAATCTTTTAATACCAATAAATAAATAAATCTTTTAATAAATAAATAAATAAATAAATAAATAAATAAATCTTTTAATACCAAACATGTACATTCCAATGTACATGTTATGTTTGTTGGGTATTTGTCTTATTTTGTGCTTTTCCTCCTTCCCAAATTAATGATTACTATCCTTGCTGTTTAATGAAATCAGTACTTTTTAGACATCTTTTTTTTTTTACTAATTTATCTTCTCACCTTCCCCTTTTTCATCTCAATCCTTCTTTACTGATTCAGTATCCTTTTCATGAAGAATATTCTTTAGCAGTTCCTTCAGGGATAGTCTATTGATAGTAAATACAATCCACTTTTATTTGTGAAATGATTATTTTGATCCCATTCCTAAATGATATTAAATAAATGCAAAATATCAATTTTTATCAGAATTTAAATTTTTCTCAGTTAATTGAAGAGATAATTCACTAGCTTCCTTTTTCATTATTGCTGCTAAGAACACAGCTATGTCTCATTGTTGATTGTTGTCTGCCTCCTCTTGGCTTGGTTTTAAAATCATTTATTTGCCTTTACTGCTTTACATTCTACTTGGAATTTTAAATATTTCTTGAATTTGAGGGCAAGAGTATTTTACAATTTCTGAAAAATTTCTCAGCTGTTCTTTTATTAGACAGACTTTCCACCATCCTCTATTCTCCTCTGAAATTTCTTTTTAGTATATGTGTTACTTTCTGATTTTACCTGTCTCTTAACTACTCTTTTTGTATTTTTCCATTTCTTAGTCTCTTTGTTCCTTCAATTTTATCTTCTCTTCAATAACTATATCTTTAGCCGTATCTTACCCTTTTAAAGATTTTTTTCAGTCAGTGACTAATTTTCTTTTTCTTTTTTGGCTGTACCTGTGGCATTCAGGAGTTCCTCATCTAGGGACTGAACCTGCATCACAGCAGTGACCCCAGCCACTGCAGTGACAACATGGATCCTTGACCCACTGAGCCACAGAGAACTCTCTAAATTTGTTTATTTCTAAACGTTATTTTTTATTATTTTTTTTAAAGTTTGCCTCGTCCAATTTTTTCATTAGTAATCATCTTATATTATGTTTTAAAATTGTGGGGAACAGGAGTTCCCATTGTTGATCAGCAGAAATGAATCTGACTAGTATCCATGAGGACACAGTTTCGATCCCTGGCCTCGCCCAGTGGGTAAGGATCAGGCGTTATTACCATGAGCTGTGGTATAGGTCTCAGACGTGGCTTGGATCTGGCATTGCTGTGGCTGTGGTATAGGCTGATGGCTACAGCTCTGATTCAACCCCTAGCCTGGGAACCTCCATGTGCTGTGGGTGCAGCACTAAAAAGAAAAAAAAATGTAGGGAACAAAACAGTTAATTGGTACAAGATATAAAGAAAACAAACATCCTTTGTGGAGAAAAAAGAACTTCCAACTCACTGTTGTTGGGATTGTAAATTGGTGCAATGGATTTGGAAAACAGTATGGAGGTTCCTCAAAATAAAAAATTTAGAACTGCCGTATGATTCAGGAATTTCATCTCTGGGTATTTATCTAAAGAAAACAAAAGCACTAATTCAAAAGATAACATGCATACATAAGTGTTCTTTGCAACATTATTTAAAATAGGCAAGATACGGAAGCAACCTAAATGTTCAATAGATGAATGAATAAAGATGTGATGGACACACACGATGGAGTATTACTCAGCCATAAAAAATTAAATCTTGCTATTTGTGACAACATGGATGGATCTAGAAGGTATTAGGCTAAGTGACATAAATCAGACAGAGAAATAAAATTCTATATGATCTCTCTTTATGTTGAATCTAGGAAACAAAAATAGAAGAGACTTGTAGATACTGAGAACATATTGGTGGTTGCTAGAGGGAAGGAGGGTGGACTGGGCATGAAATAGGAGAAGGGGATTAAGAGGTACAGACCTCCCCTTCAAACCTCCCCTTTCAACACTCCAGTTATAAATAAGCTATAGGGATGTAATATATAGCATAAGGAGAGTGGTCACTAATATTATAGTAATTTTGTACAGAGACAGATGGTGACTAGACTTATTGTGGTGACTATTTTATAATGTAGGCAAATGTCAAATCACTATGTAACACACTTGAAACTAACATAATATTGTACATTAACTATATTTTAATTTCTATTAAATTTTTTTAAATAGAAAATGAACATCCTTAAAGCAAATACACAAGTGCCCTTTTAATTCTTTTAAAAAATAATGGGTTTAACAGAATAGAGAACCCAGAAATAGACCCAGACACCTATGGTCAATTAATTTTTGACAAAGGAGGCAAGAACATAAAATGGGAAAAAGAGAGTCTTTTCAGCAAGTCTTCCTGGGAAACCTGGACAGTTGCATGCAAATCAATGAAACTATAACACACCCTCACACCATGCATGCAAATAAACTCAAAATGGCTGGAAGACTTAAACATAAGACAAGACACCATCAAACTCCTGGAGGAGCATAGGCAAAACATTCTCTGACATCAACCTTACAGATGTTTTCTCAGGTCAGTCTCTCAAAGCAACAAAAATGAAAGCAAAAATAAACCAATGGGACCCAAACAAACTGACAAGCTTTTGCATAGCAAAGGAAACCAAACAGAAAACAAAAAGACAACTTACAGAATGGAAGAAAACAGTGTCAAATTGTGCAACTGACAAGGGCTTAATCTCTAGAATATACTGGCAGCTTATACAACTCAACAGCAAAAAAGCCAACAACCCACTGGAAAAATGGGCAAAAGATCTGAATAGACATTTCTCCAAAGAAGATATGCTGATGGCCAACAAGCACATGAAAAAATGCTCAACATCCCTGATTATTAGAGAAATGCAAATCAAAACTACCATGAGATACCACCTCACACCACTCAGAATGGCCATCATTAATAAGCCCACAAATAGCAAATGCTGGAGAGGGTGTGGAGAAAAGGGAACCCTCCTGCACTGTTGGTGGGAATGTAAGCTGGTACAACCACCATGGAGAACAGTACGGAGGTACCTTAGAAAACTATACAGAGACCAAGCAGTCCCACTCTTGGGTATATATCCGGACAAAACTTTCCTTGAAAAAGATGCATGCACCTGCGTGTTCATTGCAGCACTATTCACAATAGCCAAGATATGGAAACAACCTAAATGTCCATCAACAGATGATTGGATTAGGAAGATGTGGTATATATACACAATGGAATACTACTCATCCATAAAAAAGAATGAAATAATGCCATTTGCAGCAACATGGAGGGAACTAGAGACTCTCATCTTGAGTGAAATAAGTCAGAAAAAGACAAATACCATATGGTATAACTTATATCTGGAATCTAATATACAGCACAAGTGAACCTTTCCACAGAAGAGAAAATCATGGACTTGGAGAATAGGCTTGTAGTTGCCAAGGGGGAGGGGGAGGGAGTTGGATTGGGATCTTGGGGTTAATAGATGCAGACTCTTGCCTTTGTAATGGATTAGCAATGAGGTCCTGCTGTGTAGCACTGGAATCTATATCTAGTCACTTATAATGGAACATGATAATGTGAAAAAAAAGAATGTATACATTTATGTGTGACTGGGTCACCATGCTGTACACTAGAAAAAAAAATAATGTATTGGGGAAATAAAAATTAAAAATATAAAAGAATAAAAAAATAAAAATAATGAATTTATAGTTTATGATGCTTTTGCAACTATTTTTTATAACTAAATTTGGGGATCTTTACATATCAACATATATAGATCTACCAAATCTTTTTTTTTTATTTCTGCTAAGTATTCTATTGTATGCATTTTTGATGGTGTTGTATTACTTTCTTAGGCTTTTGGTTCTTTCCTCTGTTTTTTAATCAATTTATTTTTAAGAGTGTTCTCATCTTATTACCTAAAGCTCCTAGGGTCTTATTCTGCTGTTTGCTTTTTCTGGGGATGCAGATTTTTCATGTAGATTTTTTTTTCATGCCTAGAGCCTGGGTCAGCTCAAAAAGGTTTCTCTCATTTCACTTTGCCAGTAGATGCATTTTTCTCTAGCTACCCTTGCCCTGAGGGCATAACCCTTCATGTGTCCCAGACTTATTATATGTGTGTCTTTAAGACGAGGGTTTGCCAGTCCAACTCTCCAACTCAAGCAGTTCCAATACTTTGTTTGTTGGTTCATAATGTTCATTAAATTCCTTTCGATAACAAGAGTGACTAATATCCCCTGCCGCCTCAAGCTGCCAAACTGTCAGCATCAGTTCACTAATCTGGTTTTCAATTTTCTCTTTGCTTTTAGCCCCTGGTAATTTTACAACTTCTCTGTGAGTTTGGCTATGCATTTTCAACAATGCTTGTTATGTTATAATCTCACACTTATAGGTGTTGCAGTTGAAGATTTTAAGTGTCTCAATAATCTGTAATATTGCTAGACACAAGACTACTACTGATTTATCACCTAGCTTTAGAAATGTCTGGGTGCTGCTTGTCTCAGAATCTGTCTCTAACACTGAACCCCCCTTGTCATGTGTTCTCACTGAACTTTTAAGAAACGGACAGCTAATTTAAGTCTGCAACATTGACATGGGTTAGTGATCTCTTTGTTTGCCTTTCAAAGTGAAAGTTAATATGCCTAATGTACACTGCCAAGAGCATATCTGGCAAATATCTTTATTCATCCTCACCTACCTTCCCTTCTCTAACATGACAATGGCTCAAATGCATCCCTGTTTCAACTTCAAGCCTAATATCTATTTTATAATTATATCGAAGCAGTGCAAGGTAGTGGAAATAATAGTGGCTAGAGTGAAACAACCTGAAGTTTAGGTTCTACTGCTAAATTGTATATCCTTGAGTTAAATTATCCTACATCTTAGTGCCACTGTTAATCTGTATGAAACCCTCAAGTTCTGTCTATGATCCTCTAGTTCTAGAGCTTATTATTTCTAAGAATTACTCCTGGCTGCTGAAAGTATAAAATGATTAAAAGTTGGAAGGTTTTATGTTTTTAAGTTTTTAAATTATAATTTTTATTGTCATCCATAATAACTGAATTAAAAGGCAACCCTTAGTGTCTGGGTTTTTCCCATAATTCAGGAGAAAGAGGTCATTCGATACATAATGTTAAAATTATTTAGGGTAAGAAAACAGACTGACATGACTTAAATAAGAAAAGTGTAGGCATCATGTAGGTATCTAGGTTACATATAGTGCTGGAGCTAACTATTTTGACCCAACGCGTAGTTGAAGGAATTAAATATAGTCACAAAGCATATAATTAAACTGCTGACTATGGTGTTTCATTCTTTGCGGTAATTTGACATCTCAGCTGCAGTCTCAGTTTATCCTGTCTTCTTCTCCATTTACTCTGATCCCTATTCACACAATCAACAGAAGTCCAGAAATAAATAGAAGTCACTACATAAGGTCCCAGAACCCTGGGTAGGGATTACATACTTCTGGTTCTATGGTCAGAGCATTCCCTTTAATAAAATTCTGGGAAGTAGTTTTGTGTGTTTTTTGCTTGCGGCCTTTTAGTTCTTTTAAACTTTTCAGAGGTGGATCTCTCTTTCTATTTTGTTTACTCAAACTTGTATATGTTCATTCTGTATTTTTACCAGTAAATTAATGAGATTATTTTTAGTTTCTTTGACAGTAGCGGGGGACCTCAGAACCTGTGATATGGTTTCCTCAAATAGCATCGATGGCATTTTTCTAGACTCCCTCGCTCTCTGGAGGCTTTGAGTTGCTAGTAGAGAAATGTACCTCCCATAGCCTTCCAGTAGATGGCAGGTACAGTACTTCAAACCTCTCATAACGTGAAAAAATCCAACAGCTCAATGCATAAATATAGATTGTTATTGTGTTTTAAATCTCAAGAGCAATAAAAAAGGAATGAAACTTTTGTTTATGGATCTAGTATCATATTACCGTATAACTATCTTCTTATTTTTGTCTTCTACTAAAAATACAAATGCAACAAATGAAAATATGTCTTTATCAGGGAATGCCTGCAATTCCAGATTGCAAATTAAGCATTTAAATGTTGAATAATATAATCACCATGTTATAGTTGTTAATTAAAGTGCTTAGGGAACAAAGATACATTGAGCAATTTTTAAATATAAATTTTGGAGGATGAGAAACTATTGTTTTATAGCAATTATAGTTTAATAGGCTTCCACTTACTCTTTATTCAGATTTTTTTTTACAGATTCAGAGATGGCAAAAGTATAGATGTAGATAGATAAATACATACCTAGGTACTTAAATATATATAGATTTCTCAATCCATTGCTTTATTTTCTTTGATGAATTAATTCCATAGTGTATCCTTCAGCTTACTATAGAAGTGAATTTCTACAGTGTATTTGGAAAGAAATTTCTCTCTACTATCTATGGTAAGAAACAAAGGAACGCTTAGGTGGCCCCTTGTAGATGGGAAATGGGCACTAGATCAGACCATACATCACCTGATTAGTTAGACAGATGTTTGTTCTGAGATGGATAGCTGTGAAAACTGCAAAATATTCCATTAGACATTCAGATACACACTTTCATTAAAAATACATCTAGGTGTGACACATCCAAGGTTCCGAAGACCTTCAGAAATATTTTTATTAACTCAGTAAAATACTTTCTAAGGGTATAAAAATAGTTTTGGTTTCAACATATATTTTGAATTCCTTGTAAATGTATCATATTTGTGTTATACAGAAGATGTTCAGTGTGACTTGTTTGAATGAAACTCAGCCAAAATAGACTTTGGGCTATTTACTTGACTTCCCAGCTTGAAGACTATATATTTTACTTATTTTCATTCTCTCTCCTTAAATTATAAGCAGTGTTTTAAAATCGTGTTTTATGGTTTTATTCATTACTGAATCCACAACTAGCACTTAGTGGATTCTTAGTACATAAGTTCATATGTGTTGACTAAGTCACTGAATAGATTTACTTTATACTGTTAGTTTGTAGGACAAAAGAAAATAATGCCCAATAGTCATTCAATGGCTGTTGGATTGGTTCAGTTTGTCTTCTCTCTCTCTCCTGTGTACTCTAACACATAAGAAACCTTGGAGAGCCATCTCTGCCTCTTTTATTTTCCCTCATTACATTAGACTAGGGTCATTATTTTCAAAATCTTTTCTCAACACGTGCTCCACAGATTAGCAGGGTAGGTATTACTTGGGAGATTGTTAGAAATTCGTAATTCTAAGTCTTAGCCCAGAACTGCTGAATAAGAATTTGCATTTCAAGAAGATTCCCAGGCAATTCATGCACACAGTAAAGTTTGAGAAGTACTGATCTAAGTCATTATGTTCCTTCCATGTCTCCTAGATTTTTCACCTATCTCTAGTCACCCTAAGAGAGAAAACATCTTCCAAGTCAGTCGGTTCACTTGCCTCTGAACTGTACAGCATACAACAACCAGATTTAACTTTTTAAACAAAGACTTGATCACAGTACACCTCTGCTTAAGGATATACAACTCCTACTTTGACCTAGTTATAGGAAGTCCACATAATTTTTCATTGTGGAATTCAAGCCTCTCCATCATCTGGTTCCACTCTCCCAACCCAATATCATCTCTTATCACAAATTTATTCTTTAATTGGATTTCTGGGGATTCTCCTGTCATATTTGGCTACTTTGTCTCAATCTTGAACACACTTTTATTTAACCAAACTTTTTATATAACTAAACTCTACTCATGGTTCAACATTAAAACACAAAGGTTTATTCCTCCAAGGTCTTCCATCCTTGCTAGCATCCACATGAATTTCTCCATTGCCTATTGCACATAATTATGCCTCATAATGCTCATTACGCAATAAGCTGCATTGTTTTGGAGAATTTTAAGAGAAGGTGTTGTTTCTATAATAACTTCTTGGAGGTAGTAAGTTAATCATTTCCCCAATAGCTAACTTCTAAGTTAATTAAAAGAAATTTTCTTCTTTGATTTCTTTGGCATCACTCATAAGTGATCAAGAAACCTAATTAAATACTTAGATTCATTTTATCTTTTTTTTTCTTCTTTTTTCTTTCTTTTCTTCTTTTTTCTCTTTTTTAGGGTCACACCTGCGGCATATAGAAGTTCCTGAGCCAAGGGTCAAACTGGAGTGGCAAGTGCCGGCCTACATCACAGCCACAGCAACATCCAGATCCAAGCCTCATCTGCAGCCTTGTGGCAACACTGGATCCTTTAACCCAGCGATTGAGGCCAAGGATCGAACCCTCATCTTCTTGTACATTGTGTTGGGTTCTTAATCTGCTGAGACACATTGGGAACTCCTTAGATTCAGTTTTAAACTAGTCAATTTTTAGGACTCTCTGGGTTTACAGTAACACAAAGCAAAGCCAGCTAGTTTAAGTGTAAAGAAATACCTCATAGAATCAAGGGACAGAAGTTCAGTAGAGCCTCAGAAGGAACTAAAGGTATGGAAAACTGTACAGAATTCCTATACCACTCAAATCCCTTTTGTTTTTGCCTCATCTTTTAATTTACACATATTTGCTTCATTCATCATTCTTGCAGATCACACTTACCAGCTGGCTGTATCTTTGAGCCTACATATCTCAGGACTCAAAGAAATTGAGTCAGGCTCTTCTCATCCCTATCCAAAATCCCAATTAGTCCAGCTAAGAAAACTCCAGTCAACCAGTGTCAGAAAAGGAAATCATTGTTGCCAGGGCTTCAACTGTTTTTGTGATAAACAGTTAATATGAGGAGAGATGAACCATAACTTAGGAAATTATCCTAAGTGTGTGCATTATAACAGATAAAATAGAATCTTAGCCCATGCTATTTAGGTAAGAAGAAAAGAAAGCTTTTTTTCCCCTAGCAAGTACAGAAAATATTTCAACAGTATAGCCTTCTCTTTTCTCAAAATCTTCCATGATAGCTTTTGTTTAGTCATTTGATTGGTAAGATAGATATTTCACTCTCTACTTCATCAGGGCTATAGCAAGATGGAGTTATCTTGCCATCCTGTTTTCTTTCAGGAAAGACTGCATTTTTAAAAAGCTCTCTAGGGTTGAAATAGACACTTCTGCTACTTATAAAACAAAGATGGCAGAGTAGTTCTGTTCACTGAAAGAAATGCTGCAGGAAAATTTTTATGATGATTAGAACTTTGAAATAGATGGACTCTGTTCTATCTGACTTAGACACACACACACAGAGAGAGAGAGAGAGAGAGAAAGACTGAGGACATTGAATCCATGTGGAAAAGAGCAAAGAGCAGAGGTAAACCCTAAAATATAGGCTTCCTTATTAATTAAAAATGTAATTATGATTTCTTTTTTTGTATGGCCACATCTGTGGCATATGGAAATTCCCAGGCCAGGGATTGAATCCAAGCTGCAGCTCCAACCTTTGCCACAGCTATAACACTGGATCCTTTAACCCACTGCACTGGGCTGGGATCAAGCCTCCACCCCTGCAGTGACCCAAGCCACTGCACCACAGTGGGAAGTCCTGTAATTATGATTTGAAACTGTAACAAAGGAAATATTTTGGGATGATGGAATGTTCTTAAATTAGATTATGCTGATGGTATGGCTCTGTAAATATACCAAACAACACTGGATTGAATGTTTTAAATGGGTTAACTTTGAAGTAGAAAATTATATTTCAGTAAAGTTATTAAATTATATTATGTAGGATTAAAAACCTTATTTAGAGAAATCTGAAAGGCGCAGGTACAATGTTGTTTAGATTACTGTTTGGACACTAAATTGTCACTTAGTATATGCAGCTCTTCATTTTGATAATGTTGAATTATAAGCAAGATTGTTAAGTTGGTTTTAGGTTATTGAGTATTTGAATGAGGTGAATTATTAAATAAAGGCTAGTGACATAGGAAAATTATAGCAGTGCCATTTTAATGGGTGGTATAAATGAAGCAATTCATTTGTAGCAAATGACTTGTAGTTTTCCTTAAAGTGATATATGAATGAAGTTAAGTATAAGGTTGAGGAGTAGTAGGCTCTTACTACCTGGATACTTAGAGGTTGAATATTTGGAACATTGAGCTAATTATAAAAACAAACTCTCCAAGAAGAATTATATGTAGGATTTTTGTGTATGAATTATACTGAATAACCAGCTACCTTAAATGTGATTGATTGATTATTCATTTTTTCATTTCACTTTGTTCACATAATCTCAACTTTGTTTCAGTAATCAGTGCTCATAGACTAAGCGAATAAGACCTTGACATTGGTACTTGGCTTAATGCTTCAGTGAAGCTCTAATAAGACTGTTACACTGGGTCTCTCTCTGGATCATTAAACATATCATACAACCTTTAATTCCAGTTTTCAGTGTAGGCGAATGATAATCTCGCAGGCAAATATAAAAGAAAAAAATGTGACTCACTGTCCTGCAGAGTGTCTTCTTTTCTACCATATAGTTGCATCTTATTCTCCTGCCATGTTCTTCAATTCTGTAAACCAATTTTCTATTTTTCTCATTGCTCATTAGAGATAATCCTGGGTTTGGTGATTTCCTATGCCTTCTGATAATATAACCGCTAATTGTCACTCACTACTGCTTTCTCAACAGATTTTTTTACATTTTTCTTCTTTCCTCCATTACTTTGTAGAGCAAGCCATATTTGCTTGTGTGCCACAACCTGTATTTCTTACATGTTTATCTTATCAGTTTCTATGGATCATATGGCCAGTTCTCTCCCCCACTGACTATAGAACAAAGTTCTTCTTTGTTCAGAGAAAAATGGCATACCTGTAAAAATTTCAAATAATGTATTTATTGAGCTATTTTTATGGTAGCTTTATTTTTAATTGTTTAAAACTAGAGCAAAATAGAGAACCCAGTATAACAAATAAATTGTGTTATGTTCATACAATAGAATGCTATGTAGCAATGAAAAAAAAAAAGGCTGCCTTTCACACATAAGGTCATTAAATGTATAGGCATAATATTATGTTAAAGAATGATTCCATATATATAAAGTTTTAAAAGAAGCAAAACCAAGCTATGAAGATAGAACTAAAATAAATGTGCTCTTTTTCTATAGGGTAATAAGGGTGAACTGACATGAGAGAAGTATCTGGGTTGCTGTTAATATTACATTATCTTGATCTGGGTAGAGGTTTCACAAGTGGATTCACTTTGTAAAATGCATTGAGCTATATACTTAATATTTATGCACTTTGTATTATATTTCTTTTTTCCCCCACTTTTCCTCTTTAAGGTTATTTCAAACAAATAATTGTTATTTTATATCCATCAATATGGGCCACAGAGCTATGGTTTCAAATAGCCTTTTGGTATTAAATTTAAATTTCCTTTTTTTTTTTTTTAACCTTTTCACCCCTTCACTCATTTCTTCTACCTCCCAACCCTCTACTTCAGGCAACCACCAACCTTTTCTCTGTATCTATGAGCTCAGTTTGTTTGTTTGTTTAGTTATTTTGGATTCCACATATAAAAGAGATCATATGGTATTAGCTTACTACATGCCTAGTTCAGTGCTTGGGAAAACAAAGGTAAATTGTACAACCCCTATCCTCAAGAAGTTCACATTTCAATTGGAGGAGACATTTACAATCAGGATAATATGAAAATACATGTCTTGGCTCCTGGCTCCCAATTCCATGACTTTCCATATCCTCTTTATGCCTTTAGGTGTGAAAGCACAACTAAATACTTCTTGCCTTTAAGCATTGTTAGTAAAAAAAAAACCCATAAAATCCCAGGTAATGAGAATGTTACCACATGAGAAATTCCTTTTTTTTTTTTTTCATCTTTTTGCCGTTTCTTGGGCCGCTCCCGCGGCATATGGAGGTTCCCAGGCTAGGGGTCAAATCGGAGCTGTAGCCACTGGCCTACGCCAGAGCCACAGCAACGCGGGATCCGAGCCGCGTCTGCAACCTACACCACAGCTCAGGGCAACGCCGGATCGTTAACCCACTGAGCAAGGGCAGGGGCCGAACCTGCAACCTCATGGTTCCTAGTCGGATTCGTTAACCACTGCGCCACGACGGGAACTCCGAGAAATTCCTTAATCAGCTAAAAAGAGCTTAGCATTCTTCGCTATCCAAAGCAGCTAATCAGATATTTTATCCTTTGAAAAGGCAAGTGGTAAAGAGAGTCATAAAACACTACTTCCAAGAACTGTATCAGACTTAAATATCTCCCCAAATTTGAAATGAATGGTTTCTTTAGTGCAAATACACATTAGTGTTCTAAGTAACAGTAAAATAATTTTTAATTCAATTGTATGAATTTTAAAGGTAAATTTGGGGCACGAAAACCACATAGATGTAATTTTTTAGGCATTTAAGTAATCCTTTTTATCTATTTGCAAAGGCATTGCCTGTCTTTAGTCTTTAAAAGCGTGAGCTTGATATCCAAGTGATTTCAGAGAATTCTCCTTTTTCATTCAGTAAACTATTCTCGGCCTCCAACTTGATGGCGAGATTCACTGCATCCTCTGACTACTCATCTTTTCCAATACAAACCAGCAGCCAAGATTGCCCCAGACAGAGTCACTCTATCACTGTGAAGAGGAAAATGCCCGTCTGCAGGAATCACTGCAAGGGTAACAGTCATCAAAGCAATCTAACCGTATTTCCACTGTTATAAGCTGTGTGACCTTGGATGACCCAATATATTTCTTTGGGCCTGTGGTTTCTTACTTTTAAAATGAAGAACGGTGTGGTTCTACTGTAAATTAAAATGCCAATTTAAAAACATACATTGTTTTTAAATGTAATTTTAATGTCTTTGTTTCACGTAGGTCCTTTGGACACATGAGTTCACATCATTTTATGTTACAGGGTTTGTTGGAGATTTAGTGTGTCCTGATCACAGGGACTTTTCCCAGAGTCCTTGTGATTGTTAAGGGTTATAGTTTTCTTTAATAAATTTTTGTTTACCTGGTAATTAATTCATTACCTGATGTTATTTATTACCTGATTCCCTGTTATGTGTTTCATATAGTTTCCACAGAATTTAGCTTGTAAATGATAGGCAACCAGGAAAAATAAGTGAATGATTGAATCAAAAACACTATATCCTAACTTTTAAGAAACTAGCACCTAAGATGAAAGCTCTTGTGCCCTCAAATCCCTGCTTTCTGTCCACTGGTACCCTGTATTGTTGTTCTTCTTGACCATGCTTTACCTGCCCATACAGCATCTTTGGGGGAATTAGAAAAACAAACTTCTCAGGGAAAACAGCATTTTTGCCCATATATTTTCTCATTTGTCAGTTGCAAAAGTTAAAAAAAAATTGAATTGTAGGAGTTCCTATTGTGGCTTAGCAGGTTATGAACCCGACTAGTATCCATGAGGAAGAAGGTTCAACCCCTGGCCTTGCTCAGTGGGTTAACGATCCAGCGTTGCCATGAGCTGCATTGTAGGTCACAACTCAGCTTGGATCCTATGTTGCAATGGCTGTGACATAGGCTGGCAGTTGAAGCTCTGATTCAACACCTAGCCTGGGAACTTCCATATGCTACAAGTGAGGCCCCTAAAAAGAAAAAAAAATTGTATTGTTACCCCATTGGATTTTGTTACAAATAGATTATTATTATTAAATATTGGTTGTTAAATATAATTACATGTGAATCATGTCTCAGTGATAGTACTTGTAGATTTAAACTTGAACCTCAGCAAACATTCTGGTGGAGTGACTGTAGATGATATTAACTGTAAAATGAAATATTAGAATTATCTGAATTAAACCATCAAGCAATTTTTTTTTAATGTAAACATATGCCTCCCAAGTAGTACATATGTCAGAAAAGAAACTCCTTTTTTAGATTCAGGGATCAACAAGAATGTTTTTGAATTCATATCACCTTTGTAAGTTAAAATGGAACAATGAAAACCAACTCTATAGAAATGAGCCTGATCATTTCATTTATTTACTATGATAAATACCAGAAAACTACCATAAGCGTACAGATTGCCGATTTCTGAATTCAGAAATTATAATGAAAACAGGCAAAATTGAAAAATAGTAAACATATGAATTAAGACCCAGTGATATGGTGCTTTCATGCAGTGCACAACCTAAACAAATGTGTTCTGCAGACCTGTCCCTTACATGTGATTCTGTCTCAGCAGTTTTCATATGCAGTCCCCTCTGATGGAAAGTCATGGCAACCTTTATACTTCTGACACAAACTTCTCTTCACTTTTTGGCAGACAACTCAAATTGAACTGATCTTGTGGGATATTCTGGAACTCTCTCCTCTTGGTTGGTTGAGCCTTCTCTATGCTCCAGAACACATGGTTCATTTTTTATTGGAAAATATTCATCAGGTTGTTTTATGATTAAAATCAGTAGTGTGCTGTAAACAAGCACCCTGGAGGGTGTGGAGGAGCCCTGATTAGTAGTATTTGTTGATTTTCATGATAGGAGTACCCCCACCATGGCCAGTTTGAAGCTGTGGATGGCTTAACAACTGGCTGGCAAAAATTCCCATACGTTTAACAGTTGGCACTCATGAGCCTGAATCAGCCAACTCCAGCACACCAGTGGATATCATTGTTTTATATATTGGTCTCCGCTATTGGATTGTGAATTCCTCAAAGCCAGGAATCCAGTATTGTGTATCTATGTATCCCTACAGGCTAACTCAGTGCTCGATACAAGGTAGGTGCTTAATAAATATATTGGGATGTTAGCTTATAATTGTTTCCATCTGGAGTTCCTGTTTTCTATTCCATAGTTCAAAGCAACTGGCTCTGAGTTCATTGACTCAGAGAGTATGCTATAGATAGAAAAAAGAACTAAATGTATGTTCTGGATTTTTTTAAACCAGATTTTTGTAAACAAAAAAATCTGTGCCCAGGAGAGGGGAAAGGATTTAGAGTATAGGTCAAATATTAAGACATTGAACCTGGTTAAATTTTATAAACATTTCTGTGCACTCCAGCTATTCAGTACAGTTTTTAATTGTGTTGTCCAAATTTTCTATATCCTCAGCATTTTTTTTTTTCTGCTTGATTTATCCATTATTGGTTTAGGGGTCTTAAAGTCTTTGTCATAGAGAGTGGCTTTACCAGTCTCTCCCAAGGGTTTTATATCATTTTAAAAATAAAACATCTTTTCAGTTGTGTGATATACATATAAAAAAGTGCACTTATTGTTCATATCAAGCCATAGTGTTCAGCCTGATAAATTATGACAAAGAGAATACACCCAGGTAAAGAACCCCAGAAGTCCCCCTTAGGCCACTTCCTATCTCTAACTCCATCCTCTTTCCCAAACCACTATCTGGCTTCCAATATCACAAGTTAGTTCTCCCCCTCTTTGACATTCATGTAAATGGATTCATATAGTATATGTAAATGGATTCATATAGTATATACTGTTTTATATATTTGATTTTTCAATGAACATTTTGTGGTGAGATCTGTTAATGCTGTTTGTTGCAGGTTGCTTTACTTTGTTAATTTTCATCCTGGTGTAATATTTTTTTATTATGAATATACTATAATTTATTAATTCTATTATTGATGAGTATTTAAGTTGTTTCTAGTTTGAGACAATTAAGAAAAACATTTGTCTTTTGAAACACATTTCTAAACATTTCTGCTGGGTATATAACTGGAAGAGAAGTTGCTGGTTATATGGTATACATATGTTCAACTTTAGCAGATAATGCCAAATGTCTCCAAAGTGGTTACATCAATTTACAATCTTACCTGCAGTAGAATTAGTTTGCACTGTTCTTCATCCTTGGAGACACTTGATATTTTCAGCCTTTTTAGTTTTAGTCGTTCCAGTGTTATATAGTATTCTCTCACTGATTTAAAAGACTTTTTATTTTGAGATAATTGTAGATGTATATATAGTTGTAAGAAGTTACACAGAGAGATCCTGTGTTCTCATTGCCCAATTTCTCCCAGTGGTAACGTCTTGCTAAATTGTAATACTATAGCACAATCAGGAAATTAATGCTGATGAAGTCACGATAAAAGGACATTTATTTCCATCTCTACGAGAGAATTCTCATCACTACTCATTTGTACTTTTACATCCACATCTAATTACGTCCTACCCACCCACTCCTTAACCCTTTACATCTGCTAATATGTTCTCCATTTCTATAATTTGTCATTTTGTGAATGTTATATATAAATGGAATTATACAGTATATGATCTTTGGGGATTGGCATTTTTACTCAGCGTAATTGTCTAGAGAATCATCCAGATTATGGCAGTGATCAAGTTTGTTCCTTTTTTTTTTCTTTAATGAATGAATAGTAGTTAATAGTACAGAGGTGCCAAAGTTTGTTTAACCATTCTTACACTGAAGGACATCAGAGTTTCCAATTTTTGGTGATTATGAATAAAACTGCTATAAATGTTCATGTAGAAGTTTTTGTGTGAATACAAATTTTTATTTCTTCAGGATGAATGCCCAGGCATGCAGTTTTTAAGTCATATGATAGTTGCAATGTTTTTTTTTTTTTAAAGAAATCAACAAATTGTTTTCTAGAGTGGGTATACCATTTTACATTCACAACAGCAATGTATGGTGATCCAGTTTCTTCACTACCTCATCGTCATTTCTTATCATTGTTATTTTTCATCATTATAATTTGTGTGTAGTAATATATCATCATGGTTTCATTTGCATTAACCTTAATGGTAATAATTTTGAACATTTTTCATGTGCTTATTTGCCAGTTGTTTATCCTCTTCAGTGAAGTATCTCTTCAAGTCTTCTGTCCATTTTCTAATTAGATTTTTTTAATAGTTGAGTTTGGAGAGTTCTTTATATATTCTGTATACTAGTCCTTTGTTGGGCATGTGGCTTGCAATTATTTTTTCCCAGTCTGTCGCTTTTTTTTTGACCATGCCTGTGACATGTGGAAGTTCTCCAGCCAGGGATGGAACTCTCACCACATCCATGACCCAAGCCACAGCAGTACATAACTGGATCCTTAACCTGCTAAGTCACCAGGGAACTCCTTGTCTTTTTATCTTTTAATAGAAATTTTTATTTAAATTTGATAGGGTCAAAATTATCAGTTCTTCCATCTACAGATTGTACATTTGGTATCAAGTCTAAGAACTCTTTACTTAGCCCTAGATAAAACATTTTCTCTGATTTTTTTGTAGAAGTTTTATAGGTTTACACTTTACATTCAAGGTCATTATTCATGAATTAATTTTTTTATAAGGTGTGATATTTAGATTGAGGTTCTTCTTCTTTTTTTTTTTTAATCTATGGATTCCCAATTAGCACTATTTGTTGAAAATGTTCCCTTTCCTTCACTGAGTTTTTTTTTTCCCTTTGTCAAAAATCAAGTGGAAAAACTGGTATGGGTCTATCGCTGACTTCTCCACTCTGTTGGAGATCTATGTGTCTATCCTTGCCAGTAGCACACATTTTTGATTGTTATAGCTGAATAATAAATCTTGATATTGATTCCTTCCATATATTCTTAAGTTTCGTAATTGTTTCAGTAACTCTAGTCCCTTTGCCTTCCCATATATTTTTTTAGAATAGTTTTGTAATTATAGATAATAATTTTGTCTGTAGCATATTTTGGGGATTTTTGATGGTGATTGTGTTAAGCCTGTATATAAATTTGGGGAGAATTAACATCTTTACTCTTTTGAGTCTCTTAATTCACGAAAATGGTATGTCTCTTCATTAATTTAGATTATCTTTTATTTATTTCAACAGTGTTTTGTGGTTTTTAGTATATAAACCTCTACATTTTAAAGTGTTTATGTCTAAATATCTTATTTTTAGTGATTTTTTTATTTTTAGTGATTTTAAATAGTAATATTTTTTAATTGCAGTGTTCATATGTTCATTGCTAGTATATGGAAACAAAACTACTTTTTTATGATTATTTTGTAGTCCTGTAACTTTGATGAAGTTACTTATTAGTTCCAGGTATGTTTTTGTAGATTCCTTGGGATTTTCCTGTGTAGAAATTCATGTCATTTGCAAGCGGGAAAGCTTTATATCTTCCTTTCTAATCTGTATGCATTTCATTTCCTTTTCTTATTGCATGGGCTAAAAGTTCCAGTTGTGTTTTGATAAGAGCACATTCTTGCCTTGTTCTCAGACAAAGGGGGAAAGCATTTAGTATTTCAGTTTTCCTCCACTTAGTATAAATTGTCTATAGGGCATTTGTGGATTCTCTTTATCAATTTGAGGAAGTACTTAGACCAGTGTTCAGGATACAAAGACAAATTACATAATCTCCATTCTCAAGGAGCTCAGAGTTTAATGGAGGAAACAAATGAAAACAGATAACTAAAATATAATGATGAAAATATGTGTAAGGTATTACAGGATCTCAAGGAGGGGGAAACAGTAACATTTATTCTGGAGTAGAGATGGGTGTAAAGTTCAGGGAAGATGTGTCAAAGGGCCAATGCCTGAGTTGAGTCCTCCCCGCCCCAACATTTTATTATAAAAAATTTCAAATATATAGCAAAGTTGAAAGAATTTTAGAGCTCCTATTTCAAAAAACTAGAAAAATAAGAGCAAAATAAACTCAGAATAATCAGAAAGGAGGAATTAATAGAGATAATAGAAATCAATAAAATTTAAAACAGAAAAATAGAATGAGTCAATGAAATAAAAACCTGGTTCCTTGAAATATCAATAAAAATGACAAATCTCTAGCAAGAAAAAAGAGAAGACACAAATTACCAATATTAGGAATGAAACAGAATATCACTGCACACCCTGCAGACAGCAAAAGGATACTAAAAGATTACTATGAATAATTCCATACACATAAATTTGATAACTTAGATGACATCGACCACTTCATTAAAAAATAAAAACTACAACAACTCGCCTAATCTGAAATAGATAATTTGAGTTGACCTATAGCTATTAAGGAAATTGAATTGATACTTTTTTTTTGTCTTTTTGCCTTTTCTTGGGCCGCTCCAGCGGCATATGGAGGTTCCCAGGCTAGGGGTTGAATTGGAGCTGTAGCCACTGGCCTATGCCAGAGCCACAGCAACGCAGGATCCAAGCCACGTCTGCGACCTACACCACAGCTCACAGCAACGCCGGATCTTTAACCCACTGAGCAAGGCCAGGGATCAAACCCGCAACCTTGAAATGAATCTAGTCAGATTCGTTAACCACTGCGCCACGACGGGAACTCCATTCTTTTTTTTTCCTTCTTTTTTTTGGGGTGTGTGTGTGTGTGTGTGTGTGTGTGTGTGTGTGTGTGTGCGCGCGCGTGTGAATTGATACTTTTAAAACTACCAGGAAAGAAAGCTCCAGGCTTATATGATTTCACTGGACAATTCGGTCAAACTCTTAAAAAATAATACAAATTCTATACAATCTCTTCCAGAAAGTAGAAAAGGGATGGGGAAGGAACAATTTCCAATTTATTTAATGCCATGATATCTAAGTCAGGGGAAAACAGTACAAAAAAAGAAAACTATAGACCATGAATATAGACATAAAAATTCTTACCATAATATTAGCAAATAAAAATCCAGCAATATATAAAAAGGATTGTATGCAATGACCAAATAGGGTTTATCTCATTAAGGTTTTAATATATATTTTCCGGAAGAATAAGGTTTAAGAACTATCTTAGATATTTATATGAGGGAATTTGTTTGATGAAATGTCTAATCTCTTGCCCATTTTTCAATTGTATTGTCTCTCATTTGCTTAGTGATTTATAGGGGTTCCTTGTCTATTCTGGATACAAGCTCTTTACCACTTAGAAGTGTAAACATTTTCTCCCTACTGACCTGCCATATCCCTCTCTTAAGGTATCTTTTATAGAAGAGCAGTGCTTAATTTCTGTGTAGTATAGGCTGATAATCATTTCCTTTATGAATAATATTTTGTGTCCTATTTAAGCTTTTTTTTCTATTTTGAAGATGTGTTCCTTTATTATCTTCTAGGATTTTTTTTTTTTTTTGCTTTACCTTTAGTATTTAATTTACAATCCTTTGATCTTTGTGTGTGGTATGAGTAGAGATATTTTTTTTTTCAAATAGATACCTAATTGATCTGGCACAATTCATTGAATATACTAATCTGTTCTCACTGCCTTTCAGGGCTTCCTTTGTCATTGTATGTATGAGCCTATTTCTGGATTCACTATTCTACTAGTCTGTTAAAATCAAACAGATGGACAGATATACCATGTTCTTGGATTGGAAGAGTCAATATTGTCAAAATGACTGTACTGCCCAAGGCAATCTACAGATTCAGTGCAATCCCTATCAAATTACCAATAGCACTTTTCATAGAACTAGAGCAAAAAAAAATTAAATTTGTATGGAAATACAAAAGACCCTGAATAACCAAAGCAATCTTGAAAAAGAAAAACAGAACTGGAAGAAATGAAGACTGGATCAATGAGCATCTTAGCAGTAACCTGTGTGTCCCTCTTGTCTGTCTTGTTGCCACATCACTTTGGACATAGCAGATCCCTGGAGGTGGGAGGTACATGATGAGACAGATACTAAGATTTCTAAACACAACCCACCCAGTATGGTAGAGATTGGAGAGTGAAGTTCTTTTCCTTGAATTTCTGAGTTTGTGGTCTGAGGTGCATTAACCATTACATTCTATGTCCTACCATACCTAAAAGACTAATATATTTTTCCCTAAAATGTGTTTTTAGGGTGCAAATGGGAGATTTCTCGATTAAACAAGTCTGTAGAATATTGTTCAAAGGATTCAGTGGTTATTTCTATTGTTCATGAGTAAGAAGTTGTTAGTTGTTAGTCCTGGAATTGACTCGGGGTCCACAACAGAGAAACAAAAGCACTAAAAAGCCACAGTCTTAAGTTCAGAGAAAACTGGCTGTCAAGGCCAGCCACCTTTCCAAAGTCATCCTGAGAGGTGGCTCTCAGCAAAACCAGAAGAAATGGGCCAGGACCTCCCCTTCTCCAGTTCCATGGAAGATTGAAATTCAAGAGTTGATCTCAGCATATAGATTAAATTAAGGCTTTAATCTTGCAGAGGACTGTCACAATATAGCATAGAAAAGCTCATGCTTCAGAGGAATACAATACAATGATGCCAATAGCAGTCATCACGAAGATATAACGGTTTCATGGCCACCAAAGCTAGGGACTGCTGGGAATGAGGGGCCTACTAGAGCCACCTATTTTACATCAGAAAATAAGCCAGATCAGAAGATAAAGCCAATTGCCAAGGCAATGTATTAAGTAGCTATTAGTATTTTCCTTCTGTTTTTGCTCCACCAGCAGAGGAGCAAACATTGTTATGAGGAAGAAAAGTAGAAAATAGTGTGAAGACAGACTATGTCTTTCCCTAAAAAAATTATTTCATAGTCAAAGACAATTGGGAGACATTATATTAAACAAACTGAGTTTCTTTATTGCAGTTCTTCTTGGAGCATTTAATTACAGGGAATCCTGATATTACTGAATGAAGGTTTGTGTGCCTGGATGCATGGTGAGGCCAAACAAACTGTAACGTCAGAGTCTGGAGCAGAAAAGGGTTTATTGCAGAACCATGCGAAGAAGAGATGGGTGGCTAGTGCCCCCTAAATCCCAAACTCCCCAAAGAGTGCCAGCAAAGCGTTTTTAAAGATAAAGCAAGGGAAGGGAGTGGCTGGGTGTTGCAAACTTCTTGGTGTCGGAATTCTTCGTTCTTGCAGCTGTCCATGTGGGTCAGATCACGATGTTCCTGTAAAACTCCAACAAGGTGAATGTTATTCTCTGTTCTGCAGCTTTATATGAATGGAAAACTGTTTTATCCTTAAAGGTCAGAGTCTTAAGAATTGGCTATCCTTTGTATTTCAAGCTATAGGCCACATTCTTAACTGAAAGCAAAAGCAATAGAATACAAAGGTTAAAGTGAAAGGAACAGATGCAATATAGAGTCAGATTGGTTCTTCCCTATTACACTGAGAAGGGGAATGCTATGCACAATGTACCCAAACTCATTTAGCCACTTAATTCCTTTTCACAGCATGGTATGAAGGTCTAGTGAACTGCTGAACACCTTTTGAGAAAAGTTAGATTATTTGTCTTTACACAGTCAGCAGTAGGGATGGGGTGGGTGGCGTTTACAGAATACAAAGGAAATATCCAAATTCATTCTAAACCAATGTTTAAATAACACACATTTTACTTTAAAAAATAATTAGGTAAGTATTTTTCTCTTCACGGCCATAATGGTAGTAAACACCAAGGGGTTGAAATCCCTTTCATCTGTGCATAGGCTACAGATATTTTAAGTCTTAAGTAGGTTATCAAGTGTTTAAATGACCCTGTTTCTAGAACAAAACATTCTGGAGAAATATTTCTTTCTGAGCCTTTGGCTGCTGTAGAACAAGATAAACAGGTTTTATTGACAGAGAGGAAAAAAGGTAACTTTTATTTCAAAAAGTAAACACATTATTTAAAAAAGTACACTTGTTATTAAAAAGTCTAATTATATTCTGAACTTCAATTCTACAAGTAGATTCACATTTCTATTTACTTCCCATTGGTTTTCCCACTGTTTCTGTGAAACACACTCATTTTCTAAGATTAAAAATTTGGGGGTGGGGAGTTCCCACAGTGTCTCAGTGGAATAAGAACCCAACTAGTATCCATGAGATGCATCTGCAACCTACACCACAGCTCATGGCATTGCCGGATCTTTAACCCACTGAGCAAGGCCAGGGATCGAACCCGCTGCCTCATGGTTCCTAGTCGGATTCGTTAACCACTGAGCCACAATGGGAACTCCTTCTAAGACATCTTAATAAACTGAGACATATTCAACACAGAGGAAAGGGCAGGACTTCAGACATGGGGCCCACCATCCTACTGTGGGCCTATATCTTACAACATAAACATACGCAAGGCCTGAGCTGATGATGAAAAGATGGAAATACGTTACACATCTTGTTTACCAGTTGATTTTTCTTGTACTTTTCCTTGATTTGTCTTCTAATTTTTATAATTTGCTATAGCAGGTAATTATTTATTTAAGAGTCAGGAAATAAACCACCATAGAAAGACAAAACTCTGAGGAGATTATTAATATCCAATTTACTTCTGTTCCCAGCAAGGGTGAATTTTTATTGACAATTTCAGAGTAGTAGTGAAAAAATCAGAGTGGCATGTAACAAGCTGACACATTGAACAAGAATCCCATAGTATTAAGTGACCATGTGAAATTCAACATACACAAATGGCTGTCTCATATGGCACGCTCTAATAACAAAGCACGCAGACTTTGTCTAAACTGACTTGCTGCTGCCTTTCCAGATCCCATAGGTATAGATTCCATGTGTAAATGGAGGACTTTCTAATTTAATCTATGTAATGCTGAACTATGGTAACAACCATAATAATGGTAACTGCTAATTATCACTTACTGAGTATCTAGCATGTGCAAGAAATCTTATATTATTTATCATATTTAATCATTACAAATGAAACATCGGCACATCCATTTTGCCAATAAAACCCAAGGAGGTTAAATATTTTGCTAAATTCACACAACCAAGAAGACTGTAGTATTGTTGGTGTCCGAACTTAGTTTTGCCTAAAATGTACACATCGCAACCCCTCCCACTAAACATAAGCTTATTACTGTTTTTCATTTTTTCCTGAAAGACAGTCTGTTTTACTACGTTTTCAAGGTGTCATCTCAAAGTTAAAAATAACTAATTTCTCATTCACTACTATAAATAAACTATAGTTGAAATACATGAGTTCAAAATAAACTAATAGTTGGAAAACTTATCTAATCTAACTAAAAAGTAACAAAGTGAGAACAGTTTAAATTTTTACTTTGCTGCCTGGTTTCCTCTAACTGTGTTTAAACTGTTACTTGGAGTTTTTCAGATGAGATGTAATGAAAGTTAACCTAAATAACCCTTTTTAAAAAGTGCTTTTTAGTACAGACTCTGATACGCTTAATGGTTTTTTTTTTTTTTAAACCAAAAACTCTGTAGGTGTCAAGGGTAACCAGGTGAATGCATCTTTGAGGTTTACTTTTATCTTTAGATCCACTATTTTACAGAAGCAGCTAGGGGTGCTTCTGTGCATTCTGCTGCTTGGCCCAAGTATGATCTGTCAGAGAAAGTACACATCATAATTCCTATAAAATTCCTAAGGAAAGATGTATGAAGAGCCACCATAGGCATTTCAATCAAATGTTTACTCAATTTGTTACTAACAAATTTACCCTGGAATCTTAGTAAAATATTAGTTTAAGGAAGCTGTGTTCAAAATATCCACTATCACTCATTCCTCTGTAATATTCTGAGAGTTATGCATAGCATTTGTGTTTCTAGTGAGATGATGAAACAATTTAATCTGAATCTTTAGTATTTCCCTGTTGCCTATCTTATTTAATGTCATCTTTCCTATACTTCATCTGTTCTAAAGTATATCCCCCTCATTTTAGCATCTCTGAGATCAGGATGCATCTCATAATTAATGACTTCTAATTGATGTTGGCCTAGGATACAATTGTAATATAATTTTCATTGCTGGTGCATGCACGAACATCTTAATTATTCTAGTTGATGTAGCTGGACGATGGCAATTCCCTGACCTTTTAGTCAAGAAAATTTTTAAGGATCACTTGAAGGCATATAAATCCTAGACATTGTCTAAAAGCCTTCCTTTGACATGCTCTTGTAAGATCAACAAAGTGCCAGCATCAAAGCTTACAACTTCAAAGAAAGTCTCAGAAACAATAGTGGAGAACTCTTGTTGGCACAGAGGACAATACTGTATGGGAAAAAAAAAAGGATTTTGACAATTCTGAATAGAAATATGACTTACAAGAGTTAAATTCTGAATGTGAAAATGTTTTAGGAATGCTTTAATAAATTTATTTTGCTTAGGTTTTCCTTTTCAGAAGAGTACATTATGGTTTTTAAAATTTCTATAAATAAATCTAAAGTAGCTCTTTCAGTTGGTTCAAAATAAAATTCTAAGAGATAGGAAAGGATTATATCCTAGTTTAATATTTCTTTCTTTCTTTCTTAGTGACAGGTAAAATAGAGAGTGTTTCACTCTACAAAGTTGTTATAGATTGGCAATAGTCTAAGCTAAAGATAATCAGAGGCTTACACAGCACCTTCACTGTCTATATCCAAATGATTACAAGACTTTGTCAATTTTGCTTGTGGCATATAATTTTAATCTGACCATCATCCCCCATTTCCATTGTTTCTTCCCTAATTATGATCCTCATGATTTCTTCCAAGATTTTTAAATTATGTTTTATAGCTCTCTTTGTCTCTGCTCTCTTTCTAGCCCAATTCATCCTTCTCAACAACTGAGTGATCCTCCCCATGAAATACAGTTACATTTAGGTCACCACTCAGGTTGAAAACCCTCAAAAGTTCCCCATTTCCTAAAGCATGGTTAATGAATATACTATATGCCTGTCTTCTCTTCACCTTCCCAATCTATCAAGAGATTCTTTTTTTTTTCCTCCTTTCCTTTGTAAATGTTCATTTAGGACAGAGTTTGTGTCTACCTTGCCAACCACTAAATTCCATATCCTTACCATACCACTGGCATATAATATAGTTTCAGTACATTTTTGGTGAATGAATAAGTAAGCTAGATATGTTCATAATCCATCTAAACACCAAACTCCAGGTAGCAACTATCCATCTCTTGTAGGTAGCATTTAAAGTTAACAATCCTGAACCTTCAGAACAAAGGCCTAGACGCTTTAAAATAATAACAAGATCATTAAAAGTCTATCCCTCTGTTCCTTTACAGCCTCATCTTTTGTCTCTCTCCGTCATGCATCCTTATACTCATACCTCATTATACTACTTGACATTTCTTGAATAGTCTTGCCAAAATTCATAACTTCTGCCTCTGTGCTCCCCTCATACTGCTAACTCAACATTATTACCCTGAGTTAATTGTATGTGTCTGTTTGTCCTTTAGAAAGTAAAGGAATTACACCATAGTAATTTTGTATGTCCTGAATGCCTAGCATCATTTCCGCTGGAAAAATGTGCTGAAGTAAAATGTTTATGGATGACTGTATTTGTTTCCTAGGCCTGCCATAATAAATCACACAAATTTGATAGTTTAAAACAACAGAAATTTATTCTCTCAGAAAGCTGAAACCAAGTTGTTGGCCTGGCTGTGCTCCTTTCAGAGTATCTAGAGGAGAATCCTTTCTCTCCTCTTATAGCTTCTGGTGGCTCCAGATGCTTCTTGGCCTCTACCTTCATTGACTCTCTCCTCTTTTTTATGTCTCTCCTCCGTGTATCTCTTATAAACACTCTTATCATTGGATTTAGGGCCCACTCAGGGAATCCCATCTCTATATTCTTAGTTTAATCTGCAAAAATCCCTTTTCCAGGATGTTCCCATTGTGGCTTAGTGGTTAGGAGCCTGTCTAGTATCCATGAGGACACATGTTTGATCCCTGACCTCGCTCAGCAGGTTAAAAGATTCGGTATTGCCGTGAGCCGTGGTATAGGTCACTGACGTGGCTCTGATCCTGCATTACTGTTGCTGTATAGGCTGGTGGCTATAGGTCCGATTTGACCCTTAGCCTGGCAACTACCATATGCTGTGGTTGAGGCCCTAAAAAAAAAAAAGAAAAAAAAAGAGGGAAAAAAAAGAGAGAGAGAGAGAGAGGGAGAAAGCAAAAGGAAGGAAGGAGGGGAGGAAGGAAGAAAGATATAGTGATGTGGGATTGGTTTTCTACTCATTTCACATTTTACATAAAAGATAAGAATTCGGGTCTTTTTAAAAGAAAGACATTTAAGTGAAAACTACAACTCTACAGAGTAGTCATCTTTAAAATTATTTGACTTGCTGCTGTAAATATCTGAAAAATTCAGTAAGTTGCAGAATACATATCTTTTTGCTAACCTGGATTTTGAAAGTCGAAATATCTTTTGTAGCTCTCTAAAGCCCTCTCTGTCCCTGTGTTTGTGTAAATTGGAATGCCTTTATCAATTTAGAAAACTTTAGATTTGGAAAAACCACCTTGGAGGTAATCTGAATGATTGGTTTCATTTACAAATAAAGAACCTGAATCTCAGTAGGCTACACTGATTTAATGAAGGTCACCCAGACCTCAGAGTTAGTACTTAGACCACTCTTCTGTCTCCAGGCTACTCAGGGTAACATAGGCAGGGATGTTTGCCTGGCCTCTCTGGAGCACATATCACAATTTTCATGAACAAACCAACAAATCCAATCAGTCAACAAAGCAAAAATAATGAAAAGAAAGCACCAGGTCTTTATTGGTGATGTGAGGCTCCAGTTTCACATGGTCACTGAACACATCAGAACACATCTTTGTTCTTTCTGGTATAGGAAGTGTGTGTACACTAGAGTCTGATATGACACTTGCCAGCAACTCTGGCCCTTCGGATTTCAATTTTTCTCACATGAACAGAACTATCCACGAATCTGCTGATAGATGGGCACGGTTCATTCATTTGTTTACCAGGAAATTGAAAATTAGATTTGACAGGACAGGAGTTGCATTAAGCAGTCACCATCACTTTTGTATGTTGAGGTCAAGATATATAGTGATCCTAGCATTGCATAACTTTATCTTTTATCTCTTTGTTAAAATTCAAGTCTTAATAAACTAGCAAAGGAAGAGGAAAATCTGTCTATCTATCTATCTATCTATCCATCCATCCATCCATCCATCATCTATCCGTCTATCTGGGTTTTTTTTTTTTTTTTGGTTGTTGTTATTCTTTTTTTCTGCCTTTTAAATTCAACAGAAGAAATTTCAAGCCAATTTCCTATCCTTAAGCCATAATTTATTGGTCCCATAACATCTTCAGTTTCAGTTTCCTTATTTAATAGGTTTCCACAAGTTAGTCATCATTTAGAGTCTGCATTTTTACTTTGTAAGAAGGTCCTATGATCCTTTTAAATTTAGGTTGTTTGAGCTGTGAAAATGCTTATAAAAATAAACATGTTTTGTTTAATCTGCTCCAGTTGTCAGAAAACTGCACCCAATTCATGCTTTTGTTTTGTTCATTGTCCTTGCTTTTGTTTATTTTTCTGACAGAGTAAAGCCTATGATTTCTAGTCTAAATTTTTTATAATAAGCTTGTGATTATTTTAACTTATTTCCATTATAGTCTGTGCCTATCATTTAGCTTGCAAAGGATTTGGGGGGATAGTAAGGGACTAAATGATTAAATAAGGAATTTATTTTCACTCCTGAATGTATTGAGAAAATATTATAGCGAGATTATTTTTTTTCCCTGTGTCCTGGTCAAATAATTAGAAAAAATTTAAATTATAGATCATGTCCAGTTGAGCCATATACATTTAATTATGTATACTTTTAAATGAATCTCTTTGTCTGTCAATCCTTGATTCAAGTAAATGCATTAAATGAATTCATTACGTCATGTTATTTAACTTAGCATCAACAATACAAACAAGTTTCCAGAACTGCCTTGGTTACTGCTTAGTGCCAGGTAACCTCTTAAAAACAAATGGAAAAGTCCACCTGATTTAGTAAGAACAACTATATGTCCATTTAAATTAAAAATCCAGTACTATACATGTTTCTGAAAGTAATTAAAAATGATTCCTTCTAAAGTCCTATGGCTTCGATTCTATCTTTCCCCAAATGCACTAGAATATTAATATTTATTTAAAAGAATTATTTAAATAGTAGTTTCTTTTACCTTACCTTTCCAATCAATTATTAAAACATGCATTCAAATACTAGCATATGCAAATTTTAAAGTGTGGCAGTACAGAATAAGCCATTTACTCTAACATTTAGGGAGTAATGTGTATAAGACCTGCTGCTAATGCTAACTTGATTAATATCTGGTTCATCAGTCTATGCATTTCCATTTTCAACGTTGACAAGTATAAACAACAGGTGCTACGGCTAAAGACATCCAATAACTGTTTTTTCATTACACCGTTACGTTTGTCATAGGAGAAGAGTTGTTTCTGTCTACATAAACATATGCACGTATCCCAACAGTTAGGGAGAGTGATTTTAAACCAAATAAAATACAGACACCCCAGAATTCTTTAGTAACAGGGTCTGAGATGAAGAGGACATAAGAAAAGTGTTCTAGTGATTACCAATTGTACCATTGCTCATTGAACTTTTTATGGAAAAAAATTGACAGCTATGAATAAAAGCAATATCGTTTAGTCTCTGTCAATATAATGGTAATTATCTTTAATTATCAAGCTAAATGGCAGAGAATATGTCAAGTTCATATCTGGAATCAAGTCTCTCATGCTCACAGTAAAAATCAGAGATGAGAATAAAGTTGTCAAAATACACTGGAAATCAGCAGCTGAACAACACTAACTTAGCATTTTTAATATTTTTTATTAAAGTATAGTTGATTATAATATTGTGTCCATTTCTTCTGTACAGCAAAGTGACTCAATTGTACATATATATATATATATATATATATATACATATTCTTTTTTATATTATTTTCCATCATGGTCTGTCCCAGGAGATTGGATATAGTTCCCTGTGCCATACAATAGGACCTCATTACTTATCCATTTGAAATGTAATAGTTGGCATCCACTAAACCTAAACTCCCAGGCCCCCCCACTCCCTCCTCCCTCCCCTTTGGAAACCACAAGTCTGTTCTCTAGGTCTGTGAGTCTGTTTCTCTTTTTTAGATAGGTTCATTTGTGCCATGTTTTAGAATCCACCTATAAGCGATATCATATGGTATTACCTGTCCTTCTCTTTTTGACTGACTTTATTTAGTATGAGAATCTCTAGATGTATTCATGTGGCTGCAAATGGCATTCCTTCATTCTTTTTATGGCTTAGTAGTATTCTATTGTATATATGTAGTATGTCTTAATCCATTCATCTGTCTATGGACATTTAGGTTGTATCCATGTATTTGCTATTGTGACTTGGCATTATTTATTCTCATCACAGAATTGTAGGCATTTTTTCTTTCCTTTGGGAAAAGCTGACCTAAAAAAGTAGATCCTGCTTCAAATTTAGAAATTCTGAGGAGTGGGGTTTTTCTAGTTTACTCCAGAGATTTACAAAAAAGACAGACTTTGGTGCAAAATCAAATCTGCGGCATCTGAAAGCTATGTTTGGTAATTGTACCCTGACCCTAACCTCTTTGGTCCTCTCTGGGATATAGCCTCATGCATTATTGCCCATTTTTGGGCACTTTAACCTATTCTGTTCCACGAGCTACCCTCTCTTCCTTTAGACAGGTACAGATCTCTTTCATTCTGAAAATGTTTTCTCAACCAATCCCCTCTCTATTCATTACTGCTTCTTTCTTGTTCCCTTCACCAACTAGCCTTCTTGAAAGAATAGTCTGTATTTGTTGACTTCATTTCCTCAGTATTATTCTCTCTTTATCCCCTTACAATCTTGGTTTTGCTTCTACCACTTTACTCAAAACTGCTCTCACTAAGGTCACCAAGAAGAATCTTCAAGAGATTAGGAGGAGTCACTGTGTTATAGGCCACTGAAACTTCAGATAGGATGGTAAGTGAATCGAACCTCCAAATAGGGGAATTAGAAGAAAGGCAATGTAGGCTTTTCACTGTGGCATGTCTAAATGTCATGAAATATTCTGAGACCTCCAAGGTAAGGAGGCACTTTTCATATTCTGAAATATACGCCCTCTGATTCAAAAAGAGGTTAAAGCTCAAGAATATGATCCAGTCAAGGTAAGGCATCAGAGAGACATTTTAAAATAATCAAGAAATCTGAAAATAGAAATTTCACATAGTTAAGGGAAAAATATTATCCCCAAATGTACATAATTCAACTGAGAAATTAAACAAAATTAATAGCTCAAAAATAGCAAACTTATAAGAATTTATATAAAATGACAGGTAGTGAAACAAGGCAAAAATAGAACTAAGTCTAAAAGATACAAAATTTCATTATAAAACCAATATCAAAATGAATATTGCAAAATAAGCTTTGTAATATAAAGCTTAGTTTTAATAAAATCATCTGGGTCAAAAAATGACAGATTTTAACTGACAAGGAGCAGTATATGGATGGGGTACTCAAAAGCTAAAAGTTTATAAAATTCAATCTGACCAAAGAGATATGCAAATAATTCATTTCTAAAAGTGTATAATTATTTAAGTCCTCCCAATAAGGAGAAATATTTTCATACGGAATAAAAAATTAAAATAGGTGGAGTTAGGCGTTCCTGTCGTGGCTCAGTGGAAACAAATCTGACTAGCATTCATGAGGATGACACAGGTTCAATCCCTGGCCTCACTCAGTGGGTTAAGTATCTGGCATTGCCGTGAGCTGTGGTGTAGGCTGCAGACACAACTCGGATCTGTCATTGCCGTGGCTCTGGTGTAGGCCAGCAGCTGTAGCTCCAATTCATCCCCTAGCCTGTGAGCCTCCATATGCCAGGGGTACAGCCTTAAAATAAAAAAGACAAATAAAATAAAATAGGTGAAATTATATGCTTTTCATGTTGCTACCTCTGTAAATATACAATTCATATATTTTGGCCTCTGGACAAAGATTATTTCAAGTAATGTGTATAATAGATAACTCCCTGTTGTAGAACCTGATAGAGTAGCTGTTTCTTAAAAGGCACATAAATATATCAAACAGTACAAACTTTTTTAAAGTAGTTTTTGTAATTTAAGTAGAATTCAAAGGAAAACAAAACAGTAACGAAGAAACATTGAAAAATATACAGCCCACAATGGAGATGTTATAGACTTTTAAGTGCAGAAAGAATAAAAATATATAAAGCGAAATGCTTTAGAAATATAAGGAGTCATTGATGAAAAAGCAGTAGAAGTAAAAGACAACATTACTTCTTGAATCTTTGACAAATTAAGGCAAAACATGAATAAAGGTACAGATGTGAATAATATGATAAGAAAACTTGGTTTAAGAAATTGCAGATATGAAATTTTTGTCCTGCTATTGAGAACACCCACTTTTCAGAATCCATGAAACACTTTGCAAACCTAATCTTGTACAGCCCACATATTCTGACCACATTGAAATAAATATAAAAATCAGTGTTTTAAGAGTTTCCACTGTGGTGCAGTAGGTTAAGGATCCATCATTGTCATTGCTGTGGCTTGGGTTGCTGCTGTGGCATGGGTTCAATCCCTGGCCCAGGAACTTCCACATGCCATGGGTGCAATTAAAAAATAATAATATTTTAAAGTTAAAACATGAGCAACTTGAAAACAAAAATATTGCTTGAGTACTTAAATTACAAAGTTTTTAAAACATGAATTCACAATAGAGGGAAGGCTAAATAAAATTTGAAAGCATGAGATTTTCATATTTGTTGAAGAGATTGATTTAAAATTTGGAGAAATTATCTTGATAATTTGAATGAATATGCTATGTATGAAAACTCATAGGTATAATGTCAATCATTAAATATTTCTTTTATTAACCATTAAGAATTAAAATAGGTTATACATGTGCTTAAAAATATAGGAAGAAAACACAACCATCTAAAGAAATAAGGGAAAAAAGAATTAATACATTCACTTATGGATATCAATTCAAAAGTCCTAAGTAAAATGTTCAACACGTTTAAAGTATACTTCAAAATGATTAAGGAAGGAAAGGATAGATTTGTGGGAGGAAAATCTGCTTTATTATTAAGTCAAAAAAAGAAAAAATTTCACTATCCAGGACAATGTTGAAATTTTTTTACTAAACTGGAAAAATAAATTATCAACATGATCAAGAATTTCTCTTTCTACCCAACTGCTGGTCTTATACTTAATGGAGCATCTTCATTAAAGTTAGAAATGAGGTGGCCTGGAATCACCACATCCATTTATTTTTTTTTTTCCTGGAACTCAAGCTAACATTATGAAACAAACCAAAAAGGAGGGAAGGAAGGAGGGGAGGGACAAAGCGGGGAAGAAGAAGAGAAAGAAGGATAAAATAAGAGAATGAGAAAAAGAAAGAAATAGTACAGATATTGGACAAGACAAAAATATACTTGAAGTTAACAAGATAATCATTCAGTGCCCTAAGGAAATCTTAGCTATTAAGAACAACAGAACGACACACAATTTTTATGAAAACAGAAGCAAACTGGTAAATATTACAAAGAAAAAGATTAAATAATTGGGCATTTATTTTCTACTGAGTTTTTTTGGTAAGATTCAATTCAGTAAATGTATCAATTTCCTCTAGATTAATTTATATGCTAAATTTAGTTCAAATAAAAACAGCAGATCTTATTAGCAGTCTTATAGTACTTCTGTGGTGCTTCTGGAAAAACATATGAGCAAATATTGTAAAAAAAGTATATATATATATATAAATATATATATATATATATATAAATAAGAATATTGAGAAGGAAATTGCCTTAACTGATACTAAAACATATTTGTAAAGTTACAGTGATTAAAAATATTGAGGTATGAAAACAGTCAAGTCAGTGTTAAAATTTAAAACCTTGCAATGGATGTTTGTTTTTTTAATCATATATGAACCATCAGGTAAGAAATTGATACTTCATCTCTAGGAACTTGCAGTGTGATGAACAGTTGTATCTGAAACATTAGGCCAATCCAAATAAGGACCTTCTGAACAAATACACATACAAAAATAGTCAAGTTTATTTGAAAGTAAAGGAATGAAAGCAATTCATGAGACTGAGTAAAGGATGAATGTAGTGTAAAGAGAAAAACTCAAAATCTAAATATACGAAAAGGGCAGAAAAAGTAATCCTATACTTCTAGTAGATGATAAACAAAGCAGTTGGCCAAATAAAAATCATTGGTAAAACATTTAAAGTAGTAAAATGTCTTTTAAATTTTTATTTTTCAAATATTTGTGGTACAAAAGCAAGTGGAAATGATAAAAGATTATCTTTTAAATGGTTTGATCATTTAAACAAACACATCTTTTTATTATTTAACTTTATTCCAAGCAGCAGCCTCTAAAATATTAGCTGCTTGCTTCAGTATTCCCAAAGATTTTGTTAGTGTCTTTAATATACTCCTTAAGGTGAAAACAAGAATGACCTTGGAATGTAGAAATTTATCAAGGGCTCTCTGCAAAATAAGCTTTAAAACTCACACATGAAGGCTTTTTATCCAAAAACTTTTCAGAAGATAAGTTTTCTGCCTTAAGGACGTCTTAGGAGAAAGCATTGACCTTGCTCTGGCAGTTCTTAGATGGTGTTTCATTTACAGACAGAATAAATGAAATATAATGATTGTCATATTAGAGGGTTTTTTGCAACCTTAAATGCTACAGGTTGGACTGTGACTTTTTTTTTTTTTTTGAAGATTAAAACATAACCATGAGGATTGTGCCTCCTCCCCGTCATTCCAGAGACTACTCTGGTCAGAAAAATTATTCTAGTGGGAAGCCTCATCCACAGAATCCCTTTTCTCAATGTTTTTCTTGGCAAGGACAACAGTCTCTCAAATCAGTCCTACGCTCACCTCCCAAGCAGCCTTTCAAAGACTTCTCTGGAGGCCGGATAGGGGAGAGGCCCACCAGGAGGAAAAGGAAACTGATTTTGATAATAGCACGTTGTATAGCTTTGTATAAGTTTACTTCTTTATCTGGAAAGGGATGATTATGCTGTTTTTGCCCAACAGCCCAATACACTGGCTCTGACTTTGTTAATTTAACATTTACACACATAATGCCCTCCAAACATTACCTAATTATTTCAATGAGTTAAGAATGAAGGATCATGAGCATTTATTTTATACTCTCCACTGTTCTGTCGTGGACCTGCAAACTATAGTATAGTACTTAATACTTCTGTGGATTATCACAAATTTTTAAATGAATGAGAATTATATTTCCATATTATATCAAATTGAAACACTTGTGTCTAAGTTGATAAGCAAATATAAGATTTTATTACTTTATTTACTCTCACAAAAACAGAAGTCAAAATACACTATATCTTAGGTCTCTCTCTTTCCTTTTATTTTATTTTGTCCAAAATATTAGGACCCAAATTCTCTTTACTTACGTGATCTAAATAATATTGTTGCCTTAAATTTTTTATTGTTTCCCTTAACACTTCAAAGTTGACTGAAGGCTGGATATAATTCTCTTATATTTAACTTTAATATTTCATTGATAGAAATAATTTTTGATTTCACATCAGTCAGTAACACCTATCCTCACTTTATCTTCAAAATTATCAAGCATATTCTTTGTAAACTTTGATCTTAAGTACAATAGTTCTTTTTTTCCCCCAAACAAAAGTATATTTTCTTGTAGACATCACGTATCTTCAGCCGCAGCCAGTCTATTTTGGGTGAACAATCTTTCGTCCATGTTCATAAAAATTCAAAAAGCTCTGAAAACAGAAAACTTTCATGACTCATTTAGAACCAGAATCCAACTCAAACTCAAACCATGTTCACTAGATGACAAAACTTAAACTGGACTGACATGAAGCTACATATATCTTTACCCATTTTCATACATTTTGTTAAAAAATATAAACATTAAAGTATTTGATTACAGAGTGTGGCCCTGGTCCTAAATGGGCTTGTTAAGAAATACATAACATGAATGTATCGTGTTGCTTTCTACATTTCAAAACCAATTTAAATTCCCAAACACATCTGGAATTTGGGGCCTGCATTTGTATTTTCATTCATAAAAAGATTTTGATCAGGTTAGGAAGATCACAGTGCTTATTTCTAGGTTTAGTTTGTGCAGGTAACTCTTCATCCCATTGCTGGCTGATTGTTTGTTTATTTACTTTTACTCCCCTAGTGATGAACTTCATGATTCATTCTGTCTTTACCATCATCATCTACTCAGTCCTTTGGGCTAAAAGCTACTCCTGCTGTGTCTCTCCACTGTCACTAACAACCCTCCTTGCTTGTCTCTCTTGGGAAAGAGTTTCTGCAAATCACTCAAGTAGCCCCTTGACTTTTCCAAATTTCCCTTCTCCAAACTCCAAATTCCTATATTTATTTACTCTTTTCCTTTATTAATTGCAAACAATTAACTTTGGTGATATTTAAAACATTTTTGCTCTTCAGAAAATGGGAAACTATAGCCAGTTTAAGGGAAATTTATGCCAATCTATTTTAAGCCATGAGATTGATATACTGAGTAGTTCTTAGCATATATAAGTTACTGAAAAAAATAAGTGATAAAAGATACATGCACTATTATTTTATTTTGTGATTTTGTGGGTCGAGACTTTGGACAGGTACCAAGGAGGTGGTTGTCTTTTCAATCACGATGTCTATGGCCTCATTTTGAATGAGGCCAAGGCTCTAATGGTTGGGGACTAAAATAGCTAGACACCAACCCAGAATTTCCATCTTTTGCTCTCACAATCCCCTGCCTCTTCATATGGATGTTTTGAACTTCCTCAGAGCATGATGGCTTCAGATAGGAGGCATACTTCTTACAGAGTAGCTTGAGGCACCTGAAGTAGAAAAATGGAAATGGAGTCCCCCTTAAAGACTAGGTCCCAGTCTGCTGTAGCATCACTTCCACCATACTTTATTGATAAAAGCAGTGAGAAAATGTCAAAGAATTTGTTGCCGTCTTCTATCTGCCAGTCAAATCAGCTTCTTCTGTTCTCTGGAATTCTTCTCTTTCCTTTTATTTTCTTTTTTGGGCCACTGCCACAGTCAGTCAGTCAGCTTCTTCTGTTCTCTTGGATTCTTCTCTTTCTCTTTATTTTCTTTCTTTTGGCCACACCAAGGCATATGGAGTTCCTGGGTCAGGAATCAGATCTGAGCCGCAGTTGTAACCTATGCCGCAGCTGCTGCAGCCACACCGGATCCTTAACCCACTGTTCCTACTGGAATTGAACCTGTGTCCCAGAGCTCCAGAGATGTCTCCAACCCCAAAGTGGGAACTCCTCCCTTTATTTTCTTTATTCTGTGATCGTATGACCTGATTCCATGATCACCCTAAGTTTTTTTAAGTTTTATTGAAATATAGTTAATTTACAAGGTTGTGATAATTCCTGCTGTACGCAGAGTGACCCAGTCATATGTATACACATATCCATTCTCTCTCAGATTCTTTTCCCTCATAGATTATCACAGAATATTGGGTGGACTTCTCTGTGCCATACAGCTTGTTCCCATTGGCCAATCATTACATATATGTCAGTGTGCATATCCCAATCCCAAACCCTCAGTCCACTCCTCCCCCCCACCTGTACACTTTGGTAACCATAAGTTTTTCAAAGTCTGTGAGTCTGTTTCCATTCTGCACATAAGTTCATTTGTATCCCCCCTTTTTTTTTTCACATTCCACGTGTAGGTGATATCATATGATATTTGTCTTTCACTGTCTAACTTCACTTAGTGTGATAGTTTCTAAGTCCATCCATGTTGCTGAAAATGGCATTATTTCATCCCTTTGAAATATGGCTGAGTGAAATTCCATCATATATATATGTACCACATCTTCTTTATCCATTCCTCTGTTGATGGACATTTAGGTTGTTTCCATGTCTTGGGGGCTGAAATAGCTGGACACCAACCCAGAATTTCAGTCTTTTGCAATGAACATGGGGTGCATGTATCTTTTCAAATTGTATTTTTTTTCTGGAGGTGTGCCGAAGAGTGGGATTGCTGTAGAACTACCATACAAATCCAGCAGTCACCCTAAGATGATTTACAAAAGTTTTCCTAAGTTGGTATTTAAAAAATCTAATTTGCATCTTCTGTACTGTTTTTGCATCCTCTATTCTTCCTGCATGTACCGCAAGAAAGAGGAGGTACTGATTGCTCTAGCCGAGACTTCACATTGCAGTCTAATATTTATTTGGAAAAATAACCAATGCCTAGAGAGTGTTTCCATCTTACTTTTCCTCCAAAAGCAGCTCATAGGGAGAAAGCTGCAGATACCTCTGAAATCTCATTGTTGTTCTCTTATAAATATGAGCAATTAGAGAAATGAATTTAGAGATGCTATAGAAAAGGAGAGTTTTTAAAAAGTTTATTTATTTATTTATTTATTTATTGCTTTTTAGGGCCACACCCAAGGCATATGGAGGTTCCCAGGCTAGGGGTTGAATTGGAGCTACAGCTGCCAGCCTATGCCACAGCCACAGCAACACCAGATCTGAGCCACATCTGCGACCTACACCGCAGCTCAAGGCAACCCTGGATCCTTAACCCACTGGGCGAGGCCAGGGATGGAACCCGCAACCTCATGTTTCCTAGTCAGATTCATTTCAGCTGTGCCATGACGGGAACTCCTAAAAGTTCTTTATTTCTCCCATCCAATACCACACGTTCTTGAAGACAAACAAATACTTGTTATTCTAGCAATACATTTCAGAATTGAGGGAATACTCTCAGTAAGTGTTCACAGACCCTGGCCCCACCATGATATAAATTCAAGCCTGAAGTTCATTTATCACTTGACTCCTCCTCCCTTCATGAAGATCTTCTTCATTCAGTGGAAAACTGTAACATTTTGGGCCCTGGGATTAGCATTAAGTCAGATCACCTGACCACAAAATTCTCAGTATACAGTTATGTGTTACAAGTCCTTTGGAGGACAGCTAACAGCAATATTCATAGTGATTTATATAATGTTTGCAATGGGTATTATCAGTGCTTCACACAGATCTTTTCAGTCTCTTACCATTTTTGTGAATGGTCTGCACCTGTAATTCTTTTTCACACTGCCTTTTGGACTAATGGAGTCATTTTGCCTGCAGGTGCAAAGATCCAAAGTACTTGGAAGAATACGCCTGGACCCCTATTTTTTATAGCTTATCGCTCTTGCCCCCATGCCCTCAGTTGAGGTATACTCTGAGGTCCAATTTATGTTCCAGAGATCTCTCAGGGTCAGGCTGAGGCTGTTCCTCTTCCAGATCTACCCTTCCCCCTCCTTTCCTGGCTTCTCTCAGGAGCATTTTTAAAATACACTTGTGCAAGAATCCTCACTTCAGAGTCTGTTTCTGAAGGAGCTCGTTCTAAGACAGTGTCATCATAATGTTCATTGTCAAGAATTCCCAGCCTCCTCTTCATTCAAGAAATTCAGTGCTGTGAATTGACTGAGGGAGCCATGGCATGGAGGCTTAATTCTGGAATCTGTTTTCTAGATGGAGTTGTTGTTTGTTTATTTGTTTTGTCTTGCTAAGACAGATAGGGGACCTTAGTGAGTGCATAACTTTTTTCAGAGCTGAGGATCTCCTAGTCAGCAGGGCAACGTGGTGTGTGTCAAATGACTCTGATTATGACCACGTGGCTTAAGTGTAGATAATGAGGCTCATATTAATGGCTGAATCTCTATCTTTGTTTTCAGCTTGGAGAGAATAGACACCACATGCTTTTCAAAGATGATTGTGTCTATTTGTCTGGGTTTTTTTAATCTCGTATTTTCCTTTTTCTAAACCTGTATCTAAAACTTTGCCTCAACAGATAATTATATTCCATTTGTTCCCATTCAGAACCTCAGAATCCATTCCCACATATATTTCTGCAGGTTCTTGGCAGTATACTGCATTCTTTTTGGTGCATAAGCTTTTTATTCATGGATTTAATTTTGCAGTGGCTTCTTGGAGCATGCTGGACTCTGACACTAGTTATGAGCCCAAGGCATTAAAGGATATTGGGAATAAATTGTGAGGAAAGTTATACCACCTTACAAGGTAACTACCCCAGGCAAGGCACTTACATAATTTTCAAAGAAGGCAGGAAAAGCTCATGAAATACTGTATTAAAAAGCTGCTTCTTCTTAAGGAATGTTTAGTAACTTAGAGTATTCGAGGTTCTCTGAGTTTTGGGGGTTTTCCCATTTGTCCCAGTGATGATTGGGATTTCAACATTTTAACTTTGATAAAAGCCATGGTACCAACTGAATTTGACTGACATAATTCAGAAGTCACAGTATTAACTGTGCATTTAATTTTCAGCTTCATCAGCCCTGCAGAGAGGAAAGCTAATGTTAGGGTAATCATTTTGTTGCCCTGGCTATTTGACTCTCTTGAGCTGAAAATCTAGAACTATAAGCTTGTCATTTGCTTTCTTTCAAAGCTCAGCACATTTAGAAGTAGCTGAATCACACTAAAGCTCTTGCATTCTTCATGCCCATTACACTGTTCTAAGGCAGCAACCATTCATTCTTCCCATTCTTTGCCTTTAATAGTCACTTTATTCCAAGGGACCAATGACAGAGATGATAAAATAAGCAACTGTTTCATTACAGTATGCCCTGGGTACCGGTGCTCTTTTCTCTAAGACTAACTGGATCCTCAGAGCTTTTACACTCAACCTTCCAGATAATGAATCTTAGATAGCCGTTTCCCTGAGGGCCCCTTGTACTTCTGATATAAAGCATTCTATTGTTAAGAATCTTAGTTGCAAGCAACAACAATTATTCTGCCTAATTTAAGCAGGAAAGGCATTTATTAAAGATATTAGGTATCTTTTGTAATCATTGAGAAGGCTAAAGGAAGAAACAAGCTAACCTCACCAGAACATTACCCATAGTCTACTGCCAACTTCTCAACTGCTTTAAAAACATCCTAAGGGAGAAACTGCCTGTGACATTGCCAAGTCCACAATCACCAGAAAAAAAGTGGATGCTTTCCAGAGCCCTCCTTACTATACCACTTCTGAAATGAAGACTCGAGTGGGTACAAATGATTGCCAGTGTCTGGTTTTTAATTGTTATGCTTAGACCACTTATATTTAATGTCACTTTTAATATCTTAGGGATTAAGTTTTCCACTTTATTATTTGCTGTATTTCTTTTTTATTTTTTCATCCTTCTACTTTCTTTTGTTATCTTCCTGAGAGTTACTTGAACATTTTTGAGGACTCCATCTGATTTACGTTAGTGTTTATTAGTCTATGGTTTGTATACTTTTTTTAGTTATTGCTCTACATAATATAGACATACATAACTTATCAGAGACTACTGTTATTGACATTTTACCACTCTGAGGGAAGTGTTTGAGACTTACTTCTCTTCAGGTTCCTATACTCTCCCAACTTTTAAAATCCAATTGTCTCGGAGTTCCTGTTGTGGCATAGCGGAAACAAATCCAACTAGGAACCATGAGGTTGCGGGTTTGATCCCTGGCCTCGCTCAGTGGGTTAAGGATCCAGCATTGCCATGAACTGTGGTGTAGGTCACAGACGTGGCTTGGATCTAGCATAGCTGTGGTTGTGGCCTAGGCCGGCAGCTATAGCTCTGATTAGACCTCTAGCCTAGGAACATCCATGTGCCTCGGATGTGGCCCCAAAAAGACTAAATAAATAAATAAATAAATAAATAAAATGTAATTGTCTCAATTGAATTTCCCCTATATTCATTGAGCACCACATCATATACTGTTAAAATTTTTGCATCAACCATATAATTTAAGAAAGTCATGAGAAGTCATATAGTTTAATACATTGGCCCTTCTTTTTACCCATTCTGATGGTCTTTCTGTTCTGAAGTTTCAAGTCTTCAGTTACAGCGTCCTTTCTTTTCAGAGCACTCTTTGTCTCCATTCTTTATAGGTAGCTTTCTTGGAAACAAATTCTATTTTTCTTTTTCTGAGACTGTCTCCATTCCCCCTTCATTTGTGGATGGTATTT